>NW_020175318.1:585319-677942 GCF_003031525.2 Neophocaena asiaeorientalis asiaeorientalis
TATATATATATATATATATATATATATATTCTTTTTCAGATTCTTTTCCCTTATAGGTTATTAAAAAATACTGAGTAGAGTTCCCTGTGCTATAGAGTCCTCGTATATAGGTCCTCGTTGATTATCTATTTTATATATAGTAGTGTGTTTATGTTAATCCCAAACTCTTAATATATCCCTCCCCACCCTTCCCTTTTGGTGACCATAAGTTTGTTTTCTGTGTCTGTGGGTCTATTTCTGTTTTGTATATAAGTTTATTTATATCACTTTTTTTATATTCCACATATGATATTTGATATCATATGATATTTGCCTTTCTCTATCTGGCTTACTTCATTCGAATCTTGAAAGATTTAGTAGTCCTCTAGACTCTCCTATTAAAACACAATATCTGTGATGATGATCACTGATAAACCATGAACAAATAACACTCATATTATGACAAACTCAAGACTGGTTAAAATTAAATTAAATTCAGTGAACATTTGTTGAGTATCTACTATGTACCAGATACTGAACAATATGTCCTACAAATTTAACAGTAGGTCCAGGTGATTTTAACTTTGGCAAGTTTGGAAGCCACCATGACCTTACAGTTTGCTGGTATCTCCTATCACCATCTCCTGCAACATTTGCAGCTTAATCATCCCAAACACCATGTTTATTTTTTCTTTTCTGGATCAAATACTTGGAATTTTATCCATAGCAAAATGGATCATATTCAAGATCTATCACATTCTGACCAGATTAATCACTCCCATTTTTACTGTCCCCTAGGATGAATGCCCTATTTTTCTCAGACATCAGAACACATTTTACTCATTTCCACCTTCAAACTCTTGCTCCTTCACTGCACCCTCTAGGAATGCTGTTCTCCATCTTCTGCATTCATCTATATCTGATTCATCTACCAGTGTGATCCTGCAGAAGGTCCCTTGATACCCAATCTTTCTATCCACAAAAACTCTCAATTCCTGAAGTACTTGTATCTTCAGCACTCATTTGGCACTTATCCTACTAATGTTATCAATTATTATTGATAATTCTGTGAATGTATTAGAAAAGATCATTTCTAGTATCTTTCAAATCTGAGTCAAATGTTAGCTGATTCTTTTAAATGCTGTTCTCCATATCTGGAAAAGAGCTCTAGAATGTTGGATTCCTGTTTTGTGTTTTATGGAACTCCTTTTTTTAAGCATTTAGAAACCTGGAATTTACTGTCTGAATCTAACATTTTTATAGTTCTGCAAAACCAACTAAACAGAAACCAAAATAACCTGAGATAAGATCCACTTATAACCATTATTATAGATTTTCTGCTAATTCTTTCCTGCAGAATTTAACTTAATAAGGCAAACTATATTTTTCTAATCTTCAAACCTCCAAATAGATATAAGAACCTCTTTATGGACTGAAGTTTCAAGGTATATACAGCCTAGATGTAGATTTCTTTGAGGGCCACTCCAAAATAAGTACAGTTATGATATAACTGTGTGCTTGTCATTCACAATAGAAAATTACATGGGCAGCTTTTATTATAGCTGGATAAATTTAGATAAATGAAATGTGTCAACTCAGTAATTACTAAATGTTATATGTGAAGCAATTAAAGCATGAATGCTTTTAGACACTGTTGTAGCTATAGGCTGTTTTTTCATGAATTGTGCTTCAAAATTATAAAAGCTACCTTAAAAGTAAGTTAAAGGAGGAAAAAAGGTGAAGACATCCTAGGAATCACTTTACTTTAGGAAGGTTGGGTTTTACCCTTTGGTACCAAGGGTATAACAATAAGATGACTTTTTATAACAACATTCTCTTCCACTGTGCTTAAAAATGAACAATGCATAGAACTCTTATTGTTCCTAAGAGTATAACTGAGACTGGGATACTGTACTTTTCTTATACAAGATTAAGCTATGATTCAGCAACTAGGCAAGACAAGAACTCAGAATTCATATATTACATATTAAAACACATCCTCTTGACATCCCTAATATTAGACCATTTCTCAAAACCAGAAAAGTGTGAATTCCCTTACAATGAACAAAATATAGTGTACATAAACTTTTGGCAATAAGGTTATTTCAATCAATAATTATTTATAAATGGCATCCTAAAGTGAGTTGATCAATACTCTATTTTCTCTCTAAATATGCTGCAGTGAGATCAAGACATGCATTCATTTTGTTAAGCTCGGTGAATTCTCATCAGTTCTGGGAACTACCAATTTTACCTATATTGCTATTTGGCCCCAACTTAAAATGAAAAATCAATATTTAGAGAAAGTAATGAGTCTTGCTCTTTAAATATTTCTCCTCTCTCTCTCTTTCTCTCTCCCTTTCCCTCCCTCTTTCCCCATCTTTCTCTCTCTCTCTCCTTTCAATGACCAACACTTTGTCCTGAGGGTGATACAGCTTTAAGTGCCAAGGACTGGTAAAGTCCTGTCCAAAACATAGCCACAACTAGCATCTGCTTGGTTACTATTTTAAAATCGTTCACTGGATGCTGTCTGGGTCCTAAAGACCTGTCAATTTCACTCACCCACCACTTGGCTGTTCCTTGTCAATGTTATCTCCACTAAGTTATATAGCTTCAGAGTTAAGGCTATATGAAACATGAGGGCAGAGACTATAAAGTTTCACCTAATCTCTGATTTTAAGGTGGGCACATAGCTCTCCTGAATAAAACAATATTTCCCCAGCCTACATTCTATTAAGTGGAATAACAGCAGAATTGAAAAGTAAAAAGTCCAGGAATGTTCTTAAAGGGGAAGGTCCCCTTTCCCATTTCTTCTTCATATACTCTGAAATGAGAACATAGCGGCTGGATCTTAAGAGCCACCTTGGATCGTAAAGTAGAAGACATATATTGGGAATAATGAAGCAAGTGGATAGAAAGAAACTGGGTCTCTGATAAACCAATCAGGGTACCATATCAGCCTGTGGCTGTTAATTCCTGCCTTCATTTCTGTGAGAGAAAAATCAATCTCTGTGTTAATTCAGTCATTGTTATTTGAGGATTTTATACACATTCAGGCAAACATTCTAATGGATACAAATATAAAAGTTCGATGGATGTCTTTCTTTTGTCAGGTTATGGAATTTCCAGTATCCAAATGATGAGTACTCTTAGGAAAAGAATACATATTCCATTGCACTTGTCATTTAATTAAATTAGTCCTCTTTGGTCACCTCCTCTCAATTCTATTTAATGCTTCAGAATATATTTCCAAAATAGTTGAAAGAAAAATAAATATTTTTTTAAAAGGGAAGGAAATCTGTGTGATGCTGATATCACTAAACCTATAGGCTCAAGGCTACCCTAGATTTATTCAGTATTCTGAACAACACTCAATTCATTAAGTATATGCAGTCACAAATACCTATTACAATTCTAAATGTAATCCAAATATCTCCCACTCGAATATCTTCAAGAACTCAAGTCATCCTCAATAACCTTTACCTTTCATGTGTAAACAAAAGAGCTCCAGCCCTAGGCAGCCCAGCCACAGCAGAGTCCAAGCAATCCTTGGAGCTCTTACATTCTGCTTCATCTAATTCTCCAGTTTCTTGCTTCACGAGGCTGTGATGTGTGTTTCATGTCCAATTCCCAGTCATAAACACCGTAGAAATTTCTCACTGCCCATCTTTTTCATTTTGGCCCCTCTTCCTGCAGGTTTCTCCCTCATCTTCCTTCTTTGTTCCTCATTTTCTGGGTCCTGGAACACCACCTTCTTTTAGAGTTCTCAAGAGACTGTCCTCTTGGGGGGAGGGATAAATTAGGAGTTTGGGATTAACAGGAACTACTATATATAAAATAAATAAACTACTATATATATAATAGATAAACAACAAGGACCTGCTGTAGGTCACAGGAAACTATATTCAATTTCTTGTTATAACCTATAATGGAAAAGAAACTGAAAAATAATATATGCATAACTGAATCACTTTGCTGAACACCTGAAACTAGCACAACATTGTAAATCAACTATACTTTAATTAAAGAAAAAAGAGAGACTGTCCTCTAATTCCTACTAGTTTGTTTGCAAAATCAATTGTAGCCTTCTTTGCTGTAATCTTTGACCACAGTGCAGGTCAGGAGGGAAGGAGAGAGGGTCTGTAGACTTTTTCACAATCAAAAGTTTCATTAACATAAAGAAGAACAAATACAGACATGAGAGATATAACCTTTATTTACAAATAGATAAAAAGATATATCTTTATTTATTATTAGGAATTTAAAAATTTAAGTATCTATTTTTCTTAACTTTAGGCCAGGTTAAAGTTTAAATATTTAGGGAGGGGGCTTCCCTAGTGGCGCAGTGGTTGAGAGTCCATCTGCCGATGCAGGGGACATGGGTTCTTGCCCCGGTCCGGGATGATCCCACACGCTGCTGGGCCCGTGAGCCATGGCCGCTGAGCCTGCGCGTCCAGAGCCTGTGCTCTGCAACGGGAGAGGCCACAACAGTGAGAGGCCCGCATACCGCAAAAAAAAAAAAAAAAAAAATTTAGGGAGGACTTTCTCCTGAAGAAGAAAAATCTATGTAAACAAAAAGGGTGGCTATAGAACATCTATAATCCAGACCTTCAGATCATATTCTTAGGATCTTGTCTTTCGTTTTCTTTCCTTGTTACATAAGCCCAATACCCTCTACCTATAACACTCCCAAGGTCTTCTAACTTCTAGGACATTCTTCTTTCCGCTCATTACACTGCTTTCCAAACCACTTTATTGGAGTCTCTTTTCTAAATTCATTTTGATCTCCTTCATAAAAGGTACAGGACCACTTTTGAACACTATATCTCTTGAATTAATTAATGGTAAGGCTCATTCTTTTGAATGAATGCACGACCAACCTGCATTTGCTTTTCATGAGTGAAGAGAATCTCTCATCATAAATACTGCCCTCCATCCTCATTTACAGAACTAAAGCTTTTTCTGAAACAAAATTCCAAGCATGAATTCTGCAGAAGATACAGTCCTAGAATTTTGAGAAGTATTTTAGTTTGTTTTTTTTTCAATAATCATCTATTGAACACCCTTTATCTGTTGCCATCACACTGGTCACTAGAGCTATTTAAAGATAAGAATATTTGATTTTATACTCTGGAAGAGGGAGAAAGTCATGATAAAAGTATGATAAGGAACTATATGTGTACAAAGGAGAGGTCCTTATCCCAGAGAAGGATCACTGAAAACTTCCTAATGGAAGCTTAGCTCAGTGTTATCTGAGCTGAATGTTGAAAGACAAAAAGAAATAAAAGTTAGCTAGAAAAATGAGGGCTCAAAGGATACTCCATGCTAAACAAACAGTATGAGCAAAGATTTGGAGGCATCAAGTCTTACATGCAAGTAGTTAGAATTGATGTACCATTAACGGCAAAGTGAGAAATGGAAAAAGATAAGGTATATCTTGTTCATGTATGTATTTACTTTTTGTGTTTTGTCTGTCTTCCCTATGACCTCTATAAGAGTGGGATTTTTGTATGTTTTTTTCCTCAACACCTGGAACCATGTTGGACACCTAGTTGGTGCCTCATAAATAGCTGTTGACTCTAAGTTTAATTAAACTTGGAAGACTTTAAGTGTGGCTAGGGAAAAGGTGGTATAGCGTAGGGATGAAGAATACGACACCTGACCAAAGGAACTTCATGGGCACATACACTAGGAAACATGCATTAGAATGTACACGGCAGCCCTGTTCACAACAACAAAGTACTGAATACAACCCAACGCCCATCAACTGAAGAGTAGGTCAATAAAACGTAGTATATTCACAAAATGGTTTATTATACAGTGGTCAGAGTACAATAATATAGATCAACCTTAGCAATAATGTATCCCAAAAGTTTACATATATCATGACAGCATTCTTGAAGTAAAAATTAGCTGAAATAAAAATATATACTTTTTAGGAATGAATATGATAGCAATAAGTATATATAAAAAGAAAAGTAGATTCAAAATGCTGGTAACTTCAGGGAAACAAGAGAAAAGAAATAAATAAATGGATCATATTTTTAGATTTAGATTATTGCCAAGATCTTAATTCATGTTTTGAGTGGCATTTGGAGGTGTTATAACATTATTAAAAGTAACAAATTATCCATGCATGGCAATGTTGAGAATGTGTCATAAAACAAACACTGAACTCATTTTGTGCAACTGAAGCCCAAAGGAGAAAAGGAGGAAAGAATTGTGTTCTTGGGCACCACCTCTCCCCTGGAAGTGGGAGAAGGGCGCAGGGGGTGTTCTGTGCTCTGGAATCAGATCATCTGGGTTCCAATTCCAAACATGGTTTATTGGAGTTTTCCTTTAAGGAATTTATCCAATTAAGTGAAATCCAATGAATTGAATTCCGCTGTTGTTAAAAACTTCCAAAAAACGTAGAAATTCCCTTCAAATGGAGATTAAATAATCCTTTCAGAGAAAAATGAAGAGGGTGAAATAGAAGATCCAGAATGATATAGGAAAAGCGTTCACAAACTACAGTCCACACGCTGAATTCTCCAGTTTCTCTACCCCCATGGCCACCCCTTGAGCTGGCCAGCACTAGACATACGCCGACACTAAGCCGTGGGCATCCACCCCGTGTCCCAGGCTTCAGCTCCAGCACCTGCCTCCCCAGCAGCAGCTGAGCCTCGGCACCGCCCAATGTGTGCTACATTGCCACCTGCATGCTGTGGGCTTGGCTGTTAGCATCCAGCGTTGGCATCTGGGTCCAGGAGTCACCTACCCCAGGCCCCAACCCCTCCGGAATGTGGTTCTCCCGCTAGAGAATGGCGAAGCTTGCCCTCCGCCCAGGACCGCCCATTTCAAGCCCACCTAGCGGGAAGCAGCAGGGATTTTCTCCCTTGCTGTGTTAAGTATCTTCAATTTTGTCTCTTAGCCCCACCAAGTCATTCACTATCGGGCACAGAAAACGTTTGCTGACCCCTAGTAGACATCATTTCTTGGAAATTGAGTAAGGGGAGGAGCCAAGAATAAAAATGTGTTCCAAAGATTATTGCATCCATAGCATCTGTTAGCTAGACATAGCTAAGGAAAATGTATCTTTTTCTTTCTAGGTAAACAATTACCAAATGTAAACAATATGACGTTATCACGCTTAGGGTAAGTCAGGGCTTCTCATCCGGACACAAATAGCATTTTAGGCCTGATGAGTCTTGTGCGTTGAAGGACATTGAGGGCTTCCCTGGCCTCTACCTTTTAGTGCAGGTAGAAACCACCTGCCTGCTTCCCCCCAATGCAGTTGTGACCCTCGAAAATGTCTCCAGACTTTGCCAAATCTCCCCCGACGGGGCGGGGGGTAGGTGGGAATTACCCCACAGGATTACCCCACAGGTTGAGGACTACTGGGGTAATTAAAAGATAATGAAATCCCCTAGCCCCTTCCTATTCTATCAGTATTTTGACCTTGTAAAAAACTACTTCATCATTCCTGGAAGCTTATTTTCACAGTATTCAATTTTCGTCAATCAGTATGGGAATTTTACTGGCTGGGATGTCAGTATCAGAATCCTCCCCCACTGAAGTGCTTGGAGAGGGGGAGGGGGGCGGGCTGGTGGGGCATGGGTGGTAGAATGTGAAAGCAGAGAGGAAGATGACTCCAGCCAATAAAGGTGTTTTTCCCACCCCCACCCCCGCCCCCGAATATGCTGGAAACAGGGAAACCAGGAAAGAGAACAGAGCTAGGAACCAAGGAGCTGTGATCCAGCACCCTAAAGGAGTCTAACAATTTTCCAAAGACAAAATGGCCACGGGCATGGATTAAACCAGGAGAGCAGAGCTGGGAAGATGATGGCAAGCACATCACATAAACCGGAAGACATCCAGAGACAGTTGCCTTGAAAGACTTCATTGCTGATAGCTTTTATCAGTCAGTTGTCATGCAGCATCCCAACTGCTTGACCACGTTGAAAGGGCCAGAGAGGATATTAACATACTGGTCTGATCTGATTGGCACTTATGTTAGCAAAGCGAAGTCAAATTCTTCATTCCAGTATCAGTTCATAAGATGCAGGATATGGTGATGTGCCTGTGTTAAACGAAGGCCACCTTTGGCTCCTAAAGCTTCAAGTTCTTTGGTGCTCACTGGCCAGAAAGCCCATTCCAAGCTATAATACATCTTATGCGGGAAGGGCTCTGTCTGCAGAGGGATGGAGACAAGAACAGCTAAGGGTGGTAAGGCCTTCCTGGAGCTTGGTTCCCTCATGGTTCAAGCTCCTGAGCATCTTTGTTTAGTTTCTTTTCTACTCAATGCAAATTTGTCTTGGTATTCAAGGACCACCTCTCCCCTACCCTGAGACCTCTCCAGACACCCCCCTTCCCAGACCTCTAGTTGCTTCTGTCACTATAGTCACATCCTCAGGCAGCAATGTACCTGATTACATGTGTGCTTGAGTGTAAGTTTTTTCTTTGTGTATTTTCGGTACTTTTTTTTGTTCTGTCCCTCTTATTTTTATTAGAGTGCCTTGCTCCCACATAATTCCCTCCTGTGACGGGGACAGTTGTTTTCAGCACTGCAAGTACTTGGTAAACACTGCCTGCCTGCCTGACCACTCCAACAAGGACTCCCATCACCAGCATATTAATGACAGGATTTCTTTGGAGATGACAGAGCTGTTACATCTATGCTGGAGAGTCTTTGAGTCTCTGTTGGTCTCTGCCTCATTATCTCTTTTTCTAAAGGCTTTATCAGTCACACACACAGAATTCTAGCTGTGTCTTTTCCCCTGGGAACAAAAATATGGGCAAGAATAGCAAAACGAGATTCGACTTAGGAAATTGCACACGATTTTCCCTAAGAGAGTCTAAGAATAAGGGCGAAAAAAATTCAATGAATTGGAGAGGAGTACATTTAAAAGAAAGAGAGAGAGACAAACAGCAAAACAATAGCACTTCTTTTGATGGTTTGCCCTTGAACCCCTGGATCAATCTGTACTTGTCTTAGTGAGAGACCACAGTCTCCTGGTCCCCTTGACAGTGATGGCTATTGGTGTGTGTTGTCAGTACAAGACCTCCGTGTGTACATATAGGAGACAGCAATGATCATGTTCACTATTTAACCCTTCATGTTCTCTGCAGGATAACAGTCTCGGGCTATGCCTTGGAATAAGTTCATTGGTCAGGCAGTTTGGGAAACACCTTTTCCTGTAGACACATCCCACACATGGGCCTTGTTTCACTTTTTTGTATGCTGCCTACCCCCATCTTGTCTGACCCTGAAACTCTTCCATCCCATCACTCATTACTAGTCCTTTGCCTGCTGAGAAACTCTTCTTGGCATTGCAGGGTGAGGCTAGAGAAGCAACTGTAGCAGCAGCCAGAGGCTGCTGTCCAAAATGTTATCTCCCTCCATTTTTGTTTGTTTGTTTGTTTTTAATTTATTTAGCTGTGCTGGGTCTTAGTTGCGGCACGTGGGATCTTTAGTTGTGGCACATGGGATCTTTTACTTGCGGCATGTGGGCTCTTAGTTGCAGCATGCACAGCATGTGGGAGCTAGTTCACTGACCAGGGATCGAACCCGGGCCCCCTTCATTGGAGCACAGGGTCTTAACCACTGGACCACCAAGGAAGTCCCTCTCCCTCCATTTTTATAATC
The DNA here is from genome assembly GCF_003031525.2 of Neophocaena asiaeorientalis asiaeorientalis. Taxonomy (NCBI): domain Eukaryota; kingdom Metazoa; phylum Chordata; class Mammalia; order Artiodactyla; family Phocoenidae; genus Neophocaena; species Neophocaena asiaeorientalis. Next base: position 594,927 of record NW_020175318.1, read on the forward strand.
TTAACTTGGGAGCAAGAGAACACCAGATGGGCCAGCCTCTCTCTCCCCACATAGCAGAAAGCTTTCATTAGCAGGCACGGAGAGGATGAAATGCACTCACTTGCTCCCCTGTAACTTTGTAAGGATTCCTGAAGACAGCCAAAGGCCAGCAGCAGGGCTACGTCCAGTACTGGCTCAGGCAGGGGTCTGCTGGAATCTGGATGGACCTTGGCAGCCAAAAGGCTGTGTCAAGTCAAAAGGGAATCTTGAAAGAGAGTGTAGGAGGGAGGTACACTGGGTCACTGTCATCTCTGGTTAAAACAATGACTGCAACACCTCCCCATGCCCTCCCAGGCCAGGCAACTCACTGGGCTTCCTTTTTGCTCTTTTCATTCTGTTTGGAACCCTGTGAGTGACAGTTACGGGATGCAAAAGAAAAAGACAAGTCATGACACCTGTTCTTTTCCTTCCTTCTGTAATATAAGCTTCAAATCTTGCAGAAAGGCCAGAAGTCATACTATGACTCTCTGTACTGTCTGCTGTTAATGAGGCCTCCAGTGACATTTCCCCACTAGGCAGCAGCACGGGGGACGATATTGGTTCTGTGAAAGGAAGGGTGTATCGCACCTGGGGCACCCCTAAGGATTTCCAGGAGCTGACCTCTACCTTGAGGGAACTCTAGCCCTGGCAGGTATACTAATCATGGCAGAGTGGCTGGGACCAAAGGCCCTGGATCATTGTGGGTTGCCATGCCATCCTGCGGAGTTTTTGCAGATACTCATATTTTAGGGATGTGGGGGGTGAGCTGCCTGTGCAGCGAAGGATGTGGGCTCCCTGGGAGCCTCTGCATTTCTTTGCAGCTCTTCAGCCACTGGCAGGGTGCTTCTAAGGTTAGTCCCAGGTATTTCTTGACCCTGTCATGCCACCCACAGGTGAGCTATGCCTGGCTTCATCTAGAATCTAACCAGCATGAAAACAAAACAACCTGTTACCAAGACTTATTTGTTTGGTAACCCAAGACTATCACCAGAACAAAAGCCTCTGAGAACACTCAGAAAATGCTTCGTAAGATGGTAGTATTTGGGGCTGCTTCCTGGGCATGTTTGTAACAGGGAAGAACAAATCTGACTCCATTTTAGATCCGTTCTTTTTGCTCTAAGCTTTGTGCTCTGTTGCCTGTGCTCAGTCATGCTGGCTCTGCACATTTTGTAGAAGAATGTTGCCTATTTCCTGAAATATATAGGATAGACTATTCTCAGGGCTCTGACCTTTAAGAGTCCATTCATATAGAGATAAAAAGTTGCAAAACAGACTAGCATTTGTCTTGTTGGAGGTTTACAAGAACATTGTGACTGACCTAAGTGGACAGCTGCAAGAACGAAGGATTCTGACACCAAGAAGTTTGCAACAACTGACCGCACCCCTCCCTCACCTTGCCTTTAAAAGTGCTTTGCTGAAATCCTTTGGAGAGGTTGGGGTTTGGGAAGCACAAACCATCCATCTCATTGCATGGCCCTGCAATAAACCTTTCTCTGTTCCAAAGTCTGACATTTCCTGTTTCCGTTTGTTTGACTTCACTCTGCATCAAGTACATAAACTTGCATTCGGTAACATGTTGATTTGTTTTGGTACCTATACTTCTCACCACTCCACCCTCTTCAGTTACCATCTTTAGAAGCTAATACATGCAGATCTTCTCAGGCACAAATATTGTCCTTTGGCATCACCCATGTCACCCATGAACTGGCTCTTTCATGCTCTTTCATTTTCCACTCTCCTTTTTTATTTTTTTTTTAAGCTCAGTATATTACATTCTGAGCAAATGTTACTTCTCTGACTATGATTGATCCCCACTTATTTCATCCTGAATGCAAAGTATTTGATTTCAAGTGTGGTTCATTCTGCTTGGTGAACTCATTATAAAGTCAAGCTGAACATCTCACAGATGTGAAGCACCTTGTCTTCGAGGTTCGGTAATCTAATTTGGAATCTCATTATAGACCTTTTACTGGTGGTGGGCACCAGGGAAACTACCTGGCTGATGTTTTCCTGTCCATCTCTTATCCCATAAAGAAACTGTCATTTCAATACAGGCACACCAGAAAATTCCCCATTTTGGAAAATACCTTTAGTTATCCCTCCACACATGCCTCTTGGCACTGATGAGAGAGTAACACTTTGTAGGCTATTTTATTAAGTATCTCCGGACAGGTGCTGAAAGAGACAGCTCGCAGCTGCTTACTTGCATCTATTTAGTAGGTTTCTCTATGGATTGTATGTTACATTTTCTGAAATTCACAGCATGGTTGTCATTTTGCTAAGAATCTATGTACCAAGAATCTTTGCTTGGCACCAGAATGTAGTTTAACTCAGGGAGGATCTGATTTCTGGTGTCTCTGTGGTGAATGAAGGGAGAATGGGGTTGAAATAGAAAGTTAGCTCTTTCTACAGAGTGATGCATTGATTCTGAAAGATTGATGCATTCATGTTTTTTCACCTATTTGGTGCTTTCAAAACCAATGAGCCTCCAAGGCTCAGTTCTGGCTACTAATGAAGTTTTTATTTCTCTGCTTTCTATTTTAAAACTTTGGTAGGGCAGAATATTTGCTTTTCCAATTGTGATTGTTTCCATTCCCCTATAGAGCAGACCAAGCCTTGAAAAGAACTGGAACTTTATTTCTTTCTAGAGAGGAGTAAATAGATTTCTAAAATCACATAGAGGGGAAAGTGAACTAGTGGAGTTTATGTATATTAATGAATAGGGTAGGTTCATGAAGCTGTATCCAGCAACACGTACAGATATTTGTCTTGCATTTTATGTTCAGCTAAAACACAGGTTTTCTCAGTATCACACCCCACCTCCTACCTTCTCAGTTTGATCCAGGAAAGGGGTCATCAAACCACAGCCTGTGGGCCAAATCCATCCCACTTCCTGTCTTTGAGAATAGTTGTTTGGATCGCAGCCACACCTATTCATTTGCATCCATTGCTGTTTTTGAGCTACCAAGGCAGAGTTAAATAGTTGTGACAGAGACCAAATAACCCCTAAAGCTTAAAATATTTACTCTCTGACTTCTTACAGGAAAGGTTCTGTGGTCTCTAATATAGGGAAAGCATCTTACTGAGTCTATGTAATTCAAGTTTAACAAAGCATGTGTTTTTTGGGGTTTTTTTGGTTTTTTTTGTTGCTTTTTTGCGGTACGCAGGCTTCTCACTATTGTGGCCTCTCCCATTGCAGAGCACAGGCTCTGGAGGCGCAGGCTCAGCGGCCATGGCTCACTGGCCCAGCCGCTCCACGGCACATGGGATCTTCCCGGACCGGGGCATGAACTCGTGTCCCCTGCATTGGCAGGTGGACTTTCAACCACTGCGCCACCAGGGAAGCCCAAAGCATGTGTTTTGAAAATAATTTTCAGTATGATAACTGGGGTGAGGATTACAAAGAGAATTGAATAAGAATCTGACCCTTGTGGCCTTTCAAGAAGGCTTAATGAGTCCTAAACCTCTGCTATTTTTACCTAAGAGAAGTCTTTGAATGGAACTATTAATTAATAGCAAAAATCTGCCATAATTTATTCTTACTTTGTATGGCTTTTTGACATAGAAAAGCTCCTTTTCCAAGTGCTTTTGATTTCCACCTGTGGACTGTGAAATTAATTATTTTGTTTTATTTTTATTACATTACATTTTGGTCAGACACATTACTCAAGAAAGGTGGAGCCAGAAATAAATGAGAGTAGTAACATTTTATAACATATCCACCTCATAAAATTGTCTCATTACCCGTAGCACTCCCAGTTTGGTCCCCGCTTCTGATAGTTTCCCTTTGGTTATAATGACCCTTTAGGAGATATTGGCACCTTCAGTGGTGGCAGAGCATAAGAGGATTGCCACACATCACGTAGCACTATGTATTGGGTTGGCCAAAAAGTTCATTCGGGGTTTTCCATAAGTTGTTACAGAAACAAACGAACCTTTTGGCCAACCCAATAGTTGAGAGGATGCCAGCCATCTAAGATTATTCCCTCCTGCATTCTACTCTCAGAATATGAGTTATATCCATCCACTGGAGTATGGGTACAGTAAAACAATGAGATTGGACAGATGGATGGATGGATGGAGATAAGGAGATAGATAAGTTGATAGATATATATAGTTGATACATATCTATAAGTTGATAGATAAGATAGATAGATAGATAGACAGACAGATAGACGGATGTAAATGAATGAAAGAGAGAGAGAGGAGCATAGAACTAAGAGTTAAAACATCACATTCAAGCTTCCCTTCTGTACTTCCCTCAAGCAAGCCAAGTATCGCTCTGAAGTCTCAGCCTCCTAAAAGTAATAATGTATTATGAGAATCTTATTTAAAAATTTAAGGGGAAATGTGATAATAGATCTGAAAGTACGGTAAAGTTAGAAGTTTATAAAGTTATTATCGTGACAGGTCTAAAAATTACTCTTTAAGTGAAAGTTCACAACATTTCTCCTAGCCCAAGAAAGAAGATCCTGACACTGACAAAGCCAACCTTTTCTAGAAGGGAGTGTGTAGCTGGAGTTGGGACATGCCAATGGGCATCATAAAGGAACGGAGTGAGGGAGATAGAGAAAGATGAGGAAGGACGCTGGGACTTGTAGGGAAGCTTCTATTGTGTGACAGAAACAGAGAGGAGGGAAATAAGTGCTGCTCAGGACAATGTATTTGACCAGCCTTCCCAGTCTAAGAAATGCAACTTAAAAGATTTGTCATTTCAAAATTCACTGGTTACTGGAAAAGTTTTCTTTTAACTGGGAAATACCAATGGGGACTGAATTTCATAGTTCATCCAAGCTTGTAAGGGTGTATTATGCATTGTCATCATGAGTTCCTGGTTTATTCATATAGTATTGCTCTTAGGCAGGCCTGAATTTATGCAAGTGGGTGATTCCAGGTGCTTTTAAGGTATATACTGAAGATTACCTTATTTAAGAACTCTCCTCCAAAATCAGCTAGAAATGCCAATTGTAAATATTTGTCAGACCATAGTAGGGCACTGTTTCCAGTGAGCTACAGTTAGAATACTAGTTCAGAAATTTTCAAATAGGGGGTTGGTAGGTTTGTGGGGTATGGTGAGAGTACAATTTGAAACAAAAAACTTATATTCAGCCTATTCTCTTAAAATAAACTAAAGAGACTTCAACACACATCTCCTTGTCTGTAGTTGACAAGGAAGAAAGTAGAGAAGACAGAGCCAGAAAAATCATTAAAGGATGAAAAAAAAATTTTTTTTAATGGAAATTTTTTAAAAAGAGATTGAGAAACCTGTTTGTCAGTCACTAGACAGGACACCAGGATTGAGTTAACATGATGATAAACTGGCCCTGAAGTATCTGAAACAAAAGTTAAAGTTTAATGCAGGAATAAAAATCACTGTTGAGCACCTACTATGTGAAAAAAATATATTTTACATATATTTTCCCATTTAAACCACCCAATAGCCCTCTAAAGTAAGCATAATGATCACTATCACATAGAAAAAATTTTGAGCATTATCAACCAGGTGATAAGGGTAAGATTTGCACCCAGGTACCTTGTTCCAAAGCCTAGGTTCCTCCACTCCCAGATGAATGGCAGTGCCAAGTAGCAGGCCTCAAGGTGTGAAAGTGAATCATCCAAACTTAAAGCTGGTTGGAGACTCTGCTGCACTGATGTTAAATATGAAGATCAGAGAGGTTAAGTGACTTTTCCAGACTCACCTAATTAACTGGTTGATTTCCTGGAATCATCATCTCCTTCATCACATTCAGGGAAGACAGGCAAATAGCATCTAGAAACCTGGTCCCTCAGAGAAGACACATTGGCTTCACTAATGGCTTTGCTTCTTAATTTTTATCTGTTGGTATCTTCCAGTCATCTTGCCATTTTTTCCTGCTTTCTATATCCAACAAATGTAGCTAAAATTATGACTTTTGCATATTATTCTTTCTACGATTTGTAAAAGAAAACCCAACTGCTTTTGTGTCCTAGGGCTGCCATGAAAAAAATCACACAAACTTAGTGGCTTTAAACAACAGAAAGTTATTCTTTCACAGTTCTGGAGCACAGAAGTAGAAAATCAAGGGGTTGGCATGGTTGGTACATTCTGGAAACTCTGAGACAGCATCCATTCCATGTTTCTCTCCCAGTTTGTAGTTGCTATTGGCAATTCTTGGTGTTCCTTGGCTTGTAGCTGCATAACTTCAATATTTGTCTTCATCTTTACCCAGATTCTGTGTCTTCTCCTTTTTTATGTCTTATTAGGAAACTTGTCATTGGACTTAGGGCCCAACTTAAGTCCAGGATGAGCTCATCTTGAGATCCATAACTGAAATATATCTGCAAACACACCGTTTCCAAATAAGATCACAATTGTAAGTACTGGGGGTTAGGACTGGCCACATCTTTCGGGGGAACATAATTCAACTCACTACACCAGCAAAGGCACCATGACCCCTGAGGTGACTAACTAAGCCCACAGGAGCAATAGGTCCCGTAAACAGTATTCCAACCATAAACCAAGGGAGGTTGTCTTCCTCTTCTCTTAGAATCATGGTTATGTGTACTGTCACATGCACCTTCCAAGGATTTCATAATAGAGACTGTGGTCTAAGCCCCAGTGGCTCACCACTGTGACCCTGGGTAAGTTGTCCTTAAGCTTTAGTTTCCTTTTCCATAAAATGAGACAACAATAGTAACATCTACATCTGATTTTAATTATTATATATTAAAGTGCTTTGTAAATTATACAATAGTAATTCTTATTATTAGCCAGTACAAAGGTTAAGTAAAAAATCCTATTTCCATTTCTTATTTTGCATAGCTTTCCCTTCTTCCATTCTTTCTGGATCAGTATTATTCACACAATAACTTTTGAAGCCTTTAATTTGTGTCAGACCATTGACCCAATTGAAAATGGCTTCCTGTATTTTACATTCATATTGAAATTATTATATGCAGGTGTGTATAGGAAAGCAAAGTTAACAACAGTTAACTTATGAAATCAAATATTTCAAAAGTAAGAGAGAGAGCTAAATATTTCACTACATTCATGACTCACAATATGGCTTATCCTAATAGCAGAAAAACAAGAAAAAGGGGAAAAGTTAATTGTCTTTGTCAGGAGAGACCTTCAAGATGGTGGAGAAGTAAGATGTGGAGATCAACTTCCTCCCCACAAATACACCAGAAACACAACTACATGTGGAACAACTCCTACAGAACACCTACTGAATGCTGGTAGAAGACCTCAAACTTCCCAAAAGTGTGGCTGACAGGGTCTTGATGCTCTGGCCGGGTGTCAGGCCTGAGCCTCTGAGGTAGGAGAGCCGAGTTCAGGACATTGGTCCACAAGAAACCTCCCAGCTCCATGCAGTATCAAATAGTGAAAGTTTTCCTAGATATCTCCATCTCAGTGCTAAGACCCAGCTACAGTCAATGGCCAGCAAGCTACAGTGCTGGACACCCTATGCCAAACAACTAGCAAGAAAGGAACACAATCCCACCCATTAGCAGAGAGGCTGCCTAAAATCATAAGGTCACAGACTCCCCAAAACACACCACTGGATTCAGTCCTACCCACCAGAAAGACAAGATCCAGCTTCATCCACCAGAACACAGGCACCAGTCCCATCCACCAGAAAAAAACACAACCCACTTGAAGCCAAACTTCCCCACTAGGGGCAGACAACAAAAACAACAGGAACTATGAACCTGCAGCCTGTGAAATGGAGACCCCAAACACAGTAAGTGAAGCAACATGAGAAGGCAGAGAAACACACAGCAGATGAAGAAGCAAGGCAAAAACCCACCAGATCAAACAAATGAAGAGGAAATAGGCAGTCTACCTGAAAAAGAATTCAGAATAGTGATAGTAAAGATGATCCAAAACCTTGGAGGTAGACTGGAGAAAATACAAGAACCATTTAACAGGGACCCAGAAGAACTAAAGAGCAAACAAACAATGTGGACAACACAATAAATGAAATTAAAAATTCTCCAGATGGAATCAATAACAGAATAACTGAGGCAGAAGAATGGATAAGTAACCTGGAAGATAAAATAGTGGAAATAAGTACTGCAAAGCAGAAAAAAGAAACAAAAGAATTGAGGACAGTCACAGAGAACTCTGGGACAACGTTAAACGCATCAACATTCAAATTATAGGGATCCCAGAAGAAGAAGAGAAAAAGAAGGGCACTGAGAAAATATTTAAAGAGATTATAGTTAAAAACTTCGGGGGCTTCCCTGGTGGCGCAGTGGTTGAGAGACCGCCTGCCGATGCAGGGGACGCAGGTTCATGCCCCAGTCCGGGAGGATCCCACATACCGCAGAGCAGCTGGGCCCGTGGGCCATGGCAGCTGAGCCTGCGCATCTGGAGCCTGTGCTCCGCAATGGGAGAGGCGACAAAAGTGAGAGGCCTATGTACTGCAAAAAAAAACCCAAAAAACTTCGCTAATATGGGAAAGGAAATAGTCAATCAAATCCAGGAAGCACAGAGAGTCCCATACAGGATAAATCCAAGGAGAAACACAGCAAGACACACACTAACGAAACTGTCAAAAATTCAATACAAAGAAAAAATAGTAAAAGCAGCAAGAGAAAAACAACAAAAAACATAAAAGGGAAGCCCCATAAGGTTAACAGCTTATCTTTAAGCAGAAATGCTGCAAGCCAGAGGGGAGTGACAGGACATATTTAAAGTGATGAAAGGGAAAAAACAACAACCAAGATTATTCTACTCAGCAAACATCTCATTCAGATTTGACGGAAAAATTAAAACATTTACAGACAAGAAAAAGCTAAGAGAATTCAGCACCACCAAACCAGCTTTACAACAAATGCTAAAGGAACTTCTCTAAGCAGGATACACAAGAGAAGGAAAAGATGTAGGACAACAAACACAAAAAAATTAAGAAAATGGTAATAGGAACATACATATCAATAACTACCTTAAATGTAAATGGATTAAATGCTCCAACCAAAAGACATAGACTGGCTGAATGGATACAAAAACAAGACCTGTATATATGCTGTCTACAAGAGACCCACTTCAGACCTAAGGACACATAAAGGCTGAAACTGAGGGGATGGAATAAGATATTCCATGCAAATGGAAATCAAAAACAGGTGGAGTAGCAATTCTCATATCAGACAAAATAGACTTTAAAATAAAGACTATTAAAAGAGACAAAGAAGGACACTACATAATGATCAAGTGATCAATCCAAGAAGAAGATACAACAATTATAAATATTTATGCACCCAACATAGGAGCACCTCAATACCTAAGGCAAATGCTAACAGCCATAGAAAGGGAAATTCGACAGTAACACAGTCATAGTAGGGGACTTTAACAACCCACTTTCACCAATGGACAGATCATCCAAAATGAAAATAAATAAGGAAACACAAGCTTTAAATTGTACATTAAACAAGATGAACTTAATTGATATTTACAGGACATTTTACCCAAAAACAACAGAATACACTTTCTTCTCAAGTGTTCAAGGAACATTCTCCAGGATAGATCATATCTTGGGTCACAAAGCCTTGGTAAATTTAAGAAAATTGAAATTGTATCAAGTATCTTTTCCGACAACAGTGCTATGAGACTAGATATCAATTAAAGGAAAAAACCATAAAAAATACAAACATGTGGAGGCTAAACAATACACTACTAAATTACTGAGAGATCACTGAAGAAATCAAAAAGGAAATAAAAAAAATACCTAGAAAAAAATGACAACGAAAACATAATGACCCAAAACATATGGGATGCACCAAAAGCAGTTCTAAGAGGGAAGTTTTAGCAATACAATCCTACCTCAAGAAACAAAAAAAAATCTCAACTAAACAACCTAACCTTACACTTAAAGCAATTAGAGAAAGAAGAACAAAAACCCCAAAGTTAGCAAAAAGAAAAAAATCATAAAGGTCAGATCAGAAATAAATGAAAAAGAAATGAAGGAAACAATAGCAAAGACCAGTAAAACTAAAAGCTGGCTCCTTAAGAAGATAAACAAAACTGGTAAACCATTATCCAGACTCATCAAGACAAAAAGGGAGAAGATTCAGAGCAATAGAATTAGAAATGAAAAAGGAGAAGTAACAACTGACGCTGCAGAAATACAAAGGATCATGAGAGATTAGCAGCAGCCACTTTATGCCAATAAAATGGACAACCTTGAAGAAATGGACAAATTCTTAGAAAAGCACATCCTTCTGAGACTGAATCAGGAAGAAATAGGCAATATAAACAGACCAATCACAAGCACTGAAATTGAGACTGTGATTAAAAATCTTCCAACAAACAAAAGCCCAGGACCAGATGGCTTCACAGCCAAATTCTATCAAACATTTAGAGAAGAACTAACACCTATCCTTCTCAAACTCTTCCAAAATACATAGCAGAGGCTGGAACACTCCAAAACTCATTCTACAAGGCCACCATCACCCTGATACCAAAACAAGACAAAGATATCACAAAAAAAGAAAACTACAGGCCAATATCACTGATGAACATAGGTGCAAAAATCTTCAACAAAATACTAGCAAACAGAATCCAGCAGCACGTTAAAAGGATCATACACCATGATCAAGTGGGGTTTATCCCAGGAATGCAAGGATTCTTCAATATATGCCAATCAATCAATGTGATACACCATATTAACAAATTGAAGGAGAAAAACCATATGATCTTCTCAATAGATGCAGAGAAAGCTTTCGACAAAATTCAACACACTTTTATGATAAAAACCCTCCAGAAAGTAGGCATAGAGGGAACTTACCTCAACATAATAAAGGCCATATATGACAAACCCACAGCCAACATCACTCTCAATGTTGAAAAACTGACACTACTTCCTCTAAGATCAGGAACAGGACAAGGTTGTCCACTCTCACCACTATTAGTCAACATAGTTTTGGAAGTTTTAGCCATAGCAATCAGAGAAGAGAAAGAAATAAAAGAATCCAAACTGGAAAAGAAGAAGTAAAGCTGTCCCTGTTTGCAGATGACATGATACAACATAGAGAATCCTAAATATGCTACCAGAAAACTATTAGAGCTAATCTATGAATTTTGTAAAGTAGCAGGATACAAAATAAATGCACAGAAATCTGTTGCATTCCTATACGCTAATGATAAAAAATCTGAAAGAGAAATTAAGGAAACCCTCCCATGTACCACTGCAACAAAAAGAATAAAATAAGGGGCAAGGGTAAGCTGGGACGAAGTGAGAGAGTAACATTGATATATATATACACTACCAAATGTATAATAGATAGCTAGTGGGAAGCAGGCACATGGCACAGGGAGATCAACTCGGTGATTTGTGACCACCTAGAGGAGTGGGATAGGGAGGGTGGGAGGGAAACGCAAGAGGGAGGAGATATGGTGATATATGTATAAAAAGGATGCTCAACATCACTAATCATTAGAGAAATGCAAATCAAAATTACAGTGAGGTATCACCACACACCATTCAGAATGGCCATCAAAATATCTACAGACAATAAATTCTGGAGAGGGTGTGGAGAAAAGGGAACCCTCTTGCACTGTTGGTAGGAACGTAAATTGATACAGCCACTATGGAGAACAGTACAGAGATTCCTTAAGAACCTAAAAATAGAACTACCATATGACCTAACAATCCCACTACCCGGCATATACACTGAGAAAACCATAATTCAAAAAGAGTCATGTACCACAATGTTCATTGCAGCTCTATTTACAATAGCCAGGACATGGAAGCAAAAGCTACAGTAATAAGACAGTATGGTAGTGGCACAAAAACAGAAATATAGATCAATGGAAGGGGATACAAAATAAATAAACCCACACATATATGGTGAGCTTATTTTTGATAAAGGAAGCAAGAATATACAATGGAGAAAAGACAGCATCTTCAATAAGTGGTGCTGGGAAAACTGGACAACTACATGTAAAAGAAAATCAACTCGGTGATTTGTGACCACCTAGAGGAGTGGGATAGGGAGGGTGGGAGGGAAACGCAAGAGGGAGGAGATATGGTGATATATGTATATGTATAAGTGATTCACTTTGTTATAAAGCAGAAACTAACGCATCTTTGTAAAGCAATTATACTCCACGAAAGATGTCAATTCATTCATTCATTCATTCATTCACTTAAAAATGTCTTTGGCAAATATCATGTAAACTTTCCTTCTGAAAACATTTTCACGACCATTTAAAAGGAGATGGATAATATAATTCAACTATATAAATAGATGATCATATTGGACTGCAATGAGAGCAGATGTTTTAAGTTATGTAAAATCTTACCCCATCTGGTTAAACAGTAAAAATGTCTCAACAACAACCCACAGATGAAACGTAGCCAATAAAGTGAGCCTAGCAGGGATTGGGTAGAAGTCAATTGTACTGGATTACTTCATAAAATACTTAAAGGCTATTAATAGAAAGATAATCATTTCACCTCTTACAGTCATTATCATTCCAAAAATTATTTTCAAAAATTTTAGAAATTCCCACTACCCACTGCAGGATAAATTTCCTATCAATCACAGTGGTTAAATTAAGCAGTTCAATTTCTCCCGGAGGACCTGGAACCTAGAAATCCACCCTGAAGTGGTTATATGTTTAAGTTAATTGAAACATTTACTCTATCTCCAATCTAATAAGGATGAGTGCCAATAAGAGAATAAAATTAGAAACAGGCCAGACTCTCACCACCACAGACCCCATTCTCTTTCTGAAGAGTAGGTGGATCTATCACGAACATTTGGTTGATGTCAGTTTGCCTTATAGCAGGATTGCATTGCGTGAATTATTTCTAGTCTTTCAGCTACAAATAGGTGGCTACCAATATAAACTTGCTGCTTTATTCCAAGTTGAATTATTACCAGAAAAGTTTTCTAAGAGCAATAGAGTTGAATCTCTTCAAACACAAAGCCTACTCTTCAGCCTCTCCACCACTTGAGTAGAAACGTTATTATTCTCATCACATTTCTTGTCCCCTCTTTTTAACTGCTCTGTGGAAACCCAGGACCACTTCACTTATTCATTCTAACTGGAAGAAAGGCCAGCAAAGATCCCTCACACCACAAAGTAGTCAATAAAATGTTGAATTAATCACCCCCAGGCATGTGCAGGTTCCTGCTTAGAAAAATAAAAGGATTTCTTGCATCTCTGAGCAGTGATCCTAGATGTAGAGATAAATAAAGTGAAAGGTGATTTTAATTACAAGGACAAGTTTTTTGCTAATTTTTCAATATTTGCTCTGAATTCAACTAAGGGGGTACCATACTCACACAAACACATACCACCCCACCCCACAATGTTCTATTTATACTAGAAGTTTGTTTAGCAAAACCTTCTTCATACACTAACAGAAATGAGACCATTAAGACTAACTGGCCAAGGCAATGAACATGAAAATTTTGAATTAAGTATTCTTTTATTTTAAATGGTTTTCTAGTCTTACTCATTGAGTTGGTGAAGGCTCGGCAAATGCTTCAAGTGAGAAAACCAAGACCATTAATATTCAGTTAGAGTAAATAAGCCCTTGTCTTACAAGAGATAGTTTAATTCAACAAGCATTATATATAATCTTTGAAAAATATTAATCATACAGTATCATATTCTTAACTTAAAACCCTCCAATGGCTTCCCAATACATTTAAAAGAGAGTCCCAACTCCTGGTCCTGAGTGATCTGGCACCTGCCTACCTTGTCCAGTTCTTCCTCCTACCTCTTTTCCCCTTACCACAAAAGTACTTCAAACCATTCCTAGAATATGTCAAGCTTTTGCCTGCCTCAAGATTTTTTTGACCTTACTCTTCAGAACACTCTGTTAGGCTTGCCCCACTGCCACTCGGGCCAGGGTGTTACTTTACATCCCCCAGGTCACCAATACAGAGAGGCCTGCTCTCTTATCCCATCATCCTGTTCGTTTGCTTTATGACATGTACCACAATTTGTAATTATTTTGTTTGTCTATGTTTCCTGTTTACTGTTATTCTCTTACTTCCAGAATATAAATATATATAAATATATATTTATATAAATTTATATAAATATAAATTCTATAAATATATAGACCCTGTCTATATGTGTTTTGTTCTATTTGTTTCCCTGGCATCCAGAACAATTCAATTAGAATATGCTCAATAAATAAATATCCTTTAAATGTGATAGTTTCTGAAAGGACATAGTGGTGAAATAATTCATTGTTCTCAAAGAACTTAGAGTCTGAAGGGAAGGGAGGGTAGAAACACAACTAGAATAAGAGAGGAATGAGAAAGTGCAAAAACTGGGGATAGAAACAGAAAATGGGTTGTAATGATTTGATTAGGGTTATGGAGAAGATTTAATGAAAAAAAGGTGAAATTTCAAAGTGGTCATTGAATGTGATAAGAATATCGGGAACAAAGGTGTAGAGTGACGTATGTACAAGAAGGTCTACAGGGTGATGGAGAGTTTGGGATGGACACAGTGTTGGTGTGTGTCATGGATTTGAGGTGGGAATGATGCTGGGAACGTGGGGTGGGATCTGGGAGCACTGATGCTCTGCCAAGGTATCCAGACCAAGCTTAGAGGGCACTCAAGGAATGGTCACCTCAGCGGATAGAATGACATGTGCCTGCCCAGAAGTGCCTGTCCTAAAAGGACCAGAGCAAAGGCAGCCAACAGAGGACCTGGCCAGCAGGGTTTGCTCTGACGCCTTGGCGAAACCCTTTTCCCAACTCTTAACCACTGCTTGTTTCAGCACCTCGGGCTCTTGATTGAATAAACCCTCCAGAGATAATGCTTCTATCAATGGTGCATCAAAAATGAAATCTTACATTTTTCCCTCTTTAAGTGCATTTCATTACAAGTAGTTACCTTTTATTTTTTCTTCCAATTCTCAAAGGCTCTGGTGAGAGATAAAGGAAGAGAAGTAAGGACTTAGGTATTTGAGGTTTATGTTTCTAAGTAATGTTTTTAAACTCATGTCTAGTTTTATCAAGAGAGAAAATCGGGTAATTTTTCACAGGGTGAAGATAATGGCTTATGCCTCTGGCAGTTAAAGTATCTCCCATGCCCCTCTCTCTTTTTCTGGCTTTAATGCCAACTACAGCAGCACTAAACCTTGGCCAGACAAAGACTGATACAGTCAGTGGACTGTTTTGCCAAGATAAGAATGAAGGCGAAAGTAAGTCTTTATCCTCTTGGCGCATATGTTTTACCCAATGGTAGCAGGAAGCCCATCTATTAGCTTTTTAAAAAGCTGTTTTCTAGTTGATGTAACAGAAAGAGATTTTAAGTCATCAAAATTAACACCTAAACTCCCCTTAAGTAAGACCCAGTTTCTCCTAGATTTTCTTTTAAAATCTGCTAGTAGTTTCACTCTTTAATGTTACATAATTCAACATTTTTAATGTGGATAGTTTTGATTCCCCTATATCTCTCTATGACCCATGATGAGATCATTTCTGTGAAAATATTTCTAAATGTCATTGGTGAAGTTAAACATGGGTTTGCTACACTCTTTTAACTTGATCAAGCTGCAATATAAGGGCTGGCCCTTAATGCAATTTTCTGAATTTTGTTACCCTGAACCTACCTGCCTTTAACCACACACACACACGTAAAATACAAACTTCTGCGTTACTTATATGGAGTTTTTGTAGCCATGCACTTAAGTATTAAAATATGCAGAAACACCTAGAATCCTGTGAAGGGAGTGGGGGAAAGGTATAGCAACGTCCCCAAGGACAGGTCTTGTGATGCCAGGTTCAAGGGCCTGCTTCTCTTTGAACTCCTAGAATCTCTGAACTTCACGCTGGGGGAGCATGCATCACAAGTGTGAAGATTTCACATTTGTTGTGTGATCTTCCACCCTAAACAGTAAACTTCTATCTTCTTCCTGTTTCCATAGTTATTATGTAGCCTATACTAAATAGACACTCTATAAAAACGTAAGAATGAATGGTATGAGAGGAAGAAAAATTTGAAATGTGTGAACTTAAATTTGTATTGGTTTTGTCAAGACTCCAAGCTGTTTCAACATGCCTGGTATATTTCAAAATGCAGAGAAAGTACTCATGCTTTGCAAAACACAAGTCTGGGTCCATCTCCCCCTACTTAAAAGCTTTCAGTGCTTTTACATTGCATTTAGAATAAATCCAAACATCTTCCTGTGGCTAAGAAGTCCCTGCCTGATCAGACCCTGGGTGCGTGATTATCTCTCTTTCCTCTTCATCCTGCACGCTCTGAATTTTCTGGTGTATTTCCATTCTTGGAACACATCTAGCTGTGCCTTTGCTTAGGAGAATTTCTCCTTCCCTCTTCCAGTATTTTCAAGACTAAATTCTTCTTTTCTTTTAGATCTCAAGACAGAAGTCACTTCTTCATTGAGACCTTTTCGCATTACCTAAACATTGTTTTTTTTGAGCATTTGCCTATTGTATAATCTCGGCCTCTTTTTTGTTTCCTCCATGGACCATCAAGACAACTTTACAATCCATTGTGTGTGTGTGTGTGTGTGTGTGTGTGTGTATGTCCTTACTGAATGTGTGTCTTGTGTGTGCTTTCTGTCTCCTGCATTAGAATGTTCACCCCATGAAAGCAGGGTCCTTTTCTATCCTGTTCACCACGTATCCCTAGCGCCTGGTACGGTGCCAGAAAATGGTAGCAGTCCAATATATATCTGTTGATTTTAAAATTGAAGGGTAGGTGCCAGGTGACTGAAACTATACTGTTTCCTCCTAAAACTCCACCTCTGGGGGACATGTTTAAGTAAAATTGTTTTCAAGCATCTCTGACCCCTGTTTTTCGGACTCTTCCGGGAGCTGTCAGGCATTAACCTCTCCAGCATGAAGATCACGTGACTGGCTACTCGGACAGTGGAGCCATTTAACTACAATCCATCTCTAAGTACAATTTCAGGTCGTTTCGGTGAGTATAAAATGGCATATACTGAAAGGGAGCGCTCCTTTTTGGAAATCTGGTTCATTAGCAACACTGAGGAGTAATGGAGTGTGATCAGAGCAATATTTCTTCCCTCCGATGCAACGGTGCCTTGGGGCTGCTGTCTAATAACCAATTTCAACTTGCTAGCACCAGAGCCCCTTCTCTCAGGCCCTGAGAAACCCTGCCTGAGGCCAACAGCCAGACGCCTTGCTTCTGGCTTGCCTTATTTCACAGAATTACAGACCTTTCTTTCCGATTCTGACGCGTATTGTTGCTTACTTAGATAATAAAGAGCGAGCTGAGTATCAATCACATGAAACATTCAGTGCTAGGTGCATGCTCTCAGTTTTCAAAAAAAAAGAAAAAAAATATCTCTTTATTATTAACAGATCTCCCCGGACCTTATACGTTCCTGTCTCAGGTTTTTATAAGTTGATAAATTTGGTTAGGGCTCATTTTCACTTCTTGACCGTTGCTTTGCTTGTTTCAAATTCTCAGAAGCACACACTGTATGGAGATGAACTGCACAAAGTCCCTGGGAAATGTAAGTGGAAAAGCAATGGCTGTGTCTGCCGGGCTTATTACAAACTTCAGCTCCTCTTCCTAGCTCTGCACATCTTGCTTTAAGAAGTGCCCGGAAGGTCAGCTGAAATTCAAGTCTCATCAAGTTACCCCGAATCGGAACAAAGGCACACTTTAGGTCTGGAACAACTCACAAGGAGTTTGGCACTCCTCAAGTTGCCTGCAAGGTGGGTCATGTTTGTTGACAATATAATAACCACACAAAGCTACTTTAGCTGTCCAATTGAAACTTTACCAAGTGAATGGGTTTTTTTGAGTATCCTCCGTACTTTCAGAAAAGTTTCGGACATGGCTAAAAGCTGAAATAAAGTGTTGGTATAATTACAGCCCTGAAAGGACCTTCACACCGGTTTTGCAACAATATTTACAGTATCAAGAGTAAACATTTCAAACTACAAAGACTGAACACTCTAGTTAGGGGGAAAAACATGTTTATAAAAAGCAAAAAGACAAGATGAGGTAAGAGCTCATAAGTAAATGAAAGCACATCCCTTCCATTCTTTAAATTTTTTTAATTTTATTTTTTTTTTTGAGTAACATTGCTTTACAATGTTGTATTAGTTTCTGCTGTACAATGAAGTGAATCAGCTCTATGTATACCTATATCCCCTTCCTCTTGGAACTCCATCCCCTCCTGCTCCCCCCCGCCCCCATCTAGGTCATCACAGAGCACCGAGCTGAGCTCCCTGTGCTATACAGCAGGTTCCCACTAGCTATCTATTTTACACATGGTAGTGTACTTATGTCAAACCTAATCTCCTGATTCATCCCACCCTCTCCTTTCCCCCCATGTCCACAGGTCTGTTCTCTACATCTGCTTCTCTATTCCTGTCCTACAAATAAGTTCAACTGTACAATTTTTCTAGATTACACATATATGTGTTAATATACAATATTTCTTTTCTCTTTCTGGCTTACTTCACTCTGTATGACAGACTCTAGGTCTGTCCATATCTCTACAAATGACCCAGTTTCGTTCCTTTTTATGGCTGAATAATATTCCATTGTATATATGTACCACATCTTCTTTATCCATTCACCTGTCATTGGACATTTAAGTTGTTTCCATATCCTGGCTATTGTAAATAGTGCTGCAATGAACATTGTGGTACATGACTCTTTCTGAATTATGGTTTTCTCAGGGTATATACCCAGTAGTGGGATTGCTGGGTCATATGGTAGTTCTATTTTTAGTTTTTAAGGAACCTCCATACTGTTCTCCACAGTGGCTGTATCAATTTACATTCCTACCAACAGTGCAAGAAGGTTCCCTTTTCTCCACACCCTCTCCAGCATTTGTTGTTTGTAGATTTTTTGATGATGGCCATTCTGACCAGTGTGAGGTGATACCTCATTGTAGTTTTGATTTGCATTTCTCTAATAATTAGTGATGATGAGCATCTCTTCATGTGCCTCCTCTTGGGCATCTGTATGTCTTCTTTGTAGAAATGTCTATTTAGGTCTTCCTCACATTTTTTAGTTGGGTTGTTTGTTTTTTTGATGTTGAGCTCCATGAGCTGTTTGTATATTTTGGAATTAATCCTTTGTCCATTGCTTAATTTGCAAATATTTTCTCCCATTCTGAGGGTTGTCTTTTCATCTTGTTTATTGTTTCCTTTGCTGTGCAAAAGCCTTTAAGTTTCATTAGGTCCCATTTGTTTATTTTTGTTTTTATTTCCATTTCTCTAGGAGGTAGGTCAAAAATGATCTTGCTGTGATTTATGTAAAAGAGTATTCTTCCTATGTTTTTCTCTGAGAGTTTTAAAGTATCTGGCCTTACATTTAGGTCTTTAATCCATTTTGAGTTTATTTTTGTGTATGGTATAAGGGAGTGTTCTAATTTCATTCTTTTACATGTACCTGTCCAGTTTTTCCCAGCACCACTTATTGAAGATGTTGTCTTTTCTCCATTGTATATATTGGCTCCTTTATCAAAAATAAGGTGACCATATGTGCGTGGATTTCTCTCTGGGCTTTCTATCCTGTTCCATTGATCTATATTCTCGTTTTTGTGCCAGTACCATATTGTCTTGATTACTGTAGCTTTGTAGTATAGTCTGAAGTCAGGGAGTCTGATTCCTCCAGCTCTGTTTTTTGCCCTCAAGATTGCTTTGGCTATTTGGGATCTTTTGTGTCTCCATATAAATTTTAAGATTTTTTTGTTCTAGTTCTGTAAAAAATGCCATTGGTAATTTGATAAGTATTGCGTTGAATCTATAGATTGCTTTGGTAGTATAATCATTTTCACAGTGTTGTTTCTTCCAATCCAAGAACATGGTATATCTCTCCATCTGTTTGTATCATCTTTGATTTATTTCATCAATGTCTTATAGTTTTCTGAGTACAGCTCTTTTACCTCCTTTGGTAGGTCTATTCCTAGGTATTTTATTCCTTTTGTTGCAGTGGTGAATGGGATTGTTTCCTTAATTTCTCTTTCTGATCTTTTGTTGCTAGTGTATAGGAATGCAAGAGATTTCTTTGCATTAATTTTTTATCTGGCAACTTTACCAAATTCATTGATTAGCTCTAGTAGCTTTCTGGTGGCATCTTTAGGATTCTCTATGTATAGTATCATGTCATCTGCAAACAGTGACAGTTTTACTTCTTCTTTTCCAATTTGTATTCCTTTTATTTCGTTTTCTTCTCTGAGCGTCTTGGCTAGGATTTCCAAACCTATATTGAATAATAGTGGTGAGAGTGGACAATCTTGTCTTGTTCCTGATCTTAGAGGAAATGCTTTCAGATTTTCACCATTGAGAATGATGTTTGCTGTGGGTTTGTCATATATGGCCTTTATTATGGTCAGGTAGGTTCCCTCTATGCCCACTTTCTGGAGAATTTTTATCATAAATGGGTGTTGAATTTTGTCAAAAGCTTTTTCTGCACCTATGGAGATCATCATATGGTTTTTATTCTTTAATTTGTTAATATGGTGTATCACATTGATTGATTTGCATATATTGAAGAATCCTTGCATTCCTGGGATAAATCCCACTTGATCATGGTGTATGATCCTTTTAATGTGCTGTTGGATTCTGTTTGCTAGTATTTTGTTGAGGATTTTTGCATTTATGCTCATCAGTGATATTGGCCTGTAATTTTCCTTTTTTGTGATATCTTTGCCTTGTTTTGGTATCAGGGTGATGGTGGCCTCATAGAATGAATTTGGGAGAGTTCCTTCCTCTGCAATTTTTCAGAAGAGTTTGAGAAGGATAGGTGTTAGCTCTTCTCTAAATGTTTGGTAGAATTCCCCTGTGAAGTCATCTGGTCCTGGACTTTTGTTTGTTGGAAGATTTTTAATTACAGTTTCAATTTCTTTACTTGTGATAGTTCTGTTTATATTTTCTAATTCTTCCTGGTTCAGTCTTGGTAAATTGTACCTTCCCAAGAATTTGTCCATTTCTTCGTGGTTGTCCATTTTATGCCATATAGTTGTGTGTAATAGTCTCTTATAATCCTTTGTATTTCTGTGGTGTCAGTTGTAATTTCTCCTCTTTCATTTCTAATTTTACTGATTTGTGTCCTCTCTCTTTTTTTCTTGATGAGTCTGGCTAAAGGTTTATCAATTTTATTTATCTTCTCAAAGAACCAACTTTTATTTTTATTGATCTTTGCTATTGTTTTCTTCATTTCTATTTCATTTATTTCTGCTCTAATCTTTATGATTTCTTCCCTTCTACTGACTTTGTGTTTTCTTTGTTCTTTCTCTAGTTACTTTAAGTGAAGGTTAGATTGTTTATTTGAGATTTTTCTTGTTTCTTGAGGTGAGATTAAATTGCTATAAACTTTCCTTTTAGAACTGCTTTTGTTGCATCCCATAGGTTTTGGGTCATCATGTTTTTGTTGTCATTTTTTTCTAGGTATTTTTTAATTTCATCTTTGATTTCTTTGGTGATCTCTTGGTTATTTAGGAGTGCACTGTTTAGCTTCCATGTATTTGTGTTTTTTATACATTTTTTTCCTGTAATTGATTTCCAATCTCATAGCATTGTGGTCAGAAAAGATGCTTGATATGATTTCAGTTTACTTAAATTTTCTGAGGCTTGATTTGTGGCCCAAGATGTGATCTATCCTGAAGAATATTCCATGTGCACTTGAGAAGAAAGTGTATTCTGCCACTTTCGGGTGAAATGTCCTATAAATATCAATTAAATCTATCTGGTCTATTGCGTCATTTAAAGCTTGTGTTTCCTTATTTATTTTCCGTTTGGATGATCTGCCCATTGGTGTAAGTGGGGTGTTAAAGTCCCGCATTATTATTCTGTTACTGTCAATTTTCCCTTTTATGGTTGTTAGCATTTGCCTACATATTGAGGTGCTCCTTTGTTGGGTACGTAAATGTTTATAATTGTTATATCTTCTTCTTGGACTGATCCCTTCATCATTATGTAGTGGCTCTCCTTGTCTCTTGTAACAGTGTTTATTTTAAAGTCTATTTTATCTGGTCCAAGTATTGCTACTCCCACTTTCTTTTGATTTCCATTTGCATGGAATATCTTTTTCTGACCCTTCCCTTTCAGTCTGTATGTGTCCCTAGCTCTGAAGTGGGTCTCTTATAGACAGCATATATGTGGGGCTTGTTTTTGTACCCATTCAGCCAGTCTGTGTCTTTTGGTTGGAGCATTTAATCCATTTACATTCAAGGTTATTATTGATATGTATGTTTGAATTACCAGTTTCTTAATTGTTTGGGGTTTGTTTTTGTCGGTCTTTGTCTTCTCTTGTGTTTCCCACCTAGAGAAGTTCCAGTTACCAGTTACCATTACTAGTTACCATTCAAAAGTAAATGACTCTACATGATTTACCCATAACCACTTCTACACCTCTTGTCCTCCTGCTTTCTTTCCCCAACCCCTCCACTCCAATTTGTTTCTGCGTCAGGGTCTTTGCACTGGCTATGCTCTCTGATGTGAAGTTTATTACCCCAGATGACAAAAAATATCTCAACTCAAATGGTACCCCACTCTCCCTACCACTCTCAGTCCTGTTTTCAGAATAGTATTTATCACTTTGATATTTTATCTACTTATTTCCTAAAATTATCTTATTTACTTACTTGTTTATTATTTGTCTTCCCACTCCAGAATGTAAACTCCATGAGGTCAGGGACTTTGTACATCTTATTTTCTGCCATATATACAGAACCTACATCTGTTACACAATGTGTTTAATAGCAATGTGTTGAGTGAATAAATTAATAATGAATAAAGATCACTAATAGTAACAAACACATTAAGGCTTTATTTTATTAAGGAACAGCATTACACAGCACTTTGAGGAAAGTATAAATTGGGTGGAATAGATACAAGGACTAGCACAGTTCAGGGGAGATGGGGAATCCCTAAGGGACAAACATATCAGAAATCCCCCCACCTAGGTAGGCGGACCATAGGAAAAGGGTGAATTTGGGGACAGGAGGCTTGAAGGAAGGGATTTGCTGGAACAAATATAAAGGGAGAAGTGATGTATATAACATGTTGGGAGTCATATAAATCGACTGGAAGTTATAGGAGAGGGTTCAAGTAGGAAAAAAGAGGAAATGAGAGCAAAGCCTCTACCTTGGAAGGCCTTGAATACAGGGCAAAAAAAAGGACAGTGTCACTGAGGGTTATAATCATTGATGATAACATTGCAAAAGAGCCAGAAAATGGTCATCACAATTATCAGAAAGTGTTACTTCTAGGCAATGAGGTGGGAAGAGGATCATAGGAGTTTGCTCAGGAAGCTTCTAGAGTTTCTGGAGCTGTATATTTTTAAATATTTTTCTGTGTATATGCTATATTTCAGAAGTAAAAAAAAAAAATTGTTAAAGGCAGTAAAACATGGAGGTCAGGAGGTAGGCACTGGTGTTAGACTATCTGGGCTTAAATCTCAGCCTTGCTTTTTATGAGTCCTGTGTTCTGCCGTGTGTTATTTCATTCCTCTGAGGCTGAGTTCTCTCCTTGGTAAAAATGGGGAAATTTACTATCAGCTTCATGGGTTGTCATGAAAACTAAATGAAAGAATACAGGTAAATCATTTAAGAGATTGCCTGGCAGATAGCAAACACTCACCATTGGTAACTGTTTATATTAATTCTGAGGGCTTTTGTATCCCAAATTGCATTGATTTGAGTTGCCTGTCTTTATTTTATTTATTTTTTGCAGTACACAGGCCTCTCACTGTTGTGGCCTCTCCCGTTGCGGAGCACAGGCTCCGGACACGCAGGCTCAGCGGCCATGGCTCACGGGCCCAGCCACTCGGCGGCATGTGGGATCTTCCCGGACCGGGGCACTAACACGTGTCCCCTGCATCGGCAGACAGACTCAACCACTGTGCCACCAGGGAAGCCCTGAGTTGCCTGTCTTTAAAAGGAGGTACAATGTTATTGCTAGAAATGCACCAATTCCTAAAGAGTTCTATGTTCATTCAGAACCTCCAGGCATGATGCCTGCTTTGTAATAAATTTCCTGGGTAATTACAGCCCAGCAATCCAGTGACTGTTCCATGGACTTGTATTGAAAATAATCAATATAGCCAAGGAGGTGATATGAAAATTTCTTCAGTCACAGGGTTAAGGAGTGGTTGAAATACTCTGACTGCAATCAGCCAAGCATAAGAAACTGAGAATCAGACCTTACTGAAAATCTTAGCAATGCAAAGGGAGGTATTTCTCTTAGGAATGCATGAACCAGACAATGAATATTTGAGTGGATGGAAAAGTAAAGAGAGGAGTCATAAATGGCTTTAGGATTCAAGCTTTAGTGGCTGCAAGGTTGATGAAAAAGTTGAATTATTCCAGACGGAGGTATCAGTACATTTTCAGCAATAACATGGAAACTCCACCCATCCAAGATGGCATATTTGACATAGAAATAAGTCCTGTTATCATCAGAAGTGAGCTCCTTACTCATGCTGAACTGAGCCTTTTCAACAATTATTTTTGCATCATTTTATGTGTGTCTACAAGTGGACAAGAGGAGACCATACATGCTTATCTCCTGTAGGTTCACAACCTATTTAGAAAGGATATTGATCTGAGCAAAGTGTTAACCAAGAATTCCAAGAATGGAGACCTGGATGGGGACCAAAAAAAAAGTGTTTAGGGTTTGTTAGGACTGTAGCGCAGAGACACAGATTCAAGAAGCACTTGAGTTGTCCCACTGGATGACAAAATGGTGGGTGGGTTGAGGGGGGCAGAGTTTATAAAGGCAAAAAACTGCAAGGCTACATTGCAGTTGGGAATTAGGACTGGAGCTGCCAAGAAGTAAGGATGCTGTTAAGCAAGTATTAGTTGGGATTCAAAAAGATTACATAGCTGGGAAGGGAGGGAACTTTGAGGCTACAAGGTTGCAGCCAGCAGCCGCTAGCAGATATCATTTTGAAAACAGCCAGGTGGTGTCCTTGGGTTTGATAGAGTTCAGGAAATTCAAGTTTTCAGTGATACAGGAAGTATCTGAAACCGCATCCACAATGGCTATCTCTTTTGGATACGTGAATCATAGTTCTCCATTTTGATTTTTTTTAACATCTTTATTGGACTATAATTGCTTTACAATGTTGTGCTAGTTTCTGCTGTATAACAAAGTGAATCAGCTATACGTATACATATATCCCCATATCCCCTCCCTCTTGTGCCTCCCTCCCACCCTCCCTATCCCACCCCTCTAGGTGGTCACAAAGCACTGAGCTGATCTCCCTGTGCTATGCGGCTGCTTCCCACTAGCTATCTATTTTACATTTGGTAGTGTATATATGTCAATGCTACTCTCTCACTTAAATGATCTTAAATGTGTCATCAAAACAGGGTGGCAGTAAAGAGCAGGAGAACATTTTACCAAGGTTTCCTGCTGCCCCTGGGTTCCTCTTGAGTAAAGCTGCTGCTGATCTGTGTGGGTATGACCCTGCCACAGTTGAGAAAGATGAGGAATTCTTGCTATGCCACAGCTCTTTTACACTTGGGCTTACATCTCCCTTCCAGAAGAACTTACAATAATTATTTATGAATTTCTTTTTTTTTTAATTAATTTATCTATTATTTATTTTTAGCTGCATTGGGTCTTTGTTGCTGGGCGCAGCTTTCTCTAGTTGCGGCGAGCAGGGGTACTCTTCATTGAGGTGCACAGGTTTCTCATTGCGGTGGCTTCTCTTGTTGCAGAGTTCGGGCTCTAGGCGCGCGGGCTCAGTAGTTGTGGCTCATGGGCCCTAGAGCGCAGGCTTAGTAGTTGTGGCACACGGACTTAGTTGCTCCATGGCATGTGGGATCTTCCTGGACCAGAGCTCGAACCCGTGTCCCCTGCATTGGCAGGCAGATTCTTAACCACTGTGCCACCAGGGAAGCCCTACTTATGAACTTCTGATTGTATTAGTTTCCTGTTGTAGCTCTAATAAATTACCATAAACTTAGCTGTTTATAACAACACAAATTATTATCTTATAGTTCTGTAGGTTAGAAATATGACACAAGTCACACTGGGCTAAAATCAAGGTGGCAGCTGGGCTGCTGTGTTCCTTTCTGGAGACTGCAGTGAAGAAGCCCTTTCCTTGCATTTTTCAACTTCTAGATACTGCCTGCCTTCCTTGGTTGATGGCACCCTTCATTTTCAAAGTACATCTCTGCTTCTGGTGTCACATCTTTACAGATTCTGACCCTCATGTTTTCCTTTTAAAGGATCTTTGTGATTACATTGGAGTCACCCAAGATAATCCAGGTAATCTTTCTATCTCAAGATCCTTAACTTGGTCAAGTGCAAGTCCTTTTGCCAAGCCATATTCATGGGTTACAGGGATTGGGACATGGAATCTTTGAGGAAGGAGAGTGGGCGTTGTTCACCCACCACACTGATTATGGAGCTGTTTACAAGTTTGGGGCTCTCTTGATCCTTGAACCAAACTGTACTCCAGGAAGAGCACATCTTTATCTGTTAGTCCCCCCTGAACAATATCTTAGGCTCCAAGTTGTATGGGCTTGAGAAAACCAGACCCCTAACAACCACCAAATGGGTGTTTCAGCTAGGATACCCACGCCTTTAAAGGAGGCAGGCAAATGTTTTTGATAATTACTGAGATTAAGCATGTCTTTTCACCACAAACTTCCTTGTAAGTTTCTTGTGTCTCCAGCAGAGCCTAGTATATATTCTCATACATAGTAGGTATATAGTCATTTTAATATTTATCAAAAGAGTGAAGGAGCCTGTTATAAAAACAGGTATAATTTCACATGCCAGTATTTTTGCATGGCAGCATGAAATTAATTACAAAATGAAAGGGCTTTAGTCAGACAGAAGGGACATAAACACAGTCATTACTGGAAAAATGGAAATTTCAACTTAGTCCACCAAAGGGCTTAGAAAACAAAACAAAAACAAGCAGATGAAACCATCCATTTATAAGTTCCCACCTTTTAACATATGGGTGACAAATGATAACATGTTATATATTTACTTGAATGATTGATAATAACAAGTGAAGGTAAAATATTTTAAGGAACATCGACCCACTTTCCTGGAACAGTAAATGTAGTCTGTGTGAAAGTGGATATATTAACTCAATGCTATTCAAACAACATGTTTTATCTTTTGTTTGCCACTTCTTCCAGCTCTTCCTAAAAATAAACTTGGCAATTGTGACTTGTTCATTTTGCTTCATCTTCTTATAAAAATAAAATCCTATTCATAATCTCTGCATCCTATAAATCAGTTGTAAATCTGAGGTAGCCAGGAGAAAACTCATTTCCACCCACACAATTTAAAGTTGTTTTTTTTTTTTCCCCCACAAATTAACCATAATAATAATACACAAAAGTTCAAGTTTTTCCTAACCCCTCCACCTCCGGCTAGATAAGAAAGCAGCAGCCTTCGTCCCCACCACCACCATTTCTGGATCTAAAAACCTCTTAGTTCTGTATTCTCTTTTTCTTTTTTGAATTTTATTGTTTTATTTATACCACAGGTTCTTATTAGTTATCTATTTTATACACAACAGTGTATACATGTGAATCCCAATCTCCCAATTCATCCCACCACCACCACCACCCGCTTTCCCCCCTTGGTGTCCATACATTTGTTCTCTACATCTGTGTCTCTATTTCTGCCTTGCAAACCGGTAAAACTCATTTTCTTAAGCACTTTTTAAATTAATAGTCTGAAATACATTCTCTTTATGGATGTGAGAGAATAGAAGAGAAAAAAAATGCTTATTTGTTCTCTCTGATGAAAATGTCTAATGTTAGAAGAAGAAACTTTGGTTTCCACAGAAAATATTGGCTTCCCCATTAGCCATCTGCTAGATGGTGGGAATGTTCAGTGTGGCTTTCTCAGCTGGAACATTTGGAAAATGAATACATTGTTGCAAGAACTTACATGGTTGGCCATAATGTTTGTGATAATGTTGTTGACTTACCAGATGTCCTGGAAATTCTTGGGGTGGGAGTATTTCCAATCTTTCCAAACCCATTGGTTATGTGGCAAAATGGTGTTTGGTATATATGACTCTACCTCTTTCTCATGGTTACTGTGGAATTTTTCATTCAGACAGTCATTCTGTGGAGTAAAACAAGATGGAAATAGATATCATTGAACTGCTCGTGTTCTTCTAAACTCTACCCTGATACACAGTGCATAACAGATCTATCATTCACCATTCTGCAAAATAATTCCTTCTCCAACCCCAACTATATACATCTCTCCTCATGTAAGATTAAATACCATGACCTTTATTGTACTCATCTCCAGCTGGTAGAAAAGCAACCAAGTCTAACAGTTGAGTGCTTTGCCCACTCATTATGCCTAAGGAATTTGCTTGAAATGTGAATAACCTGTTTTCAGTGCAGGCTTTCCCTTTTGAAATTAGATTAATGAAATGATGAATAAAGTGAAAAGGCCTTTACACTTTGGCATGAAAATAGCTTAGATGCCTTCTCTTGCAAATGGAATTATCTCTTACAGGTCTGCTTCTCTACCTGTTTGCCTTTCATTTCAAAGCAACAGAATTCTCTGAGCAGAGGGAAGACTTGTTCTAAATGGGAGTCCATTTAATACTCCATAGAATTCTGACTGCCATACTCACTGTATATGGCAATGTTTTCTTATCAAACTATACGACATGATTCCTTTTTATCTTTTACTTCTATCAAAAGGAGATCCCATAAGAGTGTTTGTCTCCAAAGATCTTAGAGTGCAATTTAACTTACATTTGAGTATCCTATTCTATCTGATCTTATGCCACTTGTCTTTACGAGTATCCACCAACTGCCCATCCTCCATCCTGGGGCTCTGCCATCAGCCTACACAATCCCTGCAGAGATGACCATGTCCCAGTGGTCCCTTCAGCTCTAAGCAATTCTGTTGCCTAGAGACATGGGAATATCTGATGAGCTGTCTATCGCATTCCTCTTAGATGGGCCCCACAGCCATCCCTTCACTGGGCTTTTCCATTTTGGGTGTCACCATGAAGAAAGTGGGCTTAATCGTCTTTGCCCCTAAGTCTCATGCACCCTTCTTTTGTTGTCCTGCCTTCCCACCACTCTTCTTGCAAGCAAAGCCCAGGTCCCTGTCTCCTGGGCACACTGAGGTCTCTGTTCTCACTGCCCCTCTTTCCTCTTCATTCCCCTTCATTCCACCTGGAGGAATTCCATAAACTGGAAGGTATTGTTTCTATCAGAATGATAGCAAATAGAGATTATAATGGAGTAATCATAGTCCAGATATACAAAGCTGGGCAGCCATTGAGCATCTGGTCTCAGACACATCCCTGCCCCACTGAGCACTTGAATTTTCTCTGAACTGTATCAAACTCAAGGACACCACCACCTGTTTTCAAAACAAAATCTGCTAGCAGCTGCTAGCTGCACCCCTGTACTTTCAGAGTTCTCTCCCTTTGCAACTACACAATCATTTTGAACCTCAACCAACCTTTGCCTTACAAATGCCTTTACCCCTTATGGGCTGCAATCCTAATTCTTGACAATTATGTAACCCTGCAGTTTTTTGCCTTTATAAGCCTCTCCCATTTTGTCGTCTGGCAGAACACAATTCAAGTGCTTCTTTAATCTGTGTCTCCCAGGCTGCGGTCCTAAGAACGCCTGATAAACGCATTTTTATTTCAACCAGGTCTCCTTTTTTGGAATTCTTGGTTAACAAGAACAATCTCCTTGAAGGGACTGGTTTTGAGAAACCTAAACCTGGGTGTGGCTTTTTGCTGTCATCCTGTCCCTGTTCTGCTTTTCCCCTGAGGCAATAGGGTGATGAAGGGGAGGAAAAGGGAACATGAGGAGGAGACATTTAAAAACATCTGCTAATCTAGCAAAACAATCATGCCACGACCTAACTAGAAACTGAAAAGAGGAATAAATGGAAGAGAAGGCCAGAATATAGGATGGAGGATCGACAACTTTATCAGCAATTTTCTGATAGTCAAAGAACTTGGCTTCCAGTGTCCTGTTTAGAGGCTGGTATCCACACAGCACACCTCCACATTCACAGTCCCCACTGCCCGATGTGCAGGTCAATCTAGGCCTCATATTTCCAAGTTTGAATTTGATAAGAATTGCAAGAGTTATTCAATCTCTGATTAAATGAATGAATAAATACAAATTGTTAGCAGAAAAAAATATTGACCACTGTATTGTCCTTCAACACCATATGTGGTTCTGATGGAAAGTTGTTTTTTGCTGTTGTTGTTGTTGTTATTTTTTTAACAAGAGTCTTCTACTTTGGGAATATCCCTATAAGAAAAACAAATCATGAAAATATATGCTCTGCCCCACCCCAGACTAACTGGATCAGATGGGTCCCAATCATAGGTGTTTTCAAAGCTCCCTGAGTGATACTAACCCTAGAGGTTGAGAACCACCATTCCTGCCTACTACTCCCATTTACACAGGTAGGTTGTCATCTAACCAAGGTGCATCACCATAAGTTAAAAAGCAACCGTTTGGGCTTCCCTGGTGGCGCAGTGGTTGAGAGTCCGCCTGCCGATGCAGGGGACATGGGTTCGTGCCCCGGTCTGGGAAGATCCCACATGCCGCGGAGCGGCTGGGCCCGTGAGCCATGGCCGCTGAGCCTGCGCGTCCGGAGCTTGTGCTCCGCAACGGGAGAGGCCACAACAGTGAGAGGCCCGCGTACCGAAATAAATAAATAAATAAAAGATTGTAAATTTAAAAAAAAAAAAGCAACCGTTTATCTGTAGATCCATCCTTGTTGCTGCAAATGTCATTATTTAATTCTTTTTTTACGCCTGAGTAATATTCCATTATATATATATACCACATCTTCTTTATCCATTCATCTGTCAATGGATCTTAGGATCTAGAGATTATCATACTAAGCAAGTCAGAAAGAGAAAGACAAATATCATATGATATCACTTATATGTGGAATCTTAAAAAATGATACAAATTAACATATTTACAAAACAGAAATAGATTCACAGCCTTAGAAAACAAACTTATGGTTACCAAAGGGGAAAGGTGGGGGAGGGATAAATTAGGAGGTTGGGATTAGCATACACATACTACTATATATAAAATAGATAATCAACAAGGACCTACTGTATGGCACCAGGAACTCTACTCAACACTCTATAATAACCTATATGGGAAAAGAATCTGAAAAAGAGTAGATATATGCATGTGTATAACTAAATTACTTTGCTGTACACTTGAAACTAACACGACATTATTCAACTATACTCCAATATAAAATTTAAATTTAACAAAAATAAATAAAAATAATGGTGATAACCGCGAAAAAAAAAAAAAAGCTACTGTTTAAAACTACTTCTCTGGCCCCTTTTTTATATATTCCTTCCACTACACCCTCACTAATTCCCAACACTTAAAAAACAACTTCGGGAATTCCCTGGCATCCCAGTGGTTAGGGCTCCATGCTTCCACTTCAGGGGGCATGGCTTCGGTCCCTGATCCCGGAACTAAGATCCTGCATGCCACACACTGTGGCCAAAAAAATAAATAAATAAACATTAAAAAAAATCTTAAAATGTCCAAAAAGAATTCTGCTCCAGTTTATTTCAGTGTGGAAGAGAACACATTAGAAGAGCCTCCAATTTCATTCACAAGTATGTCTCACTTCAAAAGCTATAACATTTGTTCCTATTTCCCCAAAGAATGACTCCAGGGACCCCCAAGCACATCCCAGCACATGTTTGATAAATGTTAAACAACACCTTTATGAGACAGCATTCTATTCTAGAATGACATTTAAAAGCTCTGAAGTTTAATTGCTGTGGATAACCATTGATCATTGCTGGGATGCCTGTGGGACGGTGGACTTTGAGGTCCGCCATCCGTCTCCTAGCGATATTGTGGCTGGCTGCCTTCCCCCCTTCATCACTAGTGGATGGGGTTGATGGAGATGGCTGCTGCACTTTCAAAGTGCCTCAAGTTCCCTCACCTGCTCTGCATGACTACTGAACTGAGCCGTGTTGTGACAGCCTGCCTGCTCGTCCCTGTTCAGATTAATGAATACAGCTTTAGCTGTTAATTCAAAGCTAGTCAAGCTTGTATCCAACAATTAGAGACCAATTTTCATATTCAGCTCGAGTGTATAGGTGGAAGGGTGTGGGGGAGGCGTGCCATTTGGTGTGATTCTTTATATCTGGGGCTGAGCTTGAAGAAGAAGGAAGAGGAAGGAACCCTGAAGACAACACTGGAAGCTCTCCTTGGGTCTGGCTACAATAAAATGTTTCAAGCCTTAACATCTTTGCAAGCTCCAACCATGTGACCCTGGGGTTTTGAGCTTCCTGCCTTGCAGCTAGACCGCAATCCATCAAAAATAACAAGCACATGGCAGCCCCCTGTGCAGCTCTGCCTTCCAGGAGAGTCAGCGGCTGAGCCAGTATTTGAAGGGGCTTTAGAATCAGAGCCCCAAATCTCCCACTTCTTTTGTCTTCCCTCCACAATAAGAAATGAAATGTTTACTTGTACATAGAATTATATGTGACCTTCTCCGCCCCCTTTCAGAAACATCCGGAGCAATGGAAACCTAATACTTAATTCCCAACCCTGAAATATCCTCTCTGATAAAGTGAGGGCTACAAGTGCCCCGTCCAGCATGGAAAAGCTATATAAGGACCCCAGGTTCCAAATAGTGTCAACATGCACTCTTACCAGAATTTGTATTTACAGAAAAGTGAAAACAGGATCAGCCAGAGCATCCCTGCCCCTGGTTACTGATGGTAGAGGTGGTTCAGAGGAACACATATTCATCCAAGCTATGCTACACCTTTGCCCTGGGAATAGAAGTCTCTCCCTAGTTATTTTGTCTGATCTTATTTTTAAAGCATGTGGCCTGGGGTTGGAGCACAATACAAAGCGGCTGGTGATGGTTTGGTAATGTTGATAAAGTCTTGTTACTTCCCTTATTGAATTTCTTTTAATTCTGCCTTCCTATTTAGCAGTTGTCTTTGGCATCAGACTAGCTCAGCTGTGCAAGGAAGGATGGAGGAATGAAATTGCTATTCCCTTTTGAGCAGTGCACCATGGGGACCATGTGGAGATGGTAGAGGTCATCCACTGTGAACATTTCCACCCACAGGTGGAACACAGGCAGAGGGTCAGGGGCAGAACATGCAATAACCATTTTTCTGGATTTCTATTCTTTCTGTTCAAATGTTTGAAATCTCTGTGTGCTGTTTTTAAAGGGCATCTATTATCTTGTCTATAAACCAGTGATGGAAAAGGTCTAACTTACAGAACTGATGTGAGGAATGGGCGAGATAAATGAAAGCATTTAGTACAGTGTCTAGCACATAGGTAGAACTTAAGAAATGATACAGATATGGCAAACATATCAATAATGGTTCCTGTCTTCCTGGAAGTTTATAGCTAATTAGGGACACATATAATAAACAATAGAACAAATAAATAAATGGTTATAGACTGAGTCAGAGCTAGCTGTGATAGAAGAAATACTCTAATAGAGAATAATCTGGAATGAGGGGCTTCGTTGGATAGGGTGGTCAGGGTGTAACAGGGAAGAACAAATCTGACTCCATATTGGATCTGTTTCTTTTACTTTAACCTTTGTATTCTATTGCTTTTGCTACAAGTTAATCACTAAAGGGATGTTACCTGTAGCTTAAAGTGTACGTAATGGCCCATCTCCAGAAGCCCTGCTCCCATGCCTGAGCTTAAGCTAAAATACTTTTGTTTAGCTCACAGGAAACATCCTGACCAGGCCCACCTGTGAGTGGCTGCAGGAAAGAAGAATTTAACACATTCCCTCCAGAGTCTGGCCGGAACCAGGAAATATATGGAACAACTTTATCATCTCCCATTCTTTGTTCTATAAAAGAAACTAGCAGCCAACCCCAAGCAAGATGGTTCTTCGGGACACTAGTCCACCAGTTTCTCGGCCTGCTGGCTTTCCAAACAAAGTCACTATCCCTTGCCCCAACACCTCATCTCTGGATTGATTGGCCTGTCATGTAGCAAGCAGTACGAGCTCAGACTTGGTAACAAGAGGAAGCCACTCTGAGGAGGTAACATTTAAGCCGAGACCAGAAGAGGAGCCAGAAGAGCTGAGTGAGTGGCACTCCAAGCACAAGAAACAGAAAGTGCAAAGGAGAATGGTTGAAACGTGGACGTGCAAGGGAGAGAACAGGGCGAAGGCAGGTGGACAATTTTGATTGTACTCCAAGTTCTGGTAACTCAAAGTGGGATTTGGGTATCACCTAGGAGCTTGTTGGAAATTCAGCAACACAGGTACCACCCCAGACCACTAAATCAGAACTCTACATTTTAACAAGATCCCTGGGTGATCCCTGTGCACTTCTGAGGTTAAGAAGCACTGGTTTAGGAAACCACTGGAAAGTTTAAGCAGCACAATGGTGTGACCTGCTTTCTATTTTTAAAAGAAACACTCCAGATGCTATGGTGAAAATGGCTTAGAGGGGAGAGTTTTTACTGCTTTTTTATTACTACTTTTTTTTAACATCTTTATTGGAGTATAATTGCTTTACAATGGTATGTTAGTTTCAGCTTCACAACAAAATGAATCAGTTGTTTATATACATATGTTCCCGTATCTCTTCCCGCTTGCGTCTCCCTCCCTCCCACTATTACTACTTTTGAAGTCATCTGCCTAGTTTATTGTTCCTTCTCCTTCCCAGACTGGGTCTGGCTGTAATCTGGCCACCTGCAGTCCAGCCCAGTGGCTACTGCCCTGCTATCTGCTTATTCATTGTTCAGTACCACTGCCACCTGCCTTGTATTTTCCAATGTCACCTGTTCCTGTATTTCCCAGATCCCAGCTCTGCCCACCACATCAGGAAGCCTACTTCCTTACGTTCAGATGAAACCCTCTGAGGCTGGAGCCAGCCCCTGCTTGGATATTGCACCCCACACGTTCAGCTGGCTTTCTTCCAGACCTGACTTCCGCCACAGAGGTGATTTCATGCCACATATCCTCTGTTCCCACTGCATGCCCCTCCCATGCCGTGGGAACTTGGAGACCAAGTGAAAGATGAGCATTCCTGGTGACTATATTAGATTCCAAAGATGAGAAAGGAGTTCATCAGCAAATGCCAACCATTTTCTCATTAAAAAATAAAACTTTTTAATCGACTGTTGGGGGGAGCTGCTAATGAGCTAACCACTTTTAATTCAATATTTGACAGTAATTGCAACAGAATTACATTTAACAAGACAAGAACTTCTATGGGTTTTTAGCAGTCAAATGAGGTAACAGAACAGTTCCTGTTAAGGAACTGAAATAGAATCAAAGGAGCCTTCATGACTATTGCTGTGTCTGAGTGACAAGACTACCAACAGGAACCCCCAAAGACAGATACTTGTCTGGAATAAGAGATACTAACACGATATCTCTGCTTAGCACAGAAGAGCCTAAACACCAGGGCTGGTTGAGCACGTAGGTTGTTGAGGATGATTGGTGATCTCACTCAACTAAAACTGTCAAGGAGGCTGGGAGATAAGGGTGAAAAAGGCATGACCTGGTGAGATCTAACGGAAGTTTTGCAGAGATGCTACAAGGAGCTACATAGCCCCTCCCCATCATGTGGCAATGGTGAAGAATCTTTTTGTCTCCTTCTGAGCTGTGCTCTGAAGAGAAGGAGCAGTTTGCGTTGTGGCTCAGCATCCTTCTCTCTAAATGATGTTGTCAAGCAGCCCTTCTATTAGCAGAGTTCAATCAGACCCATGAAATGAGGGCATCATTAAAAGAGGGGTGTGTCTACAGGAAGCAGAGGAGGGATGGTGAGAACATCGTAAGGATTTAATCAGGTCACTCTGCCTTTCATCCCTGGGAGATCTGGGTTAGGCAGCTGGGAGTACCACAGAGGCAGGGCTCCAAAATTGTTTTCATTATGCACTTTCTTGAAACCCTCTGAAGATGCTCACATTTCTCACCTCCAAATGCTATGTCATCACCTTTATTTCTGCTCTAACTCTAGCTTTAATGGATTTTCTGAGCTTCTAGCTTTGAAGCCATATAGAAAGAACAGCCTCACCTAAGTACCATAGCTGTTACCCAGATCAAATGTCACCGTCCTTGGGGACAGCTTTAACTTCAGAATTATGTTCAAATTTGGGGGCTTCAAAGCCAAGCAAATAGATTCTATATATTTTTGATGGCCTCTAAAAGAAGCTTCAGGAAGAGGACTCTTATTTTCTCTCAATTTAACGCTATATCTGTTATAAAACAAATAAAGGAAGTCGAAATGCCATCTTACACAGGATTTGGGGGGTGGATAAGGTGAAAAGAAAGAAAAATAGCTAACAAAATCTTCACATTGCTATATAAGGAAAAAGAACCTTTGGATACAAAGTTCATATCTGACAGGTAATGTGACAATAAAAGAGGGGAGAAACATGAATTAAAATGCAATGAAAAGTTCATACTCTCCGTGCACAGAAAAATAAGTGAATGTCCTTAAATTGATCAGCTCTCCAGCTGGGAGAAGGGCTTCAAATGATTGATGGATGTGTGATGGTTTTTCTTTTGGATATATGTTGAGCCATAATGAGGAGATTAATTGGAGTCATTTTTTTAAAGTATAAATGCATTTGTAATATACTGTACTTTGCATACAGTAGGAAGTTAAAAGTGCTTTCAAGATTAATTCAAAACCAAGGGATAGATGGCAGAGAATGAGAGATTCTACATATTTAGTGTGCTCTAAATATTGGAACCCATTTGGAAGCTAAACATGAAGATGGTGTCAAACAGAGGAACACTGTGGGAAGAACCAGGAAGGGGTCATCAGAGCCACAAATCACCAGGCTAGTTCTCAAGTTTTCATCAATAAAACCCAGTAGACTCACCACCTGTCCTGCACCAGCAAGATAGTGGCTGAAAAAACGTTAAAACAGAATCAGTTTACATACTTACATGGAATTCTCCAAGCTTACTGCTTCATGAAAATCACGTGGGAACTTCTGAGAAAAGAGACCCTAAGATTCCCTTCACACACACTGAATCAGTATCACAGAGTGAACCCCAGGGTATTTCTTAAACTTCAGAGCCACTGCTTCCTTTTCAGGCTGAATCAACATGCTTTAGACCAGTGGTTGAGGATGAGGCTCCCATGTTAATGCCAAAATATTAGGGAGAGTACAATGTTCATAACTGTAATGTCTGCTTCCACTGCTGAATACGAAACTTAGCAGGCATATTGCATGGTGGCTCTGTGGCTCAAATGCAGAAATCGTTAACCCTAATACGGTGCCTGATACATAATGGGTCATCACAAAACATTCATTGAACTAATTAGGAAATTAAGAAGACCTCCAAATTACTGTCTTTCTTCCAGGTAAAACTGAAGATTTAGGAAAACTACATCTAGTCGTATTGCAAAGGAGAACAGAGTGGAGAACACTTCATACCCAAGCTTTATAATGTCTGAGAACAACTGGACCTGGGAATCTTGCCCACCTTGACCTCTGAGACCTTTGGGATTACTCTTTTGTATTTGTCCTTGTGCTTATTACAATCACAGGCTTACAGGAGGTGTACAATAAGTATATTCTTTTAACAAATCAATGCATCCTTTTTTTAACATCTTTATTGGAGTATAATTACTTTACAGTGGTGTGTTAGTTTCTGCTTTATAAAAAAGTGAATCAGCTATACATACACATATATCCTCATATCTCTTCCCTCTTGCGTCTCCCTCTCTCCCACCCTCCCTACCCCACCCCTCTAGGTGGTAACAAAGCACTGAGCTAATCTCCCTGTGCTATGCGGCTGCTTCCCGCTAGCTATCTATTTTACTCAATGCATCCTTTTTTAGGTCATTAAGAAGAATTCAAATTCATCAGTTATGAGGAAAAAAATTTAGTGGGATTTTTCTCATTTTTTTTCAAAATAAATACTAAAAGGAGCCTATAGTTATAAGCTATCTGAATGTCACATTAATTCACATGATTCATAGATAAAGAGAAAGCTATTTTAAGTTCCTGAAAAGGCTTAAACTTTTTATCAACTATTTTTTTAGTTTATTTTCTTCAAGTATAGTTGATTTATAGTGTTGTGCTAATTTCTGCTGTATATCGATTCTTTATTAAATCAATAGAAATGAAAGTGTATAAAAGCCCAAGGAGTTTCCCCATCATATTCAGCACAATTCATCTATTTTTGTTGATTTGCCAACCAGTCAGAGTGACACGTGCAATCATATCTCAGGATTTCTGG
Source organism: Neophocaena asiaeorientalis asiaeorientalis (assembly GCF_003031525.2). Taxonomy (NCBI): domain Eukaryota; kingdom Metazoa; phylum Chordata; class Mammalia; order Artiodactyla; family Phocoenidae; genus Neophocaena; species Neophocaena asiaeorientalis. The sequence goes on from NW_020175318.1 coordinate 633,093, forward strand.
CAGCCTTCATGACCTATGGCACCTCCCTAGCCATGTGGCAGAGTTCTGAATAATGGGATGTGAGAAGTGTTGTGACCAACATGTACACGATCATCTTAAAAATGAAGCTGACTGTCTTTGCCCCCCTCTATTTTCCCTTTCCACCAGGCTAGCATGTGGACTTGGCAGTGACCCAGACATGGACAACCATCACCCTGAACGATGACAGAGTCACAGATGGAAAGCACCTGGGTCCTTGAATGACTGCCGTCAGCAGAGCCTTCCCCATAAGCCTGAACTGATCACCTTTGGACTGTTGTGTGAAAAGAAATAAACTTCTGCCTTGTTTGACTCCCTGTGTTTGTGGTTTCTTTGTTTCAGTAGTTGAGCTCATGCCTAAATATTGCACTTCTTATTCTAAGGTTCTGTAATTTCATATTTTTCCAATAGGCAAAACAGCTAATATTTCATCTGCAAGGAGTATACTAGTTGCAAGTTTTCTCCCAAGGGGATTGTATGAGTTAAAGCAAGTATTTCACTTTGTTATCCTACACAGATGACAACTACCAATAGAAAATGTTCTCAGGACAACTGTACCAAATAGTAAAAAAAAAAAAAAAAAAAAAAAAAAGTGAAAGCACAAAGCTAAAACTATTATGATACACAGTATTTTTTGACCTGGACATATTATTTGAAGGTGCACTTTGGTTGATGTATGTTAAACACATTCTCAGTGACAAGAATCAATAGCTGTGAGTCCATTTCTGGACATGTTCACAGAGTTAATTAGCAACCTCCTAACTTACTATGCATGCAAATTTCAAAGTTCAAGAAGTGGCAAGTTGCCTACATAAACCTTATGCATGTTTTATTGTTTTGTCAGCTCTGCTTACTTAAATGCATAAATTAAGTACTATGCATTGTACCCACTTAAAAATATGGCAGGATTACTTGGGAGAAGTGAAAATTAAAATGTCAGAAAGAAAAATGCTTTGCTGTCTCACACTCAAAGGTGTGCCATGGCATGAAAGTTTGTTTTGGAGATGTGTTGGCTGCCAGACCAAATGTGGTAGCAAAGTCTAGTGTCTCTTCTAGTCCAGCCCAGCCCAGCCCACCCCACTGGACACGCACACACCCACTCTCAGCACAGAGAAGTCTAGGCTGTGTATGCTGGGCATGCAGAACACATGTGCTTCAGGCAAACAATCAAGAAAGACGTTCACCTCTCCTTTTCCAAGTGTTTCATTTAACAATACAGAACCAAGAACTGATCCAAGATTCTTAGGTCAAGATTATTTTTGTTGTTCTGCAGAAAGCAGTCCTCTTCATTATTTTTGTCTCAATTGTCTGCACATTCCTGGTGGAAGGTTAAGTGTTCCTTTGTTCTGCCTCCTTTATGACAGAAACTATCTCCTACATGTATTTAAAAAGATAACGATTACCCCCATAGTACTCTGTGAAATTACTTTCTACCATAATAATCCATTAAATATTTTTAAATGCTTTGAGTGGGACTACTTTGGACAAGATTATTTATTCCTATATTAGTTGAGATTGTTAATGGTTTCCAACATGGGTTTTAAGTGACTTAAATATCCTTGAAGGTGATGAAAGGGCCCCTCTGACATTTGGCAGCTCAAAATGACACAAACTTGTACTTGAGTGCATGCGCGCGCACACACACACACACACACACACACACACACACACTTACTCTTGGTTAGACTCCACAGGTGAGCAGACATAAAAAATTTCTTTGTTTTAGGCTGGAATTATTTTAACTCAGCATGGCAAAACTGATTACCTTGTACAAGCTGGTTAGAACTTTACCAACCAGAAACTTGGTTCTGACAAAGTTTATATTGATGAAAATATGAAACAGTACTTTATTACTGACTGAAGTTTACTTTTGACATATATATATATATATATATATATATATTCAAAATAATGGACCTACTAGGTGGTAGAAAATTAATTTCCTTGTTGCTTAAAAATTAGGGTACATCTATCATTTTCCCTGGAGATTTTAAGATCCTAAGTTATCCCTAGATAATGTAAACAATTTCTTGATAATACTGTCAAACTACCAAATGGGATAATCATGGAAAATTCTGCTTGTTTTCAATCTCTACTTTTGCCAGTAGAATAAGTGATACCATCTTATCATCAGCTGTTGAGGGAAAAGAAATCCGTCCTCTTTCCCAGTCATTTGTTATGCAGAAAAATAATAAAAATAGAATCTATGTCTATTTTGTTCTCCTGAACATTTTTCTATGTCCAAAATATATGTATATATATCCTCATTACTTTTGATTCGACACTCCCTTACTCCTGACTTAATTTTTTAAAATCTGAAGTATAGTTTTGACTGACTAGTTCCCACCCTATCCACATTTCCACAGGAGTTTAAAGAAACGTAAAAGAGAGAGATTGTAGCATCATATTCTATTGCCATTGTGGTCCTCTGCACCAAACCCAGCCCTCTGAATGCGATCCCATCTCTGGGTCTCACATGGAGTGTTTACTTTTTATCATTTCCAAGTGGTTCTTTCCTGTCAAATTTATGAAGAAGTCTGGAAATTTTCAAGATAAGCTGAAATTGGTCTCATTTGTTGACTTCTGATTCAAATTCCCTCTCCTGCTTCAGGAAGGAAGCTACTGGTTTTAGAATCCAACAGCGGTATGTTTCTTTCCCCAACTCTAGCTGTAAATAACACTTGGTTTCACAGACTTGATAAAGCCTGCGAGCTTATAATGTCCCTGCCAGACTAGCCAAGAGTTACTTCCTGGGGAATGAAGCCAGTGCGCAGCCCTTCTAGCCACATAAATATGACCCTATTAGGCAGAAGTCAGTGGGCCTGTCTAACTGTGGGGATTTGCCCAGACAACTCCACAAGTAACGTGATCAAAGTGATAAAAAGAAATTTCCTAAAATGACAGGAGAAAGAAAAAACAACAGAGGGTTCTGTGTTGATTTTTGTCATCTGCCCTTCAACTCTGCTTGGATTCCTCAGCAAGGATTTCCAACCAATACGTGACCTGTTTCTATATAAAAACTTGAGCTTATCTGCTAATACAGACAATCTCTCACACCTCAGATCCCAGATCACATTGAGAGCTGCTGTTCTGAAAAGTGAAAGCACAGAGACTTGTACAGGTTTTGGTAGTGATGGTGAGAGGAGCAGAAAGTTATAAAAATTAGGATATCATTTCATGTCTTCCCAACTTCAAACTACACTCGGTGCCCTTTGATGGAACTGGTGAGGACCAATGGTGACTGCAGAGAAGAATTATGCTGTCACATTGACATAGAGTTTACCCTTGAATGAAAAGGGTGCATATAATAGAATTGATAATGGTTTATTATCACAAGAATCGCCATGCTCAGTTGACTCTTATTTGAGTCTATCAGAGACCATCTGCTAACATGGAAATATGTTGTGGGAATATTCACTCGTTATTTAATTCTCTCAGCATAGACTGATCATCTACTAGGCACACATTATACACATTTGTTTCTGATATTACCGACACAAAAAATGTGCACGCGGGATTGGGGGGAGGATAGAGAGAATGTAGGCAAGCATGTAAAATTGAAAGCCAAAAACAAAGTTTGGGCTTTTTTTCCCTAAACTAGATGTACATAACTCTAGTTTATCCCCAAATAAGTGGGTTCATATTTCACTATAAACATGAGTTAGTGTCTGTACATCTTCTACAGTAAAGTCTGAGAATAAAGACTCTGAGTTTTAAGTATTAAAACATTAATGTTAGACAAACAAACTCGAAGAAATGATAATTATAACATTGTTCTTGTCTTTAATAAAATACATTTTTAGGGAATTCCCTGGTGGTGCAGTGGTTAAGGATCGTCCGGCCAATGCAGGGGACATGGGTTCGATCCCTGGTTCGGGAAGATCCCACATGCCATGAAAGAACTAAGCCCATGTACCACAACCACTGAGCCTGCACTCTAGAGCCCGCATGCCGCAACTACTGAGCCCACATGCTGCAACTACCGGAGCCCGAGCGCCTAGAGGCCGTGCTCCACAAAAAGAGAAGCCACCATAATAAGAAGCCCACACACCGCAACGAAGAGTAGCCCCCGCTCGCAGCAACTAGAGAAAAGCCCGCACATAGCAACAAAGACCCAACACAGCCATAAATAAATAAATACGTTTTTAAAAGTAGGCATTTAAAAACCTGACAAACCTCAAAGATCAAATAGTCCAGCACTGTCATTTTATTGATGGGCAAACTGAGACCCACAGGGGTTGAGTTTCCTAATTTTGCACAGACGTTTGCTGTGGGATGCAGCAATGACTAATCCTATAAAGTGGTTGAGATTGTATCCGCCATGATGAGTCACCATCTGAAATAAGAATTGCACTCAAACTCATATCTGTGCTACGGGCCTCTTTGTTCAGATGCTGGAGGCAAAGTGGATCTGTGATTAAGATAGATTTTTCATCTAGGCCCTGAAAGTATTTTCCTGACAGGGAGAACTTGCTTTCAAGTTTCTCTCTCAACATGGTCTTGACAAATTAATGGATGAGACTAAGATTAAAATATCTCAAATTAGACACTAAATTCTGTGAATTATTTTCACTATATAATTATAATAAAAATCAAAATTGGGAACTCGCCAGTTTCCAGAGCTTTTCACGTCTGAACAAAAGGGGAACACTGTCTCCTCATCTTTTTATTAGGGACAAAACACACTGGAGAAACACTGCCAGCCTTGGACAGACAGTAATAGACTGCATTTCATCACGTGCAGGGCCCCTACAAAGAATCCAATCATCTCACCACTCTAAGGGGACACCACAAAAAACATAAATAAAATGAGCAGGCATTAGTGGACTGAAAGCCACTCATGCCATCCTCAGTAAGCTGACGGATGGAACTGTGTCACTTGACAGCCAGCTTTGTACCGAGTTGCTTAACACAGAAAAGCCCATGCTCCAAAGCTGTCAGTTAAGGTGCATCTGGTCTGGCAGAACCTCATAGGCGACATACCCTTCATAAAATCCCATCTACTGGATAATATAAACCTGCTGCAAATGAAAATAACTATGACAATCCAAAGAATAAACACAAGTGATGATATACTACATTCTTGTTTACTTCCCATAACCCGCGCTCAGTAAAAAGTATGAAGTTGGGGGCAAAATGCAGAATGAAAGATTTCCAAGGACCTGATTTTGGTATAGTTCCATAAGAATCACACTGACAGCAGCATCCTTAGGAAGCTCCTGGGGAGACGCCCATTTCCCAGGAGCAGTGTTTAAAGCGGATTAGCACAGCCCAAATATCTCATTTGATCTCTATGGTGTAGCCCATTCCAAATGTATATTCTTGTGGTTTTAATGAATAGTCAGGTTGTAATAGGGTAGAATAAATCTGACGCCATATTAGATCTGTTTCTTTTACTTTAGCCTTTGTATTCTATTGCTTTAGGAATGTAGATGAACCTATTTGTAGGGCAGGAATAGAGAGGTAGATGTAGAGAATGGACATGTGGGCACAGTGGAGGAAGGGGAGGATGGGACGAATTGGGAGATTAGGTTTGACATAAATACACTACCATGTGTAAAATAGATAGCTAGTGGGAGCCTGCTGTATAGCACAGAGAGATCAGCTTGGTGCTCTGTGACGACCTAGATGGGTGGGATAGAAAAAAAAAAAATAGAATGTTGCCTACAGCCTAAAATATACAGGATAGACCATTCCCAAGGCTCTGACCTTTAAGGGTATAACACTTTTCTATTCATATAGAGATAAAAAGTTGCAAAACAGAAAATAACATTTTTTTAATTTATTTTTTTACCTTAACATTTGTCTTGTTGGAGGTTTACAGGAAATCGTGACCTGACCTATGTGGACAGATGCAAGAACAAAGGATTCCGACACCAAGACGTTTGCAACAACTAACCACGCCCCTTCTTTACCTTGCCTTTAAGTGCTTTGCTGAGACCCTTCATGCGGGGCATGAGCCATCCATCTCCTTGCATGGCTCTGAAATGAACGTTTCTCTTCCCTAACCTCTGACGTTTTGGTATTGTTTGGCCTCACTGTGCATCGGGCACAGGAACTTGCGTGCAGTAAAATCGTGGCAAAGAATTCCAGCTGCCCTCTACTAAATAACTGGTAAAGGTAGAAAAAAATTCCTTCTTCAGTCAATATAAAAAGTCAGGGGCTTCCCTGGTGGCGCAGTGGTTGAGAGTCCACCTGCCGATGCAGGGGACACGGGTTCGTGCCCTGGTCTGGGAAGATCCCACATGCCGCGGAGCGACTGGGCCTGTGAGCCATGGCCGCTGAGCCTGCGCGTCCGGAGCCTGTGCTCCGCAACGTGAGAGGCCACAACAGTGAGAGGCCCGCATACCGCAAAAAAAAAAAAAAAAGTCAGTCAGAACCCACCAACTAGTGAGATTTGCCCTAACATCTCATATTTGGAGACATCTGAGAGCATGCAAGAAAATTCTGAAACGGTCAGTTGGAGCTACCATTTCCAGACCTTGTGAATTTCTCAGTTTATGGTATCCTAAGAGATCACAGAAATATTTCTTTGGGGTAATCATTATTCCTACATTTTTATAGAACTTTTCCAGTTTGCAAAGAGTTTGCATACTTATCCCCTTATTTAATCTTCACAACATCATGAACTATCAATTTTAAAGAAGAAACTGAGGGTCAGAAAATTTAAGTGGCTTTCCACTGGTCACAGAGCTGGGAAACAAGAGACACAGTTGAACCACGTGTAGTAAACTTCTGTCATGTTTTGCTTACAGCATTCACCATCCCTAAATGAGGAGGAATGCACTATTGTGAGTTTCTTGATAGAAGGTGTGGCCCCAATTCCCCAACTTTGTGCAGCATAGTGAAGTCACTAGAGAATTTTATATGTATCAGTGTGCCATAAATGGCAATGCCCTTTGCAAAGCTTATAAGAATTCCTTGCCTGGTTGGCCATCATATCTGATTACTGCCATCTTCCTCCTGCACTATCACCCTCTGGTCAAAGCCCTATCTCTCACATTGTTTAAGTAAATGTCTATAGTCATGGACACCAAGGAAGCAGAAGGGGGTTGATCTCCATCTCCCAGTTCTCTGGGATTAGGGTGCAGGTCCTTGACAAAGACTTAGGAATCGTAAGCTCCTCCTATGGCCCCTAAAACTTGAAGAAGGAATGAAAGACAAAGGGAACATCACCAAGTATTCAGAGATGATGGAGAGCTCAGCACCCAGCACAGTAGTAGTGAGTGTTAGGTGGGGATATCTCCAATAACAGAGATGCATCCACCCAGATCCTTGGTGGAGGTTCCCTTGGCTACATCCATTGTGGAAGCTACCCAATAGCCCTTCTATAGTTTCTTCTCTGCTAAGTTACAGGGTCACTTTCTACTGCTTGCTGTTAAGAAGCCTGCATGACACCCAATTATCTAATTTTAATATCAGTGACATTTCCAACACCCTCAGCCTTTTATAGTGATTAAATTTGATGTCTGATAGGTTCCAATTACCTAATACACACTTTCCTGAATATCAGAAAAAACTACAGTGTCGTTAAAGTAACCTGAAGTGTGTATACAGTAATTTTTTGTTCTCTACCATTACATAATATGGAGTTAATCCAAGAATAGGCTATAAGGAGCAGTTATTACTATTTTTTCACTAAAATTGTCCGAGACCACTCCAGCATACAGTAAGTACTTCCCCCCTGGAACTCAAAATACTTAACTTATATAGCACCATTTGGCAAGCAACCACCTATTGTCTTATAACAATTCTTGCATTAGTTGTTGTACCTTAAATATATCCTTAAATTTGGCTCTTAAATTTTTCATATACGTTGCCCAGTTTTCCTAATTAGAATTATGGAAACTGGAAGAAGGCAGCGACTGGATACTAAATTTCTTTGTATTTCCTACCAACTACATTATAAAACTCAAGAGCTTATGCCCATAAAAGGTACCTACTCTGGGCTTCCCTGGTGGCGCAGTGGTTGAGACTCTGCCTGCCAATGCAGGGGACATGGGTTCGAGCCCTGGTCTGGGAAGATCCCACATGCCGTGGAGCAACTAGGCCCGTGAGCCACAACTACTGAGCCTGCGCGTCTGGAGCCTGTGCTCCGCAACAAGAGAGGCCGCGACAGTGAGAGGCCCGTGCACCGCGATGAAGAGTGGCCCCCGCTCGCCACAACTAGAGAAAGCCCTAGCACAGAAACGAAGACCCAACACAGCCAAAAATAAATAAATAAATTTATAAAAAAAAAAAAAAAAAAAGGTACCTACTCTTTTGTAAACTGATTGCAAAAATGTTTCCTCTACTTTGACACTAACCAATTATTTTGTTTATTTATATACTCTGCTTTTATATTTTCCTATCTACTAGTATAGTGACATATATAGTAAATGAGTAATAAATGAAAATCAATGATTGATTGGTTTAGAATAGATCTCTGATATCAATGACTTCCTAATATTATTGAGGTGGTAATGACCAAAGAATGAAATGACCAAAGAGTAGAGAAAAAGGATAGCAATAATTATAGGCTAGATAGTAATTCTTATAATAGGATTTTGTTAAATATGAACACAGATGTACATATATAGTATATTTCTACATTTGAAATACTCAATGTCTTCACATTTTGTATGAAGAGATCCCCTTCCTCCTCGTCTCCCTGCCCCTGCCCCTGCCTATAAGAAGGGACCTAATACAGAAAGCTGTGAGGGGTTGTCATTTTTGCCATAGATCCAGCTTTTCTACTCATAATTATATCTAACAAAACAAGCCTCTTGAAAATGCAGACAGTAGAAGATAGGGAGAAAGGTTAGTGGGAAATTGGTGATGGTACATGCATATTTTTCAAACATTTCTTTCAACTGCCAGTCGCCTTGTCTAATCAGGGCACCTCTATTCTGAAGGAGCAAATATCAAAGTCAAGATGGAATATAAATGCAGCATTATAATATATGGCATGAAGAATGAAGATATGGAAAGGGTTGACATTGATGATGATTAAACCGTTTGGGAATTGGTCGTAGAGACACGAGGATGGAATCCATAATCACCAGCCCTCCTCTTCTCCTTACACGGTACCTGCTAATATACGCCAGCTTTGTAATTACCTACTAAAAGATAGGTGGGGAGTTCATTAACCACACTAATTACAAGAACAATTTATGCTAAGTCATCAGCAGAAATGTTAAAAACACTCCTTGAAAACCAAAACAATGTAAAACCGACCTCAGCGGATACCGAACATCTGTTCTCTAGGGCAGAATAAAAGAGAAAATCACAAGAAAACAAAAAAGATGAGAGAGGAAAAATATTTTCTTTGTCATTCCCAACTGAATGACAGGTGCAAGTCTATTATGTGAAGAAAATGGTGTGTATTAGAGACGATGACCTCACAGGTAAAGAGGATCAGCGGCAGCTGCTAGCTCCTCAAGGCTTCACTTGTCACCTACTAGCCCAATTTGTTATTGCTCAGAGGGATGCCATCTCCTGCTTTCTCCTTTCTAAAATGTGAATCAGATGGAGGAGAACAATATTCCAAAAGTTTTTTGAGATGTCATGTCCATTTTTATGTCACTCTACCAGATGTTCCAAAACCAGAGAACAAAAGATGATTGCCAACTAATGACTTAACAGAGCCTGAGAGAGAAGTTTAATTAGGAAATTAACAAAAAAAATTATCGCGAAAGATATTTTAAAACATCATTTTAGTAAGTACATATCAGCATCAGGAGCTAAATTTGACTGAAGGATTTCTTTGAATCTAAGAGTTTTAGGGCTATTATTATTTCATGACTATGAAATAATTCCTTGTGATTAGGTAAGGTCAACTAAGGATTTTTTTTTTTTTTTGCAGAAGCCATCCATAACTAAATGTATATAATTGCTTTTTTCCCTGCAGGAATAGAATTTTTAAAGGGAGAGCTGATTCAGATAATGTTTTAAGATCTCTTTAAAATGGAAATGCTTCTTTGGAAATGTTCCACATATTTGGCATCAGAAGTTTCCTGTGTGCGAGCTGCACTAATTAGAGGCCTGCACACATGGAGGTTGGGATGTAAGGTGAAAGGATAGAAACATTAATGACCCAGGCTGTGATATCATTTGTGAGAACTTCTTTCCAGTGATCTGACACCCATTGAAGTTCAGCTTTCAATTATGTCTTTGAAGCCCAGATCAAGTGGTGCCACGGACATGTCTTTTGTGTTACACACTCGTGTGTTTTTTTTCCTAAATTGCTATGGACTACCTGTGAAAGAAGGCACCTACCCCAGTGCTAACAGTGGACACCGTTTCAAATTAGTTTTCCATTTGACATAAAGTCTACTGTGGCAACTTGTGTGGCTTTTTAGTAGCCTTGGACAAGGTCACATCATAGGGGGAAAATATTGCCTTGGAAATGATAAACAATAAGTAGAATATTCATTTTTACCCAACTCTCCTTTCTTTCCCCAACTCATGGTCTCCTTTGAAATAGACCAGCAGATGTGCCCAAGATTGGTAGACTCTGCTAAGCAATATGTATGAATCTAATACAACAGGTCATTAGAAAATTTACTGGGGGCATTAAGTTATTGCTGTTGCTTTCACTACAGAAAAAAAGGAATTGGTCATCTTTTGAAAAACCAAAGTGTTAGTCGCTGGCAATGCCCTGTCTTCTTGGTTGGCACCATTTCCATTTCAACATCCACCTGATCCCTAGACCCCTCTTACAGCCTGCTTTGCCTCTCTACTTATTTCAGTAAATGACTTTTGATGTAGAACAGACAGTCCCAAATCCCACAGATGGGAGCTTCTAAGAAATACCATTGCCTGGGCATCAATCTTTTTTAAAGATTTCTCCAGGGGATTTTAATGTCCAAATAAAATTTAAGAACCACTGGAAACTTGCTGCTGAAAGTATAGTCCCCAGACCCAAACACTAACACGAGAGCTTGTTAGAAATGCAGAGTGTCTGACACCTCGCAGACCTACTGAATCTGAATCTTCATTTTCACAAGAAGTACTGCTCTAGAGCAAAGGGGCTTATTAAGTTAGTTACATGTAAGACTTCAAAGAAACCTGTGATCAGAATATTATGTTTGCATTCTTGCATTTTTGTTCCTGGGGAAATGTCCAGTGGTTCTCATGACATTCTTCAAAGACTTTGTGACTCAAATAAAGTGGAAAAAAAATGCTAGAGCCTAAACCAGGACTCATAAACTTAAATACTGACAGGAGATAGCCAAAAGAAGTTAAGAGTGAAGTGGATGGGGAATTGTCAAATAAATATGTAGAAATATTTGGCACAAAAATGCCATACTCTTTCTAATTTTTTAAAACACACTGCCCTTTCTCTCCATCTTTAGTTTTACCACTTTGGGAAGAAACATGAGCTCAAAACAATAACTCTCTAAAGGGAAAAACGCACCTGTATGGTGGTACATGGCAATTGACACCGCCTTGGAAGGCAACAGGACAAGATGAGGTTGTGGAACCTGGGAAAGCACATGTCTGACATGAACCAGGAGGCAGTATAACTGTTCCCGCCAACCACTGACATGGAGAAAGACCTGATATTGTTGGATCTTCTGCCTTTTAAAGACAGTCCAGAACTCCGGATTTTTATGGAAAACAAAATCTTTAAATGTTGCATCAATATTTTTTGAGACTCAGTAGGCTAAATAAAACTCATTTATAATTATACGTGGATAGTTAACATCCACTGGTACAGACCCATCTCTTATCTCGTACTCCCAAGGCAACACCTTTCTAGAGCTCATTCCAACCAGAATCAGATGTTATAAGTGAGATGCTGCCACCCCATCCTCTCATTTTCAGAATGAGAAACCAGACAGCTGAGATGTCTTGACAAAGGTCACAGTGAATTAATCTTGGTTAATTCACTTGGTTAGCTTCCGGGTAGCAGTGAGAATTTGTTCAGGGAAGACTAAGACAATTTAAGCTTTTCAAGACAGAAAAGTTTTAATACAGGGAAATGAGTGATGAAAAGAGCGAAACAGTGAACATCTGGGGAAACTGCTTCTAGTTCTCAGGTTGTTGCTAGCTTTCAGAACCAGGAAACTGCAAGAAACTGTAGTCCTACCAGGTATCGGGGGCGGGGGTGGGTGCATATATTCCAGGACACCTGAGGATACCCAAATCCACAGATGCTCAAGCTCCTTGTGTAAAATGCCTTCCAGCCGGCCTTCCCTATCTGCAAATGCGGAACCCACAGATGCAGGACCCGAGGCTGTGGTGGGCCAATTACCCGAGCAAGAGATCTCTGCCTGCAGCAATAAGGTAAGTGATTCATAGGGAAATGTCCAGAGGCATTTTCTGAATCCTACCTGCCAGTTCTCTGCTACCTGAGGAGAAATAGGATATTTTCTGCCTCTCTCCCACTTCTATAAATCTCTGGCTAATGCCTCATTTGCAAAATCTAACCTAGGTAATGGGTTCTGAAGAAATGTAGTTCACAGGCTTTCAATGCCTGCCATGCAGAACAGAGCACAAATGAGCAACCGAGATAGTGCTGAGTTGACAACTAACAACCGGGCACAGCTAACTAACCAGATATTTAATCCGTACTGATGTCTAACTTGCTACAAATTCATTGTAACATAGGTCTTCCAGAGATAAAACCCTAGCTGTATGTTCATGGGAGGATTAATAAATCTATTGTCAAGAACAAACTTTACTGGATGGATAGTTCAGGAAGCAAAGGAAAATCTTTATTCTATTCTCTTTGTAGCTGCAGAATAAAGAAAATATGATGGGTCAATTAAGAAACAGGTGGCGGGCTTCCCTAGTGGCGCAGTGGTTGAGAATCCGCCTGCCAATGCAGGGGACACGGGTTCGTGCCCTGGTCCAGGAAGATCCCACATGCCGCGGAGCGGCTGGGCCCGTGAGCCGTGGCCTCTGAGCCTGCGTGTCCGGAGCCTGTGCTCCGCAACGGGAGAGGCCACAACAGGGAGAGGTCTGCGTACTGCAAAAAAAAAAAAAAAAGCAAAAAGAAATAGATGGCAAAAATAAATTTATCAATAGGAAAAATCTTAGGATGCATAACTATTTCCATCTTAATTTTAACCTCGTTACTAAGCTGCACCTTATGGACAGTCTGTATTTTGTGTCAAGGGAATAAATAAAAACATAGATGCATATGACTGTTAAGAAGTTAGAGCACAGGTGTAATAGATACAAATCAAGCTCAAGATAGTCAAAACACAGAAGCAGAATTTGTATTTCTTAATGAGTTTTTTCTTTATAACTTATATCACTTACATAAGTAGAACACCCTTTTTATTGCATTCCTAAACAAAAGCGAAAAAATAGTTTCATAGATTGATTGATTTCTTTAAATGGATATATTACTAACTCACCAAAAAGGTGCTCAACCTGATTGTATTAAAAGGCACCAAAAATAATAGGAAGAGCAGAGGGGTGAAGATTGACATTCCTTTAAGGTCACCATACTGAAAAGATGTCTGAACCCTGAGTCAAAGTTCTTTTCCCAATTCTGGCACAAATTCACTTTGTATATTGACCTGCAAGTTCCCCTCAGGTAAAGTGGGCACTAACCACAGATTGGTTATGGAATTATTGTAAAAAATGTCTGTATAATGAAGAGATAACAGGAATAGAGACATTCATAAGAGTCTCAGTGGACATAAGCCAGTAGTAAAACAACTGAAATCAGTGCTGTCAGGAGAAGTGCATTTTGTCTTATGCCAAATAAGAGCTTTGCTGAGCTGTACACGTTTGGGAAAAAGCAACCCAGAGACTGCTTCAGAAAGGCAGTGTGATACGTAAACAACTTCTCAGTTTTCTGGTAGATTCAGCCCTTTTCTACTGAATAAGGAGACAGAGTGATAAAGGGTATCTGACCTAATGACAAGCAGACACAGGATACTTGGGCGATTGAACATTAATAACTAACATTTTCTGCTGCTTACCAAGTTCCAGGCATTGTCCACTCAATTATTAATTCATTTAAACCTCACAGCAACCTCCTGAAGGAGAGTCTATTTTTTTTTAATTGAAGTATAGTTGATTTACAATGCTGTTTTAGTTTTGGGTGTACAGCAAAGTGATTCATATATATATATATATATAGTCAGGTAGATATCTAGTTCTAGGTATAGATATATTCGTTTTCAGACTCTTTTCCCTTATAGGTTATTAAAGATACTGAGTATAGTTCCCTGTGCTATATAGTAGGTCCTTGTTGGTTTTATCTATTTTATATATAGTAGTGAATATATGTTAAACCCAAAGTCCTAATTAGGAGAGTCTATTATGACCTCCATTTTATACGTGAAATAACCAAGGCATAAAGAGACCAAGTAAACTTCCCAAGTCACATAGCGAGAGAGTGACAGAGTCAGATGTGGAACAAAGTCTATGTTCTTAACCACTCAGCCATTCTGTCACTGACCATGTTTCAGTGGAGTTGTACCAGTTTAACCATTAGTGGAATTTTCCCCAAGGTTTTGGCAATTGTGAATCTTAGTTCTTAATTTTACTGTGGATTTCACCTTTTCTAATAGTGTGTATAGCTATTTTAACAGAAAATTTGAAGAAATTACTAGCCAGAAATCATTTTAAACAAAAACCCAACATTTAAACATCATGCCTTTTACTCCAGGCCAAACCTCTACCATCCCCTACTTCCATTCAAAGATTCTGACCCACCCTTATAGCCACGGATATCGTACAAAGAATAACAGCTATCAACTCAATCAGACACGAAATGAAATATCTAAAAGATATGTCCTAGGGATTTTAGTAGGTTCCCATTCTGCAGATGCAAATGACCCTTTGTTTTCAGAAACAAATAGTTGTCCTGCAAATCCTGGCAGAAGAACATAATGAACAATTTGGGAGCATAAATTCCCTTGTCAGTACAGAAGACAAAAGAATGCATAGAAAAAATGAAAACATGCATGTGATTGGAAATACCATTGGAAACACTAAGAGCATCACTTCTAGGTACTCAGATCAACTTAACCACAAACATTTTCAAGGTGGGAAGATAAGGACTCTTGACTATTTTTTAATCTCTTTCTAAGCTGAAGTGATCCTGATTTGCAGACTGCGTTACCAACATGAAAATGCTTAAATCAAAGTTCGTCAGGGATATTTGATTACTCTCTCACACAAAATTATTTTTTAGAATAATATATATGTATATACATATATATGTTAACAGTATATTTTGAAGATATTGAGAATGTATTTTAAAGGAAATGCATTTATTCATCTATATAAAAAAATTCAGCCTTCTGAATTTCAGAAGGCTACTGCTTTCAGCCGTTACTTCCAGGCACAGCACATGTTTGTAAAAGCTCTAGCTGAGGTTTTCAAGAATCTCTGGTACTCTCAGAAAACCATTCCTTTGGTCTATAAAGTGGGAATATTTTAAATCAGGGATAAATCACAAATCAGAGGTGGAATTTGTACCCATATGCCATCTATGTTCCAGAATTTACAGGGTCAACTGTTATCTGCCTGACCCCTTTGATCAGAACAGAATTCACATTCAGAGGAAAAAAGAGAATTGTGTTTAGAAGATGCTTCACCCCAAATCACACAAGTAAAAGCCACTTCAGTCTTTTCACCTGCTTTCAAATCCTTCAGCTAAAAATCATTAGGGAAGGCTAAGAGATAACATACACAAAACCAACATTTCCAGTTGAAAGAGCCTTACTCTAAGGAACATTTTTTGCTTCCAGTTTCCAAAATCAGTAATCCAAAGAACAAAGAAATTGGTTCAGAGTAAAAAAAGATTGGATTTAAATTATAAAGTTCAAAATTTACCAAACCCTGTGAATACCAGTCCTAATAATACTGAAAGCAAGCAGAAAAACAGTTATATAAAGTCTATTTTGGTCATATTGCTGCCAAAGAATTCACTATTTTCATTTTCACAAGTTGAGGTAAAAGATTATTTTTATTTAGCAAAAAAAACTGTATAGAACACCTCCAACTTATATAAATGAATAGGTAACTAAATAACCGTAAAACCATGATTTCAAACAATAAGAGTTTTTCTAGTGATGTAGCTCTAAGGGAAACATATTTTAAAGAAAAAATTAATAAACATTTATTAAAGACTATCAAACAAAGAATAAACATTTTTAAAAATCAGAGTTTCCTAGTATCTTGATATTGAATGATTTTCTGGAAATACTTTAAGAGTTCAATACCTATACCTATTTTCAACTCATCAGGGTAATCCAGATGGACCTTCTTGTAAAAAAAAGAAAAAAAAAGAAAAGGTATATTTCCCTTAAATTACTGGATAAATGGTAATTTAAGGGAAATAAAAGCAAAACAAACCAAAAAAATCTGTTTGGAGGCCTAAACCATCCTATATCTCTAACATTGCATCTATGTCATACAGAGCAAAGGAGAAGTTTGTTAGCCACCTAATTTATTTAAGCTTTGTTAACAGCTCAAACAAATATTTCAATTGCAAAATTGAAAATCCCTCAAAATTTATTTGGAGCAGAATTGTTTAGATTAGTTATTTAGAACTATCAAATAACAAAATGACTAAACCTCATCATCGCATTCTATTTGCAAAATATGCCAGAGGAGAGGAATTAATTGAAAAAAAAAAAACTGAGAAGCTCAATTTGACACACAGCAAATTAAAATTCTACTTTTACACATGCAAAAGCAGGGAGATATAAGCATTATATTCTTCAGGGAAAACCACAGCCAACTCTGTAGCTATGAACTGAATCCTCATTCAGGCCACTCTATAGGGCAGTGCCAAAAATATAATTTTGCTTTACATAACCAATTTTGGGGAGAACCAAGATTTTTGGCCTCATTTTTATGGATCAGTGTCTCAAGTCTCCATTCTGGTTTGCCGTTGTAGACCCCTAATTTGGGTGTGTGTGGTGGGGGGAAGACAGCACATGAAGGCACATGAAACTATTCTGCTGAAATGTATTGTTTTTGAAGGTGGCTGAACTTGTAGGCAGTGGGCTTTAGTCTTCTGGAGAGTTAGAAAATGTCTACTTTTCTTCATTTTATGTTTCAACTCTAGTTGAAGAAATAGGAAAAATAGCTTATTGATCAATTGTTAATGACATTCATCATAGGCTGAACATATCAGCAGAATGACTAAAAATCCTGCTCTCCTCTATTTGGCTCTGATTCCTTTGCTTAGACCTACTCCTTTGATTAGGTTTACTGATTTTCGTACTGAAAGTAGACTCATTTTTTTGGAGAAATGCACTGAACTCCTCTGGGGAAGTTTTACATATTTACATATTGGTCTCTTCTGTTATTCACAATGTAACAACTTAAATGCATCACCAAAGCATTCATTTATTTCCAAACTGCACCCATTCATTGACACAATCCCAAGCCTGGTTGCCTCCCAACATTGTATGAATGATTTGTATTGCTCTCAAAAATACAAAATTAATCCCATAAAAAAGTTTTCACAAGTAATGAAAAAACGTCTTCTTCCCCATTGCCTCAGCCTCAAAGTTGATACCTGTGCAAAGATGCCCCAGCTGCCCAGGTAAGCTCAAGACAACTTCCTTACATCCTGTTACCTGGGAACACCTTGTTCTCATCACTGGTTTCCAGGGAGAGGGATATTTCCTACGATAACTGCCCTTTTTATTCCCTCCACCAACAGAGGAGATAAAGGGACCTGATTGTTAAATCTGGGAGAAATAACAGGCTTGTTTAGCTTGCTTCCGCCAACATTCTTCCTTATGCGAGGAAGCTTCAACTTAGAGCGAGCAGACTTTCCACAGCCCCTCCAGAGGCTCCGTCCTATTGGAGTGGGGAGGCCTGCCCTGGACCAGTGTGCTGTGGTTGGATGGCTGAGTCTGCCTAATTCCATTAGCTAATTCGTTTGGCAAATAAACCTAAAGTCACATCCCCCAGCCTCTACCAGTAATAAAGGGATATTTTAGCCCCTACTTGCCAGTCTTAGATTTACAGCTCCATTTGTTCAGGAGGAGATGAAGATTCTGCTTTGTAAGAGCCCCTTCAAAGAATCCCCCCAACACCACCTGCAGCAGGTAATTACATCTCCTACTGGGACTGCCCACAGCACTTGTCCATCTCTCACACATGGTACTGCCTGTCTTCTGCATCAAATCACAAGCACCATCTCACACTGGTTTATGAACCTAAGCTCTGGGACCAGCCTGCTGCCCTCCCTTCTTCCCATGCAAATTTGGGCATGTTTCACTTTCCCTAAATCTGTTTCCTTCTCTATCAAATGAGGAATATAATCTCTTACCCACTGTTATTATGTAGGTTAAATGAATCTGTATAAAACACTAAGTTTCAGGCCCAATACTTAGGAAGCATTAAATAAATATTTATTATTATCATTGTTATGGTCTGAACTGTGTCCCCCTAATTCATATGTTGAAGCCTTAACCCCCAATGTGACTGTGTTTGGAGATAGGGCCTTTAAAGAGGTAATGAACGCTAAATGAGATTGCAAGGATGGGGCCCTAAATACAATAGAACTTGGGTCCTTATAAGAAGAATAGGAGACACCAGGGCAATGTAGACAGAAAGAAAAGGCCACTTGAGCACATAGCAAGAAAAGGGACAATTGCAAGCCAAGAAGAGAGGCCTCAGGAAAACCAAACTTGCCAATTTTTTGATCCTGGGCTTCCAGCCTCCAGAACTGTGAGAAATAAATGTCTGTTGTTTAAGCCACCCCGTCTATGATATTTTGTTATGGCAGCCCTAGCAGACTAATACAGTCACTGTTGCCATTGATGTTATTATTACTCTTCATTCACTTTCAAAACAACTAGGCAAAACACAGTTCAACTGATTCTTTCGTTCAGATCATCCATAATTACTTTGTGAATAAGGTCAATATCTAAAATGTTGTGAAGATGATCAGCCTTACTAAAGTAACATGATGCAGTAATTTCAGGGTCCTTAAGCAGTTAACATAATTCTATTCTACTTACTTCTACCCTTTCTACATTTTCTCCCACTTATAGATCCTGACGGGTGAAACTTTTCCAATGCAGAGGTGATTTGTTGCCAATATCTCAATTATCCCTTCCATTCATAGGAATAGAACCATTATTTTTTTAGACATATGTCCACCTGCAATCAAGGTTGTATTCCTCAGAATGTTTTATAGCAGGATGTAGCCATGTAACTGAGTTCTGGCCGATTAGATATAGATGAAAATATTTTGCTGCTCCAGAATATCTCCTTAAAAGAGAAAGACAGGCCTTCTTTGTCCCTTCCTACATTCTACCCCCTGGGATACAGAGATGATTACTAAAGCTTTAGCAGTCATTTTGGATTTTGAAAATGATCCCACCCTAGAGATGGCAAAACAGTGGACTGGGAAGAACTTGGGCATCTGGGGATTGTCAAGATTCCAAAATAAGTCCTGGACTGTCTACTTCTGGACTTCTAGATTTATGTGAAAGTAGCCCTCTGCCCTTCCAAAGCAATGTTATTTTCTAGCTTACTGTTTATAATAACAGCCTTGGTAGATAGTTTCCCACCCAGCAGCCTGTGTTTCTACCTATCTAAGGCCTTTCTCTGGCCCCATGGAAATTTCTTCATGGGTACAGTTCGGTACCTGTGAGGCATTAGCATCCTTGGGGGCAAATGTCCACTAATGAGGAACAGTCCCTGTCTTTCCAGGAGACAATTTCAAGGCTGTTCCTCTTCATTTCTTGGAGGTTTCTAGTGGACTTGGTTCCAGGTACCCAAAGAAGTAATCCACTCTTTAACACACACTTTATTGGTTTTTCTCTCTTCCCTGTCTTACTCTCTTTCCCACCTCACTTATGCTTCCTAGAATCACTAGATTCCTGATCCTGGGATCTACCTTTGGAGGAAATTAGCTAACATACTATGGCTTGTAGTCTAACCAAATTCTAATTGCTACACCTTGGCTAAGAATAACTCAGATATGGCTGTACAAATACCAGACCCAACTTGGCAGAATGCAAGAATTTCAGTTAAAAACAATTAGAAATTGATGCAAATGTTTGGGTATTAGAAGCTCAATCTGAGAGCCAAAGGGAATAAATGATGTGTATATGGGAAATTAACATCATCCTTGACTGAGTTTGATCTTGTTCACTGGCCAGTACTTGACAATATATAAGCAAGGGAGATGGTTCTTCTTCTGCAGGAACCATCACATCTCCTCAAATGGGTTCAATTCATTCTCACTCAGACAACATGGGCAAGAACAGCCTTTTTATTTGCATACCAAGCAGAAATGGGACTATGATTCTCGGTATGGCCTAAAAGGAAATTCTACACATAGGCAATATTCAGATAGAAACTCAGGATAATTATCAGATTTTCCAAATAAATGAAACTTTAATTCAATGATTCACAACTTTATTGTAATGCATTTCAATAATCAAATTCTATTTCTCCATAATAAATTTTCCATAACATTAAGACTCACTTTTTCATATGCTGGCTGATAGTTTTGACGTAGGCAAAATGTTTTCAGAGAAAAATGCTGTTATGAATCCAGTGATTCATTGGAACATCATTCTAAGAATTAGTTCTTTCAAAATTGTGCTTTTCAAGGAAATATATGTTTTCAAAATAATTGTTCTTGGATCACTAAATCTGGGTATGTAACATCCTCCCTGCCACAAGGCTGAGAGATTTTAATGTTGTGAAAGGAACTGGTGACAGTGGTAAAGTTAATAGGGTTCTACTTAAGAAATAACTGGACAGCTCTCTTGTTTTATGAGGCAATAATTTTACTCCCTAGTGAATAAAGACTGGAAAAAATTGGATCACTGTCAAAAATATAACCGACACTGTATCAGAGAGTGCCATTACATTTCTCTTAACTGCCTCCTGGAGGTCATATGGCTGCTTACAGGGGAGGCTTTTCTGATAACTTTTCCTGCAAAATCACATTAAACAAATACCAGCCTAACAATGCAAAGATGTCATTCTCAGTCTTCCATAGAAGACTTATGTAGCTGACTTTCCAGCTTCCAAAATTCATTGCCCTCTTTATTGCCATACTGTATCATTGCCTCCTATGTAAATAATCCAGGAAACATCCAAATCATTTATACCATTGTTTGTTAACAGCAATACAGGAAATCATAGAGGAGGTTTGGGATTCCTGACCTGAAAAGAGAATAGCTTCTATTGAAAAGAAGGGATTACCATGTATTTGTTCTGTGTTACTCCAAATGAATAAGCATTAAAAGGAAGTATTTCAAAAGTCAATGAATCAAGTGTATTAGCAAATACATTTCTCACCCAAATACAAATCCTAAGAGAATCCTTCTTAGAAATCAGCTATTGGATTTGTTTCTGCTTATCTGACTTAAAACCATTAACCTGCCCACATTAAAAAAAAAAAAAAGAATTGATGATAAAGAAACAGGCCTTAAAAAGTATACAATAAAGTGGCATGATCTAATAAAGTCAGTGGCCAAGTCTGTCCCCTAGAGAGGGATTTTGTGTTCTCCCTTAACAACTTGTTCCTAGGAGACTTCCCCTAGTCACTCTCAAGTTTTCTGATTTGATTTGTTGACTCTAACCTTAGAAAGATCATCACCAAATTTCTAAAGTAGCAGAAAATTCCGTCAGTAAAGGAAGTTTACCTTATATGTAAGTAGCCCATCTTACTCAGAATAGAGAAATCAACTCATTTGAACCAGGCTATATCTGGGCTTAAAATAACTGCTAAATATGTTCAATATGCATTAATTTTGCCCACAAGGATATTCTATGGGTAATTGTGAGTCTCTAATTATAGTACCATGCTTTGAATTTGCTGATTGACATAAATTTAAACTCATATAACAGTTTTAACTCATTTGCCCTATCAAATAGGTTGGGGGTTGATATTATTATACTCCTACATGTCTAAATACTTGGTGCTGCTGAAAGGTTAAGTAACTTCATCACCAACTCTTTAGTTTCATTCAAGCCCGTTCTCCTTCTGCACCTAGAGTGAATTTCACTCTCTTCTATGTAGCAACTGTGTCTCAATGCCCACCCTCAATCTGGGCTCAAAGAGCACCCTGGTCCATGTCTGTATTGCCAGTAGAAGGAGAATCTGGGCATTTCTTAGAAACTCAGAGTGGATGCTGCCAGAGAATCCAGGAGGCTTTACGTCACTCTGCCCATGACACCCCCATTTTGTAGCAGGAAAGTCCTCTAACACTGAGCCTTGAGAGAGCCCATCCTTTTTCTGCTCTCCCTCTAGCCCACCATTTCCATTATTACTGTAAACTCACAGAAATGCCCAGAACGAGGCCAAACAAGGAAGGTGATGGCATCATTTTGGGGATGCTGTTAACTCTCCTTCTGCTGCCTGTACTTTCCCAACAAAACTTCCTTTTCTTTCCCTTACTCAAAAATGCACTATATCTTGTTTCCAATGCTTTTAGTATAGATGTTACTTTAAGGTATTTTGTAGTTGTCATTAACATCCATAATCAGTTGACGATCAGTAAAAGAGATTACCTTTAAGAATGTGGATGAGCCTTATCTAATTAGTTGAATTAGCCTCATCTAGCCTGCTGCTCTGTCCCAAACTTGCCAGCCCCAGCAATCCTGTAATCCAATTCTCAGTGTTTTTAATTGTCTCTTTACATTTGTGTGTGTGTGTGTGTGTGTGTGTGTGTGTGTGTGTGTGTGTGTATGGTGTCCTATTGGTTCTATGTCTCTGACTGACAGACAACTAACATAGTTGGAACATCTACCATGTGTCAGGAAGCACGTTCATCAAGTTATATATATCAACTCATTTGTGGAGGCAAAACGTTCCATAACAACCATGCAAAAGAGCCTGATACATATTTTTCAGTTGCCATTCACAACGGATTATTCCAAACATCCCTCATCCATCTCCCATCCCTCCTCACTAACGCTGCATGATGTGGTGGCCAATCATAAATGCTGCTGCTGCCCTAGGGGAAGAGTTCAAACACAGCAGTGGGCAGATGAATAACACAAGCCCATAAACATTTGAGGCCAACTATAAAAATAAAAAAGGCAACTCCCTGATAGTCTCCGATAAAACACAATATTCAGGAGTGAAACATAAAAAGTAAACACTGTGTACTGCTAAATATTTTAAAAGATAAAAAATGGCTACACAGATTCCATTTTAGGAAGTGCAATTTTATACTTTTTAGAGGGAAAAATAGGAATAATGTAAAATGCTAGATTAAAAAAGGAGGCATTTTGCAATTTATGTATTCTCTGAGGTCAATTCCTATTACTTCCAAGAAAAGAAACAGTCTCAGTGCCTAGTTAGAAAAGCAACTAAAAATGTGGAGTGGTTTGCATGCTGTTATATATGTGCCTGAAGCATAAACCACATTTGACTTTATTCCAGGGAGAATAAAGCCTGGAGAAAGGACACAGATGAAAGATTGTAAAATCAACAGCATAATTGGGATGTATCTTGGTGAATTTTTTCCAGTGAAATAGAGATACATTTTTCCTAATACAGGCTGTTTGACCCCAGGCAGTGCCCCCTTTATGATTTTTTTTTAAGTACAAGACAGCAACTAGCAACAGACACAATAATACCAACGACCACAACAAAACAATGACAATATCGGTAAGAATAATAACATCTACCATTTATCGAGGGATTGTTTTGTGGACTCAATTTCATTGTCTTAAAACTTCTACAAAGCAATAAAATATAAACTCCAATAAAAAGTGGGGAAAGGACATTAAAAATGCAGAAAGAAAATACAATTGCCTATAAAATTAGAAAAAGAGTGCTCAACATTGCTAATAAATACAGGAATGTGAATTAAGGCAAGACTCCATTTTCATTGTATTTGTTAGTTAATGAAAATATACAGTGTGGGTGAGGATGCAGGGAAACAGGTGATTTCATCCATCACTGAGTGTTGGAAACTGCTAAGACCTTTCCAGTGGACCACTTGGCAACTGAGATTAAACCCTTAGATAATGTGTATACCCTTTGTTGCAGAAATCCCTTTTCTTGAAACTGATCCTCAGTAATGATATATATGTATACAAAGGTTTATGTATAAGAATATTTATCACAGTATTTATAGAAGTGAAAATATGAATATAAATTAATGTGCCCAAAAGGGATTCAGTTTAATTAGGCCACATCCATATGATAGAATACCCTACAGACTAAAACAATGTGCTTCAGCAAAATATTTAGCAAAACAGAAAAATATTAAAACATTTTCAAGGAATAAAACAAATTTTAAAAGATATGTTGTTACAGTGAGTATGGCTTTGCACACCACATTTAACTTTCCCTGGGCCCCTATTTCATCACCTTTGAGATGAGAAAGTTGAACTGAATAATAACTGGATCTCTTTTCTAACACTATAACCGGATTTACAGTTGTAAGATTCAAAATGTTTTGGTTTTGACCTGGAAAGTTTTCCCCTACATTTAAGAGATAGCCAATAGTTTCCGGCACTTTTAGCTCTAAATCAGATCGATGATTACTCCAATTACTCCATCAATATATGCTGCTGATTCTAATTGTGCAAATTTCACTCCAGGTGAGAACCAGTTTGAACAGGTGGTATTAAGCAGCACCATCCATTCACCATGAAGGCAAATTTAAGTTTCTCTTCAAAAAAGTTGGTACCATTTCACAAATGGTGTTTAGCTATGGGTCAATCATATCACCATGCAAATAACTTGAAAGAGCTTGTATCAGTAGGGTTCCCTAGAAACACTGAACTGGTGAGAGAGAAAGAGAAAGAGAAAATGATTTATGTGTTTTGCGGGGAGCAAGCAAGTCCAAACCCTCTGGGGTAGACCAGCAGGCTAGAAACTCATCAGGAAATGACATTGTAGTCTGGGGACAGAATTTTTTCCTCTTCCAGTAAACCTATTTTTGCTTTCAAGGACTTTCAACTGATTCTAAGAGACACACCCACATTATCTACAGTAATCTCCTTTTTAAGTCACTGACTGTAGATGCTAACCACATCTACAAAATACTCTCACAGTGACACCTAGATTAGGATTTGATTAAATAATTTGGAACTATATAGCCTAGCTCAGCTAACATAGAAAACTAACCAACAAAGAGCTTATATGAGTGTTTCCCTTCTAACATCAGGCTACAATCAATCTCTCTAAAAAACAAATAAAAATATTGCTTGGACTTGCAAATAAGCAAAGATTGGAGAGAAGTAGAGGCCTTAGCACATATCTGGACCAAGACTCTCAAGCTATCTATCTCATCAGAAATCTCTCTCCATTTCTCATCTCTGATGTCTTTACCTAAGATTTACTTTCAGACAGTTCCTTGTAAGTGGTGACTGATAGTAAAATTACTATGTAAGGAGGCAGACAAAGGAGGCCAGTGTGGAGATCTACACAGATAAACATGCATAAGTGGAACATTTTCTTACCTTGTGTCTGTAGCCATTGCAGGGTCTAGAGCTATTCCCCACTTTGTTTCTATTACCAAAAATGGGACTTTGTCTAAAGAGTACCACCCTGGTTGTGGCACATTAAGACCAGGCATTTGCTAAATCCATATACATGGGCATATGAACCAATGTATTTATTTCAGGAAGCTGTCATTTGAGAATGATGTACATAGTTTAAAAATGCAGTTTAGAACAATGAGAATGGTCTGAATTCTTAGAAACTTGTCTTACTAAGACAATTGCTGTCACTTATCTCTAGTTCTTCTAATTCAACAGATGGGAGGTTATTCAGCTTTCAAAAGTCTCATGCTGTTAAAAAAAAAAAAAAGTCTCATGCTGTAGTTTGGTTACCTTGGAACTAGGTGAAAGACATTTTTAACAATAATGATCATACTGTGCAAACCATAAGACATAAGCCCTCGTGAATTTTGCTGATATCTCAGAATGGATCCTGTGATCAAACTTTGAAGTTAATCATTCAATGCCTTCCCTTAAAAAAAAAAAAAAAATATATATATATACACATATATATACATATATATTATATATAGTTGATTCCCTTACTTACTAAATAACCTATAAATTAAGAAAATAAAGTCAGAGGCTCCTAGATTTGATCATTTTCTTACTATTTCTTACCTGTCTTACAATTTGAATGATTTTCTAGAAATTTGAGTTAATTTAACTTAAAGAGGTAAGTTGATGAAGAGAGATTAAAGGATTTTCTCAACTAGAAATGAAAGATTGACAGAGAAGATTCCCACTTAATAAACGTGGCCACCCAGAAAGGAGAACACATACAGGTGATCAATTTAATGATGAAACAGAAATCATGGAATTGACCTTCTTGAGCTGTTACTAGTATAACTTGCCTTGCAAATGATTACTAATACTATTTCAGCCCAGTCACTTTTCTGGGCCACAGTATTTTCATTGATTGGTCTTACTCTTATTGACATGACAAGAATATAGCATCTTCTACAATAACTACTGAGTCCTCCCCATGAACAATTTCCTGGTGGACAGACAGTGTTGGGCTTTCTAAGCTCATGCCTATCTCTCATTATGTTCACTTTGAATAATTTAGGTGCTGGACTCAAGGTTTACTTCCATGGGTAACTTAGATTATACCTTCATACATTAGGTGTTTCCAAACTGAATTGTATTAAATTGATTTCTCACCACTTCTCATTAATTTTTATTCATTCAAAGAAAAGGCTAATGTTTAACAGGACTTAAAGTAGACTGTGAGTTGCAGTGACTAAGTAATCAATTAATAGAATGTCACATAAAACTTTTCCTTCAACAGGACAAAATTTCCCTAGAATAAAACTATTTCTCCCTGTTGCCCTTGGCAATACAGATAGGAAAACTGAGGTAGTGGACACACGAAACATTTAATTTATTCGTGCTCTGATGAAGGTTGTCAGGAGGTGGGTAAAACTTGTCTGCAAAACCTGGGGAGATCCCATGCCATCAAAGCAAGTTTATTCTTTCATACAAACACAGATTCTTCTCTTCATGATTTTATCTGTGTCTGACACATAAACTCATCCAAATTTCTCCCCAGACCCCGACCCCATTCTTCCCCGTCATTGGAGGTTGCTCCACTTCAAACAACTACTTACTTTATTTGCACATTTTAAAAACATTTTTATTGGGGTAGAGTTGATTTACAATGTTGTGTTAGTTTCAGGTGTACAGCAAAGTGAATCTGTTATCCATATACATATATCCAGTCTTTTTTAGATTGTTTTCCCATATAGGTCATTACAGAGTATTGAGCAGAGTTCCCTGTGCTATACAGTAGGTTTTTATTAGTCATCTATTTTATATACAGTAGTGTGTATGTGTCAGTCACAATCTTCCAATTTATCTCTCTTCCCTCACCCCCCAGTACCTATGTTTATTCTCTACATCTGTAACTCTATTTCTGTTTTGCAGATAAGTTCATTTGTAGCCCATTTTTAGATTCCACATATAAGCGACATCATAGGATATGTGTCCCTCTCTGCCTGGCCCACTCCACGCAGCATGACAATCTCTAGGTCCAACCACACTGCAGCAAATGGCATCATATTGTCCTTTTTCATGGCTGAGTAGTATTCCACCACACACATGTACCACATCTTCCCCATCCACTCTTCTGTCAATGGACATTTAGGCTGCCTCCATGTCCTGGCCACTGCAAATAGCACTGCAATGAACATCAGGTGCACAACATCTTAGTGCCGTGAGCACCCAGAAGATGGAACCTTAGTTCAGATCAGCTAGGATCTCAGCTTTGCCTGGATGTACTCCAAATGTGTGCTTCTAGTGCATTTCCTCCTGCAACTGCAAAAATACAAATATCCTTTATGCTTTTTCTCCTCCTATTAAATCTATTTCTTCCCAAGTGCCAATGGACCAGCACTTTCCCTAAAATTGACCCACTTAGCTCAATTTATTTCCACCAGCTATGCTTGATCATTTCTGCTCACCCAGCACAGCAGCTTTCCTCGTTTCAGCCATATTGACATTCACTGCTTGCAGACATAGCAATTAATATACTATTTCCCAAATAAAATACTGGAAATGTTAACATGTGTTCTGGGGGAAGGAAGAAGTGTTTGGTTTTTTTTTAAAGTTTGCACAGTGCTGGGTTAAAGATTTTTAAATGTCTTCACTGCAGGTCTTTTCAGAGTTTTTAAGCTGTAATATGTACAGTAAACCCCCTAAAAAGTGGGATAGAAAATCTATAACTCCATGTACTATATGACATAGGTCTTAACTTCATTTACTATCAGAGAAGCATTGCATATAGAAAATAGAGTACTAAGTTCAGCAGCAGTTAATTCAGGATTACTAAGTAACACTCCTTAAATTAGCTTCATTAATGACCTGTATGACAGCATTTTTTGCTGTGGTTATTATATTTATTTATACTATGCCTTCCTTATACCAAAAGAATTTATTATGACTTCAAAAGTACTTTAAAATACCAAAAAATATAAATTAAATGAAAGGAGAAATCAGAGTGAAAAAAAAAAAAAAAAACAATGGAAAGAATGTTAAAATAAAACCAGAGTTTAAAAAAAAGCATAGTGGGTCCAAACCCAGCTACACATTAATAGTCAATTGGAAAGGTTTGTAAAATACATCTTCCCAGCCCCCACCACAGAGCTACTGAATTAATATTTTTAATAAGGTCCCTAGGTGATTTTTCAACCAATCTGGGAGATCAGAAATCAGAAATTCCTGTTTTGATAGACAGCATCCTTAACAATGTTCTTGTTAAAGTTATTTGAGCAGCTGCTTTAGCCCAAGATTCCACCTCCACAAGGAAATACATACTTGGTCAATTACTTGAAGATATTTCTTTAATGTATTTTCAATTGTCTCCCTATTCAATTACAGGAATTTCCTATAAATAAATATTATATTTGAGCTCTACTTCTCTGAAAGCCTGTGATTCTATTACCCAACTGACATATTCAATACAGTCAGTGAATATTTATTTGGAAAACACTCAACTACAATAAAACACAACTTAAAAACAAAAACTTTCATTTATAAGCATACCCCCTTCTCTCTAACTCAAAACCATCAGCATCAATTGGCGACAGAATTCTCTACTTCTGAAAGCTATATAAACAAACACAGATGTCAAACAAGAAACAGATTGATAGGATACACAAAATTATCTCAGTTGTCTTACAAGGAGACACTGAATATATTAAACAAGAGTTGGAAAGAAAATTTAATTTACAAATCTCACGGGAATATTGGCTTCATACAGTAACAGTTAGTTCTTATACTATGAATTTTCCCTCAAGGAGGGAACACCAATGAAGATTAATCTCTAGAAATTTTCACACTCTAGTACAAAACAATTAAACAGATCAGAAATTATCTAATCAATGTTGGAAGAAATGTCAAAATAAAAGCACAGATTTGCATTCCTTCTGGGGCTGCTTACAATTGCTTAATTTTGAAAGAGGAGGAGTTGAGGTTTTTTAAGGATGTGCTCAACAGACAGGAATAAGAAAAGAATGGCTTCAAAGAGTGATGAGAGCTCTATCAGCTTGGGGTCAGGAGGGCTTGTCACCGCAAGTTGCTGCTGCTTATTGGAAGTGTTAAGGACCACAAGGACATTGTTTTTCTTTGTTATCTCAGGTCCAAGAAGAGCAAGGAAAGGAAAAGCCAACAATGGTGAAAGGGACGGGAAAATAAAATGTGGCTCAGTAAAAGGAAGAACTCTATGACAATTAGAAGCTAAAGTGAGTTACCTGACAGTAGACAAGTACAGAAAGAAGGTATTGGACCATTTGACTGTGTCAACTGAAAAAAAACAAAGCACAGACTAAAAGCTGAGGATTATGATTTATTCGGTGGACTTACTGAGGACTTAAACCCAGAATACAGTCTTCCAGATAGCTCTGAGGGACTATTCTGAAGAGGTAAGGGACGGCCCAAGATATATAGGAATTTTTGTAAAACAAACAAACAAAAAACAGTCAAACATCAAAAGGTTACTGCTAATTAAAGAAAACAAGACATGGCAAATTAATGAATTTTGTACTCTTCTGTAATTGGGAAGATGTAAGAGTCTGGGCGTATTGAAATTATTCCTTTGATATGCACCTTAACTATCTAGGGCCAGTATTCTGGTTTTCTCCATCCTCAGGGTGCACCACTGAGTGTGGTTGTGGTGGCTGATAGCTTGGTGGCCCCAGCATCTTTTGTTTACTGAAATGGCAGGTGACATTCTTTGTCCATGACTGGCATGTTGTGGAGCAGTAGATTTCAAACTCCAGAGTGTATCTGAATCACTGAGAAACCTTGATAAAACAATCTGCTGGGCCATAGTTTCAGAGTTTCCAATTCAGTAGATCTAGAATGAGGCCCAAGAATTTACATTTCTAAAATCCCCAGGTGATGCAAACTCTGTTGGTCCAGGGCCACACTTTGAGAATCTTCCCTTGTAGAGTATGGGCAACAAATTCCCATGCCTAGAGTATCCAGATAAGGTGACTCTGTTGGGACTGATTGCTGACCTGGGAGTACACAGGTTAAGTGTTCTTGTTTCTCAACCTCAATCAGAGTGTTAAATTTCTATAACAAACCTCTTGATTTTTAAATATTAGCAACTGATTTTTTTTTTAATTTTGAAAACTAAGTGAGCTAAAAAACATGTATCCATAGGCCCAATGAAGCCTGTGTACTCAGAGTTTGAAGTCTTTTGCAGAGGAATTCCTGCAGCAAGTAAGAGATTTTGTTTTAAAAATGTATAGATCTAGAATGACTCTTCAAAACTAAAAGTGAAGTTCAAAGACCCAAGTTGTCAAAAATAAGAAGTACAACAAAGTGTCAAATAGTAAAAAATATACCAACAATATCTTATTTTTTCTAGTGTCCTAAGTACTTTTATGTATTACCTCATTTTATCTTTAAACTTATAAATGAAATGAGGAATTTATTGTCATCTCCATTTTCCAGGTTAAGAACCTGAGACTCAGAGAAGTAGAATGTCCAGAATTTTAAAACCCTATTGTGAAACATTTGTACTATTTTCCTATAGCAATAGCTGATGCTTTTAAAAGTTATTCACAGCCATGCCTACTTATAACACTTGAGGAAACATCTCTTTTAAAAGTTTAAGTGTAGTTTGGGATGGGATCCATATTGGCTCAAGAGAAGGTAGGCTGGGCAGCCACCAAGATAACCATTATCAACAAGAACTAATTATGAACAGTACTAAATTCAAAGTACTGTGCTTACTAAAATAACATCTGTGGAACCTATAAAAAATATAAATGCCCAGGCCCTAGTCCTGAATATTCTATTCTAAAATGTCAGAGGTCAATGGGAAGGAATGACTTTCCACTATCACTTTCCATTTAATGCTTAATTGTTCCCCAAGAGGCTGGATTTTAATTGAAATGTTTTTACCCAGCTCTTTTCTTTTGATAAAAATTGTGACCATAAACAGAAAAGCTAATTCGTTATAAAGATATTCAAGGAAGAAAGTACTAAATTGTTCCAATGAATAAAAATCCATTTTCTTCTTCCAGATAACCAGAGAAAAGAGATGATTCCGTTCTTTTGATAAGATATTTTATATTCAATAATTTTCAGTTCAGGAACTTATTTTCTTCCTGGCTACAGCCTTCAGTCTGGAGCATCTGTCATCTATGTGTTCTTAATTCATGACCAATGGCACTTTGTCTTTTGTCTAGACCCTTTATGTAATATATTACATACCACAGCCCAAGGTCTATGTGATTAGTAAAGTTTCTTAAGTATGATCTAAAAGAAAAAGCTAAATAAAACAAAAAACATAGAAAAGGAGGAATGGCCATGTTTTTTCAAACAAAGCAAAAGGATAGAAATAAAAGTTTTCCAACTACTTAAAGTTAAAGCCACCCTAGAAATACATAGTTTTCTGGTCATTTGATATAAATATGAGCACCCATATGTATAAATCTATTGGTAACACATACCAGCTCAACCTCCATTCTTTCAGTCTGAGACTTCAATGGAATAGAGTAGTCATCTTATACCTGTGGTTTTGCTTTCCAACAGTTTCAGTTGCCCAAGGTCAACCACAGCCTGAAAATATTAAATGAAAAAATTCCAGAAATATACAATTCATAAGTTTTTAGTTTCACGTGGTTTTGAGTAGTGTGATGAAATCTCGTGCCATCCTGCCCCATCCTACCGGGAATGTGAATCATCCCTTTGTCCATCATATCCAGGCTGTACATGCTACCCTCCTGTTAGTATAGGAAAAAACAGTATATATAGGATTTGGTACTACCCATGGTTTCAGGCATCCACTGAGTCTTGGAGCATGGCCCCTGGTGGATAAGGGGGGACTACTATAATTATCTCCCTGCTCCCAATGAGGGGGAAAGAGGAAAATCATGGGCTTTAGAATTGTACTTGGTGAGTCAAGTGACTTTTTAGTACTTAACTAAACTTTTCTGCATCTTAGATTCCTCCTTTGACTGAAGAAAAAAAAAAAGTAAGAACAATTATACTTATTTATTGATAGTTTTATGAGGGGTTAAGTGAAAGAGATGACATACGTGACCAGGGATATGGAGCCTGTAGTAATTTCCCAATTTATTTTTATTTCTTTTCTGTCTTCTTTTTTGTCTTCCACCTTCAGCATTTACTTCTGAGTATGGTTAGTGTAAATCAGGCTCTCTCAACCTCTGCACTCGTGACCTTAGGACCAGATTGTTCTTTGTCATGGGAACTATAATGTACATTGCAAGCTGTTTAGTAAAATCCCCATTTACTACCAGCTAGGTGTCAGTAACAGCCCCCCCCAACACACACACACACACACACACACACACACACACACACACACACACACACACGGTGACTCCAAGAAAGTCAGCAGATATCGCCAATTACCTCTTGAGAGTAGGAGGGAATCATGCTTAGGTGAGAACCACTGTGTAAATACAGGAACAGCTGTAAGAAATAGACCCAGATTTGCTTGTGCTTCTGACCACTCCGCTGAGAGGGAAGAAATTAAGCCTGTGAACAGGTTTAAATCTCTCTATCTTTAAGCCTTAGTGTGAGAGGTTAGGAAGCGGAATCATCAAAGTAATGAATGACTCCTTCACTAAGGTGTTGTTTATGTGAGAAACACAAAGACAAAAAAGAAAGAGCGAATCGCGTCTCTGAAAGCCTTCCATATTCAGGCAGACTTTTAGATTATAATCCCAGGGAAAAGTAATTTCTCTCTCTGTCTCCCTCTCCCCCTCTCCCTCTCTGCCTTCCTGTCCTTCCCAGCCTCAAGTACGCTTTTGGCCTCAATAAATTAGTGTAATAAAAACAATACTAAAATGTATAGTGTTCTTGAGGATATTTCCAAAGTACAGTATTAGAGAGAGAGTATCTTGAATAAATAGATTGTTGTTTTAAACTGAATTCATGATACTATTAAGTTTTCAACCTCGTAGTCTGGAGAGGAGGATTTCAAAGATAAATTATCTTGATATTTTCATTTCAGAAACAGGTAATAACACAACAATTTCCAGAGTCTTCCAGACACACATAATCTACTTTATGCAACCAGTCACCAGTCTGAGGTTTCTCAAAAAGGTTTACTTCACAGTCAGTCGGAGAAGCAGCAGGATTTGTGGTGACGGCACTGCCTACATGGTCAAGATGGATTATCTGATGAATAAATTCAGAGAGAAGGGGATTGAGGGAAGGACAAGGTGAAGTTCAGAACTAAAATTAAAAGGTAAAATAGGTAAAGTGAAACATAGTCAAGTTAGGAAGCAAGGGGAAAAAAGCAGACATAATGTTCCATTTTCATGTACCGAATATTTGGATACACTATATTTCTGAGAAAATGTGATTGTGAAAATATAAAATATTTGCTTCTCCTCAGAATGTATTCCTCCTCGCTTTCATTTCTTGTTTTATAGGCAACAAATGTCCTCAAAGATATACAACACTGATCTCTCCTGACTACTGTTTATGAGACACATGCCTTTTCAGAGCCAGCATCAGGAAGTGTCTCTTGTACCAGGGGAACCCGATGTAATAGGAAGGGAGAAAATTGTTTCTATCGCTCCTGTATGAATAAGGAAATTGAAGATTAAACAGGGTACTGCTTGTGCTCTGAAACTTGTGGTTAATTTAATCAGATACCCTGGTGGTTCAGGGTCTTAATAACAAAAAAACAATTTCCCTTGATAATGGATCTTCCTTTTTTTTTTTTTTTTTTTTGTAAAGTTAAAGAATTGAGGGCTGGAAAGATGCAGAAGAAAATGCACCTTACATGAGGAAAGAATGCTATATGACAAGATAGCAATAGCACTTGGAGATTATTTAAGAGCACTAAAGAGTTTTTGACGCTTGTGTAGCATCTTACACTAGAAAACATGTACGCAGAGCTCTGGCGTGGAAGACTGGAGAACAAGAGAGGGAAGAAGTCTCTTCCTAGCACTGGCCTTAGAGATAGGAAAGGTCTCTTGCACCCAGCGCTCCTTGTGTTCAAGAAAAGGAGCAGTAAAGGAGCCAGTGTGTAGATCCCCAGGCCCTGAGGTCTAGGATTTGAGTATAAATTAGGGAAGTGAGCTAGAACAGCCAGCTCAGGGGCACTGGGGCTGCCCCTGCCTGGGCCCTGTCAATCAAGCCCTCACCAACATTTGACATCTCACCTCCTGTCATGTATATGAGTGATAACATCTGAGTTAAAGAATAATTTGTGGTGCAAAGAGTCAATGTCTCAGTCACAGCCGTGCCTCAAGATGCTGCAGTACCCAGATGGCTCCTGATCATTTTTCTTCTTTGGACTCTCACTGCCCTCTACCCTCCAGTCAAGCCTTACAGAGTCTCACATGGCAAAATACCATCAGCAACTGAGCTCGCCAGTGTAAAACCTTCACGACAACAAAAGACAACTGATTTGATATTCAAAACAAATGAGGGCACCTGGAGTCAAGTCTCTTGAGTCAGTGCCCTTGGCTTAGCTCCCTGATCTCTCTATTTCTTTGGTGGAACCATCAAATGCAGATTCCTGCTGCCTTGATGCTCCTCAGACAAGCCAGCATGGGCAGAACTGTCTTGCTTTGCCGTTTGCTGAAATAGAGGCCACAGGAAAGATGGATTTTCCTTAAATCACGAACTAAATTAGAGGTTTAAAACACCCTCTATGGATTACACTATGGAACTGTCCTTTTCAAAATGCTGGTTCCTCAACCATTTTCCCAACTCTGAGGAATCTACCATTGACTTACTATTTCACAAATGAAGGCATAAGGTGTCAAGACAGAGGAGGGTAAAAAGTGAAGTGCCAAGAAGTAGCCAAAGGTGTTAACTAGCATAAACAAGTGTCTCTTGCATACAAATTCCAGTGGCTTATGCTGAGGAAGGCACTAAGATGTTGCCCCATAGAATCATAGAATCATAGCTCTTCAGACTCTCAAGAGCCTTAAGGGTAGTCTGGTCTAACTCACATCCTATTTCTTATAAAAAGTATGAAACAACAGACCCACAGTGGATGGGTGCATTGGTCAAAATCAACCAAGTTACATTATATTTATCTTCTCACTAACAAGAACTTTGAAGAAGCTGAGATATTTTTATCCTACTTGCAAGCTAACAAGTTAGCATATCCCAGTATCACAGATACTGGCAGAAGACATGAGACTCCCGGTTCAGAGACAAATGTCTTTATTGCTCACAGCAGTAACAGTAGCCAGAGAATCAACATTTTCTTGTGCCAGTTCCCTGATCCCCAGTTTCCATGAGGAGATTTGAAGAGAACAAGATGACAGCCTCATGTGCAGGAGAGAAGCCCCAAGTTTAGGGAATCTAATTTTTTTATAATGGAGCAGAAGCACAACTGCCCTTTGCTCTAGGGAAATAGTCATGATTTTCAGGAAACTATAGTCAAGATAGTCCAGAAAAAAGACAGTCGGTGCCTCTGCTTGCAGGTTGTACAGAAATATCGGAAACCCATGGGATTCACTTCCAACATCATCCTTTCTACATCATCTGGGCTTTCAGCAGATTTTTCTGACTACACCACTCAGTCACTCTGATACATCTTACCGACTGAGGCTGCGACCAAACCTGTCAGTTTGCCTCATATGGCATCATAGTAAGGCTACTATCAATAGGACTCTAAGCAGTGGGATGAGGCCAACCTGCAGTGTTGGCCTCAGCCATGCCTCCCCAACTCCAGGTCCCAGACCAACCTATGGAACAAACCCCATAAGCCATCAGGATCTACCTTAGGAAGCAAGTTGATTTCTCCTTCTGTTTTGATATGACCCTCCCCCGCCCCCATTAGGTCCAAGGTATTAGTTCAGGTACAGCACAATGTATTTGTGATTGCACAGACTCCACTTTGGTCCACAAGGAAGAAATCTAGGGCAATTTTATCATGCATAATAATCCAGGCCAGCGTGTGGAAGCTGATCTGAAAGTTTACCAGGGTAAGGGGCTAAAGACCAACTCCTACTATGAATGACTTCCATTGTAAGGATAACTGCCCGCAGAGTATACTTAAATAACAAGTCAGTTATCCCCCTGGGAAGAGTAGAAGTGGTTTGTGCCAATTTCAACCTGGAGCCTTCAGGAGGGTGAATGTGCCTCCTCCATGTTCTTTCTACTTCTGCCAGCTGCATACAGTCCACAAAGAGCTGGAGACGCTGTTGGAAGGAGGCTGAGTCCCTAAGTTCCCTCACTGAGGAGACCCATCCACTGACATAGCACCCGCTCTGGTCTGTTATGTGAGCAAGAAGTGAACTTCTGCCTTGGAGCCATCACATGTTTGCTGACTTTCAGCAGCAGAGCCTACATGAAATCATGACTCAGCAATTCCACTTTCAAGCGTTCTCCCCAAAGAAGCGCGCACATGTGCCAAAGTAGCTTTACTGATAGAAAACAAATGAGCCAAAATAAACCATGATTGACTCAGACAATGAAATGCTAAACAACAATTAAGTGAGCATATTATACAATTAAAGTGAAGATACTCAATTTACACGCATCATGGTAGTCTCAAAAACATAATTGCTGACTACAAAAGCAAGGTGACATACACTCTGATGTCCTTTACGTAAAATCATATACCACATAAATAACAGCATATTTTGTTCCTTCATATCTACATAGATGTTAAACATATACGTATTCATGGAAATGATACAGTTCAACTTCAGAATAACAACTACTTCTGGAGACAAGGAGGAAGTGATGCAACAGGGAAGCTTCAGTTGTACTGATAATTAATTTTTTTTAAGGAGAGAGATATCTGAAGAAAAAATTATGGCAAAATGTTAACATCTATTAAATCTAGGTGAAGGGTGAACGGCCTTTATTAGATTATTTTCTATACTTTTCTGCATGTTTGAAATATCCCATAATAAAAAATAATCTTTAAAGCAATATAGGAATATTTCTCTATCCCCAGAGGTCTGTCATTATGAACTCCTACAGTTTAATCTATCTGCATGTGAAAATCTTTGGGAAGAAAAAGGCATAATTTGACTAAAAGCAGGATGTTACAGAATTCTTGC
This sequence comes from Neophocaena asiaeorientalis asiaeorientalis, assembly GCF_003031525.2. NCBI lineage: Eukaryota > Metazoa > Chordata > Mammalia > Artiodactyla > Phocoenidae > Neophocaena > Neophocaena asiaeorientalis. The sequence continues at coordinate 670,538 of NW_020175318.1, forward strand.
TCTCTGGGGAAATAAACAACTCACAGTAAGCTGCTTTAGATGCATAGTGAACAGGGAGTCATCCAATTTTTCTCATCTTCGGCAAATGCGAGGAATCAAATGCAAAATTTAACACTCTGGGGCTATGTTGTGAAGCCATGGCATTCCCTGGAGGTCTTCAGGTACATGAAATAATTAATGGACTATGCTCACCCATAACTAATTTTCTTATCTTTAAAAGAATGTATGGGAAATTCATGTAATTCATGTAATAATCAGAGTATACCAGTACAAATCAAAATATTTCTTGGGGTTTCCCCGGTGGCGCAGTGGTTGAGAGTCAGCCTGCCAATGCAGGGGACACTGGTTCGTTCCCCAGTCTGGGAAGATCCCACATGCCGCGGAGTGGCTGGGCCCATGAGCCATGGCCGCTGGGCCTGCGTGTCTGGAGCCTGTGCTCTGCAGCGGGAGAGGCCACGATAGTGAGAGGCCCACATACCACAAAAAAAAAAAAAAATTCTTATATTTTTAACAGTCTCATATCACTGTTCAAACAATAGGTTAAGTGGATTGTAACAGTTTATGACTAAGACATAGGAGTGAAGAGGCACGTGCCCTGTCAACACTGGCCAAGTTCTACCACCTCCTTCAAAGGCATTCCCTGATTAGCCAAGTTCATAGAAAGCTCCCCTCTTCTGACCTCTTAAGTGCCATATTATGTCTACTCTCAGTTTCTGCTTATGTGATTAATGAACATTTGCTGCACATTTGTTTCAATCAGTTGTATATGCCTTGTTTGATGTATTTTTGTATCCTCCATAGCACCTAGTACTGAATATTACAAAAATTAGATGTGGGGGGAAAAATGCTTGTTGATTAGCTGATAACTGCACTATGCAACCCAAGTTTGATTTTAAGATTCAATTAGATGTCCCTTGGATTGAGCCTTCTAATCCTTCCTCACCTTATCTTCCATCCCAACATCTAGCCTCTGGTACATGGCAAGTGTTTTTACATAAATCAGTCAATCAAATGAATCAGTAAATAAATCCAAATGTTTTACACAGTATAGTGTAAGGAAACATATTCCTTGTAATTTCAAATGTTGAGGTTAGGGGTGGAAATTGATTATTTTTACATTTAACCTCCTTTATCTTTTCCCTCTGTCACTTCTACAATGAAATCAGATTGACCATTTGTAGCTATGTTCCAGAACAAACTGATTGCTCCTTACCTATATACTTAAAATGACAGAAGATTTTGAAAAGTCTTGCCTGGAGAGCAAATTAAGAGTTTACAGGATGTGTTCCATTCTTTACCCGAGGGAAGAAAAGAAATGTAGTCAAAGGCCATAGCTTTATAACAAGCTTAGGCTTCACAAGAAAGGTGTATATCATCTCAAGAATTATGTCACTATATTCTACGGCAGGTAAGCATTTCTTAGGCAGTTGAGACATATTTACTCTGACACATCCATTATTATCCAATGACAAAATAACAAAACGCTTATAAAAGAAACTGAAGAACTAACACCTCTAGACTAATGAGCACAGCATCTCCAGAGGACATCTAACCAGGCATAAGTCAGGATCTGTACTTCATCACAGTCTCACACCCACAAGTCAACATTTTTCTTTTGCCTGTGGTAATTGTGAGCATGAATAATATGGACAATGGACTCTAATATACAAATAATTATAATGGTGAATTTTAACCAATGATTTGCACTTCCTTCTCTCCCTCTACAAATTATGTGCCCAAATTACCAAATATGTTGATTTCAGCTTGGACACTGGTGCTCCCCTTCTTTAGAAGTCATCAAAATTTCCTAATTCCTAGGAATAAGGTTCATACTTCCTAGCAAGACATTTAAAAAGTTCTTCATGTTCAGATCCCAATTTATACTTAGAGGCCTATATCCTACTACATCCCTCCATTTACTCTGTAAATTGACACGCCAATCAATTTGATAACCCAAATACCACATTCTTCTACTTGGTGTCTCTACTTAAGCAGTACCTTGAGGTTGAAAGGTTTCTTCCATTCCTTAGTCACACATTCAAAGTTCTAGACATCTTCTAAGACCCAACTCAGACGGTGCCTCTTCTGTGAAGCCTTCCCTGATCCTCCCAGGCAAATTAAATGTTTTACAGTGGAATCACAGTAAATTTCTTGCACATTGATTTAACTCTATTAACAGTGTATCTTGTGTAAGTAAAGGCTATTTGAGTGTCTTTATTACTTCCTATATTATACATCCCCTATGGTCTGGATCCATGTCATGAGTCATAGTGCTTAGCACACTGCTTTGCACTTGATGTGCCAATGCATATTGGTTTCATGCGTAAATGAACAAATGAAAATATACAGTGGTTTAGCTTACATTTATAACTTGCAATGTCCTAATACATAGAGTCCGATAAACTATAAAATCAGAACAACCAAAGGGAGTAGTAAGAGGAGGAATCTACAGAGTAGACTTTAAACAGGGCAGAAGAGTAGCATAAAGAGGTTAGGGCCTCTTTAGTGTAAAATTCATGTGGCAGTGCCATATAAGGGGAAGAAGACTCATTTGGAGGCCAGGAGACCTGAATTCATACTCTTACTCCACCACTTAACTCATCTGAGTCTGTTTTTTCATTTATCTAATGGAAGCAGAAATCTCTACCAGTCAGTGCTATTGCAAGGGTCAAACAAGAAAACACATGTGCATTGACGGGCAGGGGGAGAGAGGTGGCGAAGACTATTATGAGATATTAACCCAAGGCCGTTGCCTGTATTAATGTAAACTCTTGTCTGCTAGATGTTTGTCACCTCAAGGAAGGCATGAGACAGAAAAACAAGAGTAAACAGGTATCAGCTCTTGGGTTTAGAGTTTTAAGAGTCTAAAGTTCAGCAAGGAAAGAAGGCATGTGTATCTATCATCAACTTAAAAAAATATGTAATAAGTACAAACAAACTTTCCTTTTTCCCACTCCTGAGACCCCAACTCCTGATTGGACAGAATTCTCCAGGTTGGACGATGGAGGACAGGTAGAGCGGAATACAAATTGACTGGATGATGCAGCTCTGGGAAAGGAGAACTGGCTATGGGGACCTACCCCAGGCTGAACTCTGTGAAGAATGGAGTGAGTCAATGGAGAGGTTTCTGGAATTTGAGACCAAAGGAGGCCTGTGCCTCATTTCTCAGGAAGCAACAAGACCCCTGTGGAGAAATGGTTGAGAAGTGAGCAGAAAGGGACATACACAGCTTCACTCACTTCCTGTGACCCCACTGGCCAAGAAGCAGTAGAAGCATTGCATGTACCTACAGGAACGTGGAGGCAGATGAGGCTCCTGCCACCCCTCAGAGGTCCTACAACCCCAGCACCAGATAAGAGATTTATCACATTTTCTGTAAGCCCCACAGCGTCAGAGAAGATGCAAAGAGAGGCATATCCAAAGGGCCTTCAGAATGGGAAGAAGAAGCAATTGTAGCAAGAGTTTCATGATTGAGTGCCGATTACCTGACAGGAGTGAGGTTGATGACAGTGACCAGGTACAGTTCAGCCCAGCCAACATCTCGGCACTGCTCACTTCCCCTCACCCAGAGCTCAGATAAAATCCCAGGTGAGGGAGATGAGAGAACACCAAACTAAGATTAAGTTTCTGACATCCAAAAGGTGGGATTTTATACTAGAAACTACATTAAGCTTTAGGGGAAAAAATGAGGGAAGTTACATTTCTTACTCCCCTGAGTTAATAGACCTGGGTTTTACTCATGCAAAGTGCCCAGCCCAGAGTTTGCATAAGGTGCTCAATGAATGTCAGTCTCTTCCTCTCCTCCTCTCATCTCCTAGATCAACACAATCAGAATTTTGAATGGATGTTTAATATCACCTACTAGGTACAGAAGCTGGCAAACATTTTCTGTAAGGGCAAATAGTAAATATTTTAGGTTCTGCAGGCCACCCTGTTTGTTGCAACCACTCTCCTTTGTGCTTGTAGCATAAAATCAGCCACAGACAATACGTAAATAGATGAGTATGGCCATGTTCCAATAAAACTTTATTTACAAAAACAAACAATGGCCTGGATTTGGCCAGCAGGCCATATTTGCTGACCCTGGGACTAGAAGAAGTGAAAGTGACTTAAAGCACTGTTAAAATAATGATGAGAGAATATAGGCCTGAGCTAAGAAGGAAGCATAAGAATGGAAAGGTGTAAGTACTGGAGGGAAGAGGAGGCAAACAGCTAAGAAAGAGGGATAGGGGAACAATTCAAAATGGTTTCTCCCGTAGTAGACTGAAAGAATGGGGCGTTACTGATGAAAATGGAGTACTTGGAAAAAGTTTGGAATCCAGAGAGAGAGGAGGGATTTCCCTCGTGGTCCAGTGTTAAAGAATCCGCCTTCCAATGCAGGGGACGCGGGTTCTATCCCTGGTCAGGGAACTAAGATCCCACATGCTGTGGGGCAACTAAGCCTGCACACCACAACTCCTGAGCTCGTGTGCCTCAGTGAGACAGACCACGTGCCACAAACTACAGAGCCCACATGATCTGGAGCCTGTGTGCCACAACTAGAGAGAGAAGAACTCGCATGACACAACTAGAGGGAAGCCCACATGCCTCAACTAAGAGCCAACGCAGCCAAAAATAATTAAATAAATAAATAAATAAATAATTTATTTTAATTACAAAAAAAAAAAACAAAGAGAGAGGATACTATAAATCCCTCCCTTATCACAAAGGGTCTTGATCCTCCAACGTATGTGTAAAATTCAGAGGCAGAAAGAGCTTAGAAAAATGATAGTTTCGGCAGATTCAAGCTCCAACATTCCAACAGTCAGAAAGGTGGAATATAATATTTCACAAGTTCTGTCTTGACTCTATGATAAAGTCATGGCTAAAAAGTCTTGATTTCCTTTTTTGAACAATTTGCTAAGTCCCACCCCAACTAATTGCCTTATTGAACTCATACTCTCCAGGACAACTAGGCAAACACCCTTATTCCCCCAGGGCTAAGGGTACCAAACAACTAGGGGCAGCATCTGTGCTCCAGACTCAGCAGAATATTCAAATTAACCAATCCCCAGGGATCCCAGGAAACCCAACTACCCACCCCCCCCCACTTGCTATACATAAGACACCTTCTACATTTTCAGCCTGCAGTGACCTTGTCCCCAGGCGCAACCCCTCGCGTGTTAGACTTCTTTCCTCTAGAGCTGTAAATAACACAGAGTTCTGGCTTTCATTGATCTGAGTGTCACTATACTGTGTCCCACCATCAAAATAATCTGTAAATCATATAAAGCAGTTACCTTAAAATGTTGACGTGAAGGGTGGTAAGAGCAGAAAACTCCAAATCTGATTTCCCTCCAATGTCTATTTCAGTCAAACAGTGGGTACCCAACCCTGCATGCATGACACAGCACTTGCCCAAACCTTTCCAACGGCTCTCCAAAGCAGACACAAACATTTGGAGAGAAAACTGAGAAACGGAATTTGCCATTAGATTATCACAGTACATCAGTTTTTTAAAAATCATTGACACAATGTTCCTATCAGGAGGCTGGTGTGCTTCACCTAAAATGCAATCAGCAAATCATGCCAAAAGAGTTAACAGACTCTCTTGCTGGAAACTGGAGGGAACTTTGTTAGTGGGTACTTTCTGCCCATGACTGTCACATGTAAATCACTGATGAGGGCTGTGAAGTCCCCTGCAAGTAAATTTGAGTGCTGTCCCTGCAGGATAACTGTTCCACAGGCATTTGTGATTTGCTCTCTGTAAAACTTGCTTCTTGCCACCTGTTCCAAATTTGTCACCCTTAGTTTACATTGCCTAAAACTGTAAATTAGATTGACATTAAGCATGCAAGTTAAGATTTTACTTCCATCAATAAATTCCCTCGTAACCACCAATCTAGACATTACGTAGCTTCTGCCTGCCGTCCGTCACCTGCCTCCTTTAATAATACTCTGGCTGCCCCTCACTTCTGTTTCCTAAGCAATGATTGAAATCCCCTTCATATTCTGTCCTATCCTGTCCCTGTGAACATGATGCTGTCCTCTGTTTACCAGCTTTTACTTCCGGTTCATTTTCTGACCTTTTCCTTTACTGATGCCATCTTGGTGTTTTCTTCCTTCCATATTTAGGGTACTCAAACACACATCTCACTGTTTGACCTCTTCACTAAAATAACTCCCCAAATGGTGATACCTGGGCCCCCCTCACATCCTAGAAATGAAAGATTTTACCTTAAGAAATAACAGAAAGAAGATGAACATTAGAATCCTGGCCCTATTATTTATCAGCTTAATAGCCTTGGCCAAGTCACTCTAACTCTCTAAGTCTCAGTTTCCTCATCTATAAAATGGGAATAAGAAAAGTTACCTACTGTGTAGAATTAATTAAAGGATTAATTGAGATGTAAAGCAACTAACATAATGTCACGTGTGTAATTGGTACCCAATCAATGTTATTTATTGTAAATAGTTATTTATAAACTAATCTATGTTCTAATTTAGTTTAAATTATGGCTTATTTACCATTTACAGAAAGGATTCTCAATACTGTTATTTTTCCCAAAGAATTATTTTATTACTCCATCATATTATTTTATATCCACATGTGTGTTTTGAATATATGTTGAAAATCATAGTAATTATAAGGCCAGGGGTAGAAAAAGAAGCAAGATCTTTAATTTGAAGAGACAACACACAAGCTGGACCACAAACTGGGATCTTTTAGTAACCACCAGTTGAAAGCTAATTTGGAAATCCTGATAAATTATACTGCATTTTGACTCTTCTTGGGAAACTTCAGCCTGAGTTCAGAAGCTGCTGATTCAGCTAAAGTGAAGGTGTGAATTTGCACTTAGTTTGGAGAGTAGAAAACACCACCATCCTTGAGATTATTTGTGTTGTATGAAGCAATGTGGGATCAATAGTATTTCATCTAGAATAGTTTATTGTCCCAGGTGAGCCATCACTGAGGACCCACAGGTGGCTGCAGCCAAGATTGTGCTGCCCTTCACTCAAGACAGCCTGCTCACAGCCTGTGAACATATGATCCAAAAGCCCTCTTCTTGGGGCTCAACAGGAGAAAATTTATTTCTGCCTTTCCCAAGGCCTATTGACTGCCTAGATTCACTCAGGACTGAAGCTTTGATTTAAAAAAATCACAGTCATTTGTCTTTTGTTAAAAAATCCATATCTTACAGCTCTAAGATTTAACCCTAAACCCCAATGTAAATTATGGACTTTGAGGGATAATTACGTGCCAGCAAAGTTTATCAATTTTAACAAATGTACCATGCTAGTGGGAGATATTGATAAGGAAGAAGACTATGTATGAGTGGGCTCAGGGGTATATAGGAAATCTCTGTACCTTCCACTCAATTTTCCTGTGAACCTAAAACTGCTCTAAAAAATCAAGTCTATATAT
>NW_020175318.1:678242-707301 GCF_003031525.2 Neophocaena asiaeorientalis asiaeorientalis
TATATATATATATATATGAAAATACATATAAAAACATATCAGTCCATAGCAGAGCCCTAATATAATAATTGATTCAGGCAAGGACCATCAACAACGAACAATCCAAAAACGGAAATTAAGAAAAGAAATCCCATTATAATAGCATCAAAATGAATAAAATACTTGGAATAAACTTAACCAAGGTGAAAGACTTATACACTGAAAATGATAAAACATTGCTGAAAGAAATTAAAGAAGACACACATAAATAGAAAGATATCCCATATTCATGAATTAGAAGATTTAATATTGTTAAAATGTCCATAATACCCAAGGCAATCTACAGATTCAATGCAATCCCTGTCAAACTCACAATGGCATTTTTTGCAGAAATAGAAAAAACAATCCCCAAATTCATATAAATTCATATGAGACCACAAGGGACTTCTAATAGGCAAAACAATTTTGAGAAAGAACAAAACTGGAGGCCTCATACTTCTTGACTTCAAAACATATCACAAAGCTACATTAATAAAATGAGTATGGTACTGACATAAAAGTAGACATACATAACCAGAGGAATAGAATAGAGAGCCAGAAATAAACTTAAGCATAAACAGTCAAATGATCTTTGATAAGGGTGCCAGGACTACACAATGGAGACAGGAAAATCTCTTTAAAAAACTGGACATTCACATGCAAAAGAATTAAATTGCATCCTATCTTACACTATACACAAAAATCAACCTAAAATGAATTAAAGACTTAAGCATAAGACCTGAAACTGTAAAACTCCTAGAAGAAAGTATAGGTGAAATGCTTCATAACATTGGTCTTGGCAATGATTTCTTGGCTATGACACCAAAAACACAGGCAACAAAAGCAAAAATAGACAAGTGATACATGAAACTGAAAAACAGAAAAGGACACAATCAATAGAATGAAAAGACAACTGGTGAAATTGAATATTTGTATCCAAAATGCATAAAGAACTCCCACAACTCAACAGTGAAAAAGCAAATAACATGTATAAAAAGTGCGCAAAGGACTTGAATAGATTTTTCTCCAAAGAAGACATAAAAATGGCCAATAGATATATGAAAAGACACTCAACAATTTTAATCACCAGAGAAATGCAGATCAAAAATCACAGTAGTGAGATATCATCTCATACCTGTTAGGATGGCCATTATCAAAACAAAACAAACAAACAAAAAACAGAAAATAAGTGTTTGTGAGAATGTGAAGAAATTGGAAACTTTGTGCACTTTTGGCGGGAATTTAAAGTGGTGCAGGGATTTCCCTGGTCATCCAGCGGTTAAGACTCCATGCTCCCAATGCAAGGGGCCTGGGTTTGATCCCTGGTCAGGGAACTAGATCCCACATGCCGCAGCTAAGACCTGGTGCAACAAATAAATAAATAAATATTTTTTAAAATAAATAAATAAAGTGATGCAGCTGTTATGAACAGCAGTACAGAGGTTCTTCAAAAAATTTAAAAAAAACAACTACTCTACGATCCAGGAATCCCACTTATGGGTATTTATCTAAAAGAATTGAAAACAAGATCTTGAAGAGATATTTGCACTCCCATGTTTATTGCAGCATTATTCCAAATAACCAAGATGTAGAAACAAACAAATGTCTATCAAGAGATGGATGGATAAAGATAATGTGGCATGTATTTACAATGGAATATTATTCAGACTTAAAAAAAAGGATATCCTTTCATATGCTACAACATGGATAAACTTTGTGGAAATCATTCTAAGTGAAATAGGCCGGTCATCAAAGGACAGATACTGCATGATTCCACTTATATGAGGTATCTAAAGTAGTCAGACTCATAGAAGCAGAAAAGAGAATGGTGGCTGCTGGGAGCTAGGGGAAAGGAGAAAGAGGAGTTGCTGTTCAATGGGTATAGAGTTTCAGTTATGCAAGATGAAAAAGTTCTAGAGATCTATACAAAAATGTGAATTATTAAAATACTATACTGTACACTTAATTTAAAGGAGTAGATTTCATGTCATGTGTCTTTTACAACAATAAATTTAAAAAGGTAGACACAGTTGCTGTCTCATTTAGCTCTTTTGTGTAATATGTAACCATAAAATCTCAGTGACAGGCAACAAAAATATACATGCTGCTTACACATCTGCATATTGGCTGGAATTCTGCTTATCTAGGCAACGCTTGGTCAGGTGGTAGTTTCAAATCAGTTAGAGCTATACATCCCTCAGTTTTCTGAGACCCAGGAAATATTCTTCTCATGTTAATGTCAGAAGCACCAGAGGACAAGCCCAGCTGTTCATGAATTATCTGCTAACACCCCATTTCCTCAACAAATTACATGGTCAAACTCTAGGACTTGGGTAGGAAATACACTCTGTTAGCTAAGAAATGTTGGTAAGGGGGAAGAGAAGAGTAGTGAAATTTTTCTGGATAATAAATTAATTTACCACACTCATCTTTTGTAATATTTCTTCCAAACAAAGGTCTAATTTGATTCTAACCATAAGTAAACAATCAGACAAATCCATAATAAACAACATTCTACAAGACATCTAGCTTAGATTCTCAAAAAAATCTTCAACACAGAAAACAAACAAAATAAAAAGATGAGGGAATTTTTTCTAAAATGAATAGACAAAATGCAAAACCTGAAACTAGTTTTGGATCCTGGAATTAATTCTTTAAAACACTATGAATGGCATTTTTAGGACAACTCAGGAAATTTGAAAATGGAGTAGACATTAAATAATAACATGTGATTCTTATTAAATTCTTTGAGTGTGATAATGATATGGTGGTTAATGGCAAAACATCTTTATCCTTAGGAGATCAATGCTAAATATTTTATGAGTGAGATGTCGTAGTATCAATATCTGCAATTTATTTTAAAGGGTTCATCAAAAAATATATGTATTTATGGATAGAGAAAGGTAAACAAAGGTATATTGACAACTGATTAATATTAGCAGCTGATTAATCCAAGTAAAATACGCACATAGTCATTGTACTATTTTTTCTCCTTTGTTGTAGTTTACTACTATCTATATTTATAAAATTTATAAAAATATATATTTATAATATATATATTTTTAATGTTAAAAGAAAAACAAAGAAAGGGTTGAATTCATTACTTTGAGAATTCATGTAAAATTTAAGTCATGTTGAGAAAAAAACAGGGCCATTACACTGAATTGAACAGATAGAGGGTGGAATTCCCTGGTGGTCCAGTGGTTAGGACTCAGTGCCTCCACTGCCAGGGGTCCCGGTTTGATCCCTGCTCAGGGAACTTAGATGCCACAAGCCTCAAAGCACAGAAGAAAAAAAAAAAAAAAAAAAGATTAAACAGAAGATTGGGGGCGATAAGGATTATGTTCACCAGAGGACTGCTTAGTGGACCATTTAGTTTATCCCACACTGGTTGTGAGGTACTCAATAAACCTGAAAGCAGTGAGGCTTGACACAGAACATGGCCAATTGGAACAATTATTTAGTGATGGGATTCATTTGATTTGGAGGAATAATTACTGATGATAGAGATAACTAAATATTAGAGAAAGAATTGTAGTTAGAAATATTTGTCTAAGAATCCCAAGGAGGGAGAAAAATAACTTCTAGGCCATAGAAGGCAGAGCTTTGGGAACCACAGCTATCCCACACCTCCTGGTAATTCTGACCCCTGGGAACCCTTGAGGAGTGCTTTATATGGTCATACCTCCACCCCATGTTACACTGTCTGGAAATAAAGACTCCTGGTTTCTATGAATCACTTCTCTTAGCAAAGGCACCCTTGAGTCAACTCGAGTTTTTCACCAAGTCCCCAAGAAACCACAGCTCATGTTTCTTGTAAATAAGTTTGATAAGGCTCATTAAGAATTTGATCCTTTTTAAGTATTAAATTCTCACTTTGCTTCTGATCCCAGAAGAGTTTATCTCGTGGCCCTGGGTCCCTTCTCAGGGAGGAGCAGGTGCAAAACAAGAGAGAAGAGGAGCAAATGCAACCTTGGCTGTTAGCAAGTGCATCCCTTGGGTGACTATTTTCTCATCTACATCCAAGAAATTCGGCAAGTGTTTTCTGTCCTGCATGCTCTTCGGGGTTCGAACTGCCTTCTGTCCTGATGTGGCATCTGTTCATTAATAAGGAAGGAGAGTTTAAAGATATCGTATTGTTTCATTCCCATTTTTCTGCAAATGGAGAACACCAGGATTCTAAAGAAGGACAAGCAGAGAATACGCTTTACCTCAAGTCTGCTGGTTAGAAAACTCAGGAGCTTCCCAGATGAAATCTGAAACTGGTCCCCATACACGGAGGGCAAGGAGAGACAGAGGCAGATCACACCAGATTGGTAGGTGGCAGTTTGCACAAGCAAGGGAACTTACATACCAGGCTTGCTTTGGGTGCCGCAAGATGAGTAGATCTCTGCAACCGCCCTCCAGACTCTTCAAAGTTTATACAGGGTCCTGGGTTCAGCCTTGTATACCGTCCAGTTAGTCTCAACAGCACATGACTATCTCAAGGCTGTGTCCTTGAAACGACTCCTGTGTGAATGATGAGCAGAACATACATTCCAAGGAAAGGGGTGGGGGTGGGGGGCCCCCAGTTTCCTGGTCTAGCTCTCAGATCTACAGGTCATGTCCTCTTGATGACCTCCTCCAACACCCTCCCTCCCCGTGACCGGCTCTGACAATCTTTCTTCTGAAATGGGCCCTGAGTGCTCAGCTAGGAGTTTCATTAGTGTGGAAGCGGCTGGTTTGGTGGCTCTTTGGCTCCACCAGAGGGTAGACATCACAGCAACTATATAGGCACGTGCAAGAGAAAACACAGATTAAGATAATGATTCCCAAAATAAATAACAAGATCCCTGTGATCCAAACCCCTGATTTATCAAGTCCCCTAGGCTGGGGGTGAGATCACTCAGGGCGTTCCCTTGTGTCCTATTCGTACCTGAGCAGACACATCATGTATGAACACACAACATTCTGTGTGGATACTGGCACAGGTGCCTCCTTGTGAGGCGGTAATAGCATCCAAGGCCATCCTGTTTTGGAGGACAGCTTTTTTCATCAGGGGTTTCTGTGTTCAGTAAAAACACGCTTTGGCGGCTACTATTTAAGGCTTGCTGGGGGAACGTGGTAAGGGCTGATATGTGTGCTATAACGTCCTCCAGGCCAATAGAGGGGGCAAAGGCAGCAGCCAAATGACCCTACCCGTGAAGAAAGGAGATTGGCCACTTTTTTTACTGTGCGGTGGATTTTTCCCTACGCTCAGGGAAAACTCAGGGTGTAGTGGCCCAACCCCCCAGGTGGAAGCCATGGCCAAAGATTGGTGCCCTACAACCATTGAGTTCCACTCAGGGCTACCCAATAAATACCCGGCTGAGGTGAACAGTCAGTGCCACACCAGTCACTATCCTTTAATGTGACAGAATGACTACATAGATCTGGTGATATTCATCCCACATCCCTGGTGCAATTGCTTTCATTCTGTTTAGAGTCATTTTTCCGTTCCCAACGTAGGGGTGCCCAGGCGCTCAACTATTCATAAACCAGGGTGAGCCACGTGAACACATCCCAGATTTGAGCATAGCCACCCATGGCTCTGATGGTATTTTTAGGACTTTTCTGCTCAGCAGTTTGGTGGCTGCCTGTGTAATTTGATTGACAGAAAAAGAATACTCATGCCCAGTGTGGTTGATAGTGTGTGTCACAGGCCAGGCTTCTGGATCAGTGTTGGTAATGTCAGATGAATTCAGACTACTAGTCCTAGCTCGCTCTTCCTTAAGGTACTACTTCAGGGCCTCCCAATCCCACCCGCTGGAGTAGGGATACCCAGCATGGCAGTCCTGATGAGCTAGAGTGGGGCAGCTGCCCACCTACCCAACAGCTGGATTGATTTCTTTGCTGGACATCTAAGTCAGGTGCCAATCTCATGACTGGATACCACAGAAGCAACAGAAGTGTAAGGTTGAAAAGACAGATACTTAGTAGGAACTTGTACGGGAAGGTCTCCCCATTTTATAAGAATTACACTTGTGGCCTGATCCTTAGATGTTAATGTGGATGCAGCTTTAGGAACTTGACCTGACCTTGTGCATATCATTACATGTTGGCTGGAGGTGGCAGCACTCTCAGACGTGAGATGCTCTGGGTGTGGGAAATGCGAGACCAGGATCCCCACCTTCTTCCCTCTTTCAGTGGTGCCTCTTCCGTTCCAGGTATAGTGTGTTTCAACAGCTGGACAACAGGATCCAAATGGAGACTGAGCTGTTCCCCTCACCGAGGGGTACAAATAACTCACCCATCCCAGTGGGACATCCCATTGCAAATACCAGTAGATAATGCCTCTCCCAGGCATGATGGATGTTCTCAGCAGCCTGGTGCACTGATCCATGATGAGAGTCAGGGCAATGGCTGTCTTAACAATACTGGGTATCTCAGTGGGGTCCCCACTCTGGCATATGGGGCAACAGACCCTACTAGTTGATCATTCAAATATATTAAAACCTGGGATAGGACTTCCCAGCCAAGATGGTTTTGCCTGTCGGTAATTTAATCTGCTGCTTTAATATTCCATTTTTCCTTTCTACCAACTCTGCTGTTGTGGGTTATAGAGAGATGGAACCTCCATTCAATGTCATGTTATTTTGCCCAGCCTCGCAAGTCATGACCTTTGAAATGTGACCCCATCTTTGTCTATTTGATGAGGGTATCCATACATGGTACTTAGCCTCTCTAATTACTGAATGGTGGCAGCCTGGTTTGTGTGGCAACAGGGCAAACTTGAGATAGGCCAGATGCAGTGTCCACACAAACTAAGGTCCATTTAGCGCCCTCACATGCAAAGAGGGGGCCAGTATAATCAATTTGCCAATCGTCCACCTGTTGGTAACTCTAGTGCATGGCGCCAGATCCTTTGGCAGTAGCCTTGGATGTTGTTTAGAACATAAAGGGCATGCTGTTACTACATCAACCAAGACACTGTATTTCAAGGGCAATCCAGAATCCTTGGCAATATGCCATCCCACCCAGGGAATACATGGATGCTCTTTCTATGCACTCAATCTGCTGTATCTACTGATGGGTAAATTGCTAGGGCTGGTACCTGAGCTAGGGCATCAGCTCCCTGCTTGCTAGAGAGTGTCAGTGCATTATGAGCTGGGACGTGGAAGGATATGCCTCAGGCTCTTGCAGGCCACCCCAGATGTCTGTCCACATATCCTGAACCCACAAGGACTTAGTCATGATCATTCATCCTTGGCTTCCCATTGCCCAAGACTTAGGGTTAATCCCTTATCACCAGCCAAACCTCTCTGAGTTCAGCGCCCTGGCTGCTGTGGTTCATTCCTGTTTCCATCCAGATGGTGCCAGTGTTGGGCTGAATAGTGACACAGTTCATGTGGACCAGACCCAGCTGTACACCAGGCATCAGTGGGCTGCCACAGCAACAGGGGTGGGGGCATTTGGAGGATCTGCACCTGCATTCCTAGAGGCTAGTGGACGGGACACTCCTCTGCTACAAGCAGGCACGTCACTTAGTCAAAGTGGGTTTGAACCATAACAGAGACGGATCGACAGAACATATTCTCAACCCACCCCTTGATGGGAAGGCAAGTTCTTATTATGACATGCTCGTCCTTTGTGAGAGGTCCTGTTTGGAGGAGCCGTGCCGTGTGCGTTGTTAGGAACTGTTGCTCTACAGGGGTGTATCAAGTTTCTATTCCATTGCAGAGTGGAACCAAAATTTTAGGGGTACTATCTCCTTCTGTTGTCCCTGCCACAGTGACTAACCCAAACCTTCCAGAGTCACAGGAGTATCTAAGTCAAATGATAACCCTGCTTGGGAGATGCCCAGAGCTTTAATCTTCTTCATGAGCATTTTTGCTTCTCAAAGGCTTCTCTGATGCCCAGTCCTCATGTGTTCATGTTAGATCATCAATGTAATAGGCCCATTTCATTCATGTGGTGAAGGAACACATCTCACGCTCCCATCCCACGACATACTATGGGGCTGTGCAGGTAACCTTGGGGATTCACTTGAAAGGTCCATTGTTGCCCCTACCAGGTGAAGGCAAATTGATCTTGTGAGATGGTATACTAAAATAAATGTATTTGCTAAGTCCAGTACGGTATGGCATATACAAAGGTGTCGTGTTGGGCAGAGCACATAGATGGAGGGCACCACCTTGTTCAGTTCTCCATAGTCCATGGTCACCTGCCATGAGCCATCTGGCTTTTTTACCAGGCATACCAGGCTGTTGAAAGTGCTGTGGGAAGAGTGTACAATACCCACTTGGTGCAGTACTTGGATAGTTTCTCCTATTTATTCATGCCCCACCCCCAGGCAATATTATTTGACAGTTACCACTCTTTGTGGAGGCTGCAGACTTAATAGTTCCTGGTTTGCATTTCCCCTCAGCACTGGTTCAATTACCCTAACTCCGACGTGGAATTCACCAACACAGGCGTGCAGAGTTTGACTTTGTAAGATAGCAAGGTCCAATATGTTCTCTGGTATTGGAGAGATAAAAACCTCGTATTCTCATGGGGGAGAACGCCCAATCTGCCGTGTCAAAGAGACCTTCGTGACCACAACCATTTTCCCTCTGTAACCATCAATAATGCTGAAGGGGCCAGAAAACCTCTGAGGGTCGCCATGTATTAAAGCTCCAGTGTCAACCAGAGGCCTCGCCTGTTGTTTATTCATGGGGGAATCAGTGAATAGTGGGCCCAGCATGAGGCCTCCCATCACCTCCAAGGTCCTCACCTGGATGAAGCTGAGCCTACATCTTATATCCAGAGACTGGGAGGCATCCACCCCTGATAGGACTGTGTCCCTGAGGCCTCTGCTGAAGCAGGGGGGCAGCGGGGATGGTAGGAGCCGGTGGGGCAGGTCTGAACTTCTGTTCAGGTTTTAAGGCTCTCCACAGACCCGCCAACAGTGTTAGGTTGTGGGTCTATCTTTTCAGGTGAGGTCCCGCAACAATGAGGTCAAACCACATTTGCTTCCAGGTCACATCTACCGGACACTTTACAGCAGATTGGAATAACCTTTTGGCTCCCCAAGCTCCCTCTCTGTCTTGGGTATTTCCCTACCACCCATATCCATTCCCAGGATTTGTCAGTTTCCCCCAGAGCAGCAGTGGATTGCCCAGCATCATACATGTCTTGCCTACCACTGGGCTCAGCATGGGTATCAGCATTGCACACCAGGGCTGGGGCAGACTGCAGTGCCTTGGTTTTCATTCCTGCAGTGAATGTGGCCCAATCATGGCTTCAACGATGGGGTCGTAGATGGCCTGTCTCATTACCAATTCCCTAAGAAGTTGCTACAGTCTCTTCTATAGATTTCCAAGGTCCCTTGTAACCCCCAAGCCCACGTCACGCTGCCGGAGGGCAGGCTGTGTGGTGATGTTGTCGTCTTCTCTGCCTCCTGCCTGGTCAGAGAAATGCCATCACCCCCGAAGCCCATAGCCACACTAACCATGCCTGGATGCTTTCCCTGGACTTCTGCTGGAACTTGGCAGCTCTCTCAAGCAGCTCAGCAAGACTACATTCTCTCCTTGTGAACGTTTTCTGAACTGGGGGCTGCCCGCTAGATGGGGTTATTGCTGCTGCGCTTCCCTGTATGTTACGGGGCCAAGACTGCACAAGGCATTTTGTCTGTTTAACTGTCAATCACCACATTCTCCCCTTCCCTCTCCTCCCTTTCCCAGGGCTTCCACCTGCCCCTCCCATCGCAGATGCCCTGCCTGCTCCAACAGAGGCCTACAGGGAAACAGTTCTATTTGGGATGGGTGCCTCCCATGCTCCAGGAATAGAATGCAGGCCAAAACTGCCTCCAGGCGAGGGCAGTTGGAGGGAATGGAATGCCTCACCTAGAGCTCACTATCTACTGGTCCCCCAGAAATAAACAAAAGATGATGTGATGGTTCTGATCGACAGTGGAGCCAAACATACCCTAGCGCATGAGGACCCTCAGAGGTTTTCTGGTCCTCTCAGCCATCAGTGACTTCCCCCAGCAGTCACCACATTGTGGTTTGTTTACGCTCTGGTAGTGAAATCACTTTAAAGCACTTATTTAATATAACCTTTGGTTTCAAAGGCACTTGAACTATACAACCAACTTATGAGACACACCCACGTGGTCAGAAATCTGGGTTTATCTATAAAGTGAATTTGGACCACTTCTGCCTTTTTCATTTCTTGATTCTTTTCATCCCTTATTCACCCATTCGTTTATTGCACACCCTTCTATCCAAAACATTTTTATTAGTTTCAGGTAATCTCTGATGGTGATTCTATAAACCATAGTTTTCAAAAAAAAGAATCAAGTTTCTCTCTCAAATGGGACTAGAAGCAACAAAATCCGCCCTCCTCTCTCTGTCTCTCTCTGTCTCTGTCTGTGCCTCTCTGTCTCTCTGTCTCTGTCTTTCTCTCTCTCTCTCTCTCTCTCTCTCACACACACACACACACACACACACACACACACACCTTCTAACGGTTTCCTTGATTGACAAGCCAGCCAAGTCTCTCTACATAACTCCTCCTGGGGCATGCACCATGCTCTTCCAGATCAGTGCCAACACTTATCCCAAACTGCGAGGTTTTAGAGGCTTCACCACTACTTTCTGGCCCTAAGAAATAGGACTAGGAAATCTTACTTGGTATAAGAGACACTTAACCTGGCAATATGTAACTTCAGTGGAGAGATCTAAAGTCCCTTGTGGAAGACCCAGTGTCACTCAACACCTTAGAGAAGTGTATTGTGTCTGTTTTATGGACAAAATAAGTCTTACTTCTCAAGATCAGAAGCAGACATTTAAAAGCTTGGTGGATCCAGAAGGGGCGTGGAAATCAAAATGAACTTGCCTCCACCAAGGCTGAAAGCAAGGACCCTCCCATGATCCATCAGGAAGGAAACTATAGCCAGAGAGACCTTGGGTAAAGGAATTGTGTATAAAGCAACTGGCAGAAAACTGTCTTGTGCTCAATCATTCTTAAGTTATAGAGGAGAAAGGGCAAAGGGCTTGGGTTCATAAAATTACTGGAAAGCAAAGTTAAGATTACAATTGAGATCTCATGTTCTTACTCCATAGTTTTATATTCCCTACTTTTTCTACATTTTTATGCTTTACCCTCCATTTTAGGTATATCTATGGCAAAACCAAAAAGAAACCTAGCATCAATCAATATGTAAGAGTTTGACCTTCTGCCCCCATTCATTGCTTTTCATTCTTTTACAATTGTTTCTTCAAATCTTGAACACTTTTCAACATCTATAAATAAAAGGCTTGATTTGAATTGTTCTGATTTCTATAATAAACCTCTACTGTCATCTCCCTCTAAATCAAATGTTCTTCAGACCAAATATTGATAGTTTGTCCCTTATTCAAACCATCCACACCGTTAATCAATTTTTCAATAAACAGAGGACACAGGCAAAAAAGTGTTTTCCTTGGGTCTTCAATTTTAGGAATATCTGAGATTTCACATGATCAAACTGCTTTGTTGCTATAATATTATTAAGATTTCTTCTTAACAAACATAATAAAAGAGAGGGAACTTTATATAAATGTCTGTGTATATGTGAGAGGTGTATGTAGATGTTATAGGCACATACATACACATACACATGCTATACGAAAAACCATACTTTATAAGATTTGTGGATAAAAATAAGCAACAATAAAAAGCAAAAAGGATATCATGGCATCACTACTTTCTTACAATTTTTACCACTCAAAACACCAAAAATAAAGAAATGAACACGATTAAAATGTTGAGTTTTAAATTCTACTGGTTACTATTTAGTACCACATATTTGTAAGGTATCTGTGTGTATAAGAAACTGTTTTTAATATATCAAATATACTTTAATTCATAAAACTGCAGCATAAACTCATCCTACCTAAGAAATATTATTCTGAGACCCTGAGGTTTCTGATTAAAAACTGTAGGTAGTTGAAGCCATAGCTGCTTTGAAACCTCCTGCAAAGTAACTACGTAGGTGAAAAGAGGGCAAAGGAGTATTTCCGACACAAAAGAACCCTCCTGAAAAATAGCTCTCTAAAAATATATGGAAAGCATTCCAGGCTTATGCAGACAATGGAATGCTGATTTGGAAAATATAAGTGTAAGAAAGGACAATGACAGATAAAAGCTCATTAAAATTAAATCAGCTCATTGTATATCCCTAGCTAAAAGGAAAATTATTCCTTTACAAAAACATGTAGGCTCCAACTTACTACTATATGTATTTAAAGTACTCCCTTCAGAATCTTCCTTACTTAAGTTGTAAGGAAGATAATGGTCCTTACTAATCTTCTTCCTTACTAATCTTCATTTGTTTTAAACTAAGAGCATAAGTGCAAATTTTTAACTAGATCAATGCCCTTCTAGACTTTGAGTAAATTTCAGACTCAATCCAAAATTTCAGTCCTGTGATCTGCTGTGCTCACTGCCGTATCTTCAGCCCAGAACACAAAGTCCGGCATACAAAAAATATTTACTGAATAAATAAATGAATGATGGAAAAAAAAACACATGCAGGCTCCTTTTCCCCCCTCTTTATATGCAGTAGTCCAGCAAGACACTTCTCAGATATATTAGTGTCTATTCCTATTTCTACACTGTTGTAGTCTACAGAAAAAAAAAAAAAAATGCCAAGGCATCCAGCCATCCAGGACATATGAAAAACTTTGAGATTTTGACCATCAGCCACTAGGCTGAAGAAAAAAGCAGGCAAAACTGTCATCATGGTCTCTGTGGGAGTTTTATGTGGAATTCTAATTAACCAACCTTCATTTTCTTTTCAGATATCAAAAAAAACAATCTGACTAAGGTTCCTAAGGAATTTGGAGGGAAAATATGAATTTATATTTGGCATACATTAAAGGCGCCTCCCTGCAGAGTCTTCGGGAGATGATTCGAGCATCTGTTTAAAACATTTTTCTTTAAGTCTTGAAATTGAAATGCCACTCATCAGAAATCAAACCCCCTGGAAAATATCGACTTACAAAACAGAAAACTGTAGCATTTCGGTGTCTTGGGGTGGATCAGAATAAAGTCTGGATGATAAATTTTTGAAGCACAGATCCCCTTTGTAAGTCCCTGTTTCATGGCCACCCCCTCGTGAACTGTAAGCTCCAGGAAGGACCTGTTAGTGTTGGCTTGGTCACTGCTCTTTCCCAAGATTTAGTGGGGTGGCTAGTACTCAGGAGGAAGCCAGTAAATATGTTAAGTTTCTCCTAGTAACTTCTTCCTAGACACAGCAAGAAACGGAGAAATGAACAAGATCGGCAAACCCCAAGGGAGGATTAAGAGGCTTTTGACAGAGGAGCAGAAAGAGAAAGAAGAGAAGTAAATCATCATCCCTCTGTTACTGCTGCCTAGATTTTTCTCCCTTCTCTGAAAACACACACACACACACACACACACACACACACACAAAACAAAACAAAAAACCCTCATGATAATAATGGTAGTAAGACTGGCATAAAATGAGATAACACACAGATCCATTTCCCAGGTTTCTTTTGATCTTTAATAAAGCATAACATTTGTGTGATTTGATTTAGGTGTCAATAATCTGCTGGAGAATCTCTGAATCACTTATCTGTGGATTTTGGAAAAATTCATAAGCAATCAATCAACACAATGATGGGCATCAGAATGCAATGCTTCTTGCTGAGTTGTTTGTCAGTACTCATGCTTTAAAACCTATAAAGTCTGCTTAAAAATTTGAAATCTGTACAGATGTCCACACACAGGAGGAGAAGGGTGCAATGTAAAAGCCAACAGAACCGATGTTTCGATTTTAGACACCTGTTCATTTGGAAAACATCTGTGGCAACCAACATGGGTGAAACACAGAAGCCCCAAAGCCTCCCAGACAGACTGGTAGCTGTTCCTGCCCGTGAATGGTTGATTCCGAGCTAGGATCTTGATGTTAACATGCTTTCTCCAGCTTTGGTAATTATTCCACTAGGCTGCGTAAAGCCTGTTTTCACACAGGAACACAATTACCATAGGTAATTGCGTGTAAGCAAATATCTACCCTTACATTGGGTAGTCACAGTATCACCCATGTTCCAAAGCACCAAATTCTCTTTGCAGGAATACACTTGACATGTCATCATTGATGTAATTAGCATGCTTAGGGCTTTTTAAAAATGCATAAATGCATCAAATTTTCACTAGAGACTTTTGTTCTTATCAAAGTCTCTACGATAACAACCTGTGAATTACAATAGAAGGTAATTGGAACACAGTGTTCAATAGGAACATGTTGAAATACAGAGCTACCACTCTACAGCATTAACTAGGGAGACAGGTGCAGATTTCCAAGCTCTCTCTGCCATTTCCTGAGTTTCTGTTCACACTGTAACTAAAGAAGTTCAAGTGCAGGAGCCTGAACTAGTCACAATGGAATGATGACACAAACACATTAAAAGCAAGGACTGTTCCACATAATTCAGACAAAGCAATTCAAAGCACAATACAGAATTCAGAGACTTGCAGCGCTCACTTGTCTGCACTGAAAGCGGCAAGAGCAATATCGATTTTATTTGCATCTTGATCCAAACATTATAAATGCACCTCCCAAAACACAATAATACGATAGGGTTTCTAAAAAGCAGCTTCAGAACTCCAAGGAACAAAGAAGAAGAATAAAATGAGGTCAGAGGTGAAATTAACACACAAAATGCATACCACGAAGTCTAAATGTGGCACTGAGCTTGGCAGCAACACAAAGACTATGCATGATGCCCTTGTTCAGGAGAAGCACAACAATTCCTGGTAAGCAGATGGATGGCTACCAAGTTAATTCAATCTGGATTAGAAAGGTATCTTGTGATTTATATTCTCCACTGGATTTACTTTCCTAGTAAAAGTAGACTAGCATTATTCAGATTTTGAATTACCCAATAGTATGTTATAAAATCACATTTTTGGTCATGACCAACAACTGGTTTTAGAATAGAAATTATTAAAATGCATTGCACATTGAATAATTATGGCTTCATGAAATTTTTATTTTAATTATACACTATATATAGTATACATGTATATGGATATATATATATATATATATATATATATACAAAGTTGTGAAATTTTTAAATTTCTTTCTTAGTATGGGTTATGGTCAAAAAAATGTTGAAGGCCCCTGAGCTAGTCTGATGAAGTCTCTTCTTCCTTTCACTGGGCAACAACAGGAAAGCAGACATGAAAAATGCACAGAACTGAGATGAGGGAGAGAGGTCTGTGCTTCTGTGCCCTGATCAGTGAGGAAAGCAGCTGTATGTTTGAGGCAAGTTCTCTGGAGAGTTCTGAGTGAGGCTTTATAGCCGCAGCAAGTCCCAAAAGACAATTATCTTCAACTGCTCTCTTCCTATTACTTTTGATGAATTTTAATTAGTAGTATTAAGAAGGTAATAGATATTAAAGTTACTTTTAAATCACAAGTCAGTGATAATACTGACACCTGCTTCAGAGCCCAGATCAGGAGAATCTGGAACTGGGTAACTGCTCACCCACAACCCTCCCAGGCACAATCAACTCCCTCAGCCCATCCTCCGTGCCTCCTTTGTGGTCCGGACAACATCCTCTTATGCACATCCATCTCCCTCACTAGACTGAGAACCTTCAGAGGCAGAGACTGTGTCTTTCCACCAGCGATCACACTGCCTGGCACTTTGTAGACACTCAAAGAGTATTTGTGGAGGGGATGAAGGTATGGATGAGTCACTGGATAGTTGCTGTCATTCCTGTATTTCTCTGATGCAATCAAAATTTGTTTTCATAATGGGGAATCCCTGATATTCCAAGATTCTACAATGTTTTCAGAATTGAGAGAGAAAGGGGGCTTTCATGTTAATTTCGTCTATTCTAATTTTTAAAATTTGTCATTTACACTAATCAAGGATGGCAGATGAGTTTCAAGTCACATGCTGACCCTTGCGGACTGGCGGCAGCTCCTGGAGTGCTATGTGAGAAAGGATTCCCAGGCTGGCTCGGGGCCAAGCTGGCCGAAGTGAACATCAGAACTGTGGAGCCCGTGAAGAGATGACAACCTCCCACATGTCATATCTGCCATCTCCAAATACCTAATCAGAAGACCCAAATATTCATCTGTAACAGGTACTGAAAACTGGTTTTGTTTAAAGTAGCACTCCCAATCTTCCCAGCTCCTCCCAGGAAACAGCTGACTATAAGAAGTTTGGGAAAAAGCAAGGTAACGTCATGATTACTTCACTCCAGTTTCAGTATTGACACTACTAGATGGTACAAATTATTAGTTCCAAAGCGGGAGAGATGACCATGGAATTTATTATATCACAATCTCTTCTCCCTGGAATGGGATAGAGGAAGAGAAAGAGAAGTCACCTAAAGGCTGTAACTTCTAAAACAAGTACTTCATAATTGCTACTTAATAGCAATTTTTAAAAATGAAATGAGCAGCTATGGGAATTACAAGAGACTTGTCAAAACTTTTCAGTGTTTGTTATTTCTTGATAGGCAGCCACCCTCTATCTCCTCCAGGATCTTCGGGGTTGAAACAGGGTAACTGGCCATCTTAAATGCTCCACGAGATATACATTTCAAAGAGGGTCTTTTGTTTTGCTTCATTTTTCTTAGATCCATGTTTATAACCAAGATCTCTGTGAAGTAGAAAGCAAAGCACTCTAAAGGAAATTGTTTGCAAACCAAAGAGAGAATTAAGAATTACAGGTCAGAGCCATTTGCTTGCAGTTATAATGAAAATTCATGGTTAGATTTCAGAACACTGCTTGATCATTGCAGCACTGTTTGTGGTGTGTTAGCTGAGAAATTAGAGAATGGATTCTTCATCTCACTCATACCTCCGAGTAGTTTTGAACAAAGGTGATTTGGCAACATTCAGAGGAGGCCTGCTAAAGTTCTCTGGGGTGCAGAGAAGCTTCTGGATAGAAAACGGGCAACAGCAGAAGCTGTTACACCCCATCATGGGACTCAGCTATGTTAGGGAGAACATTGTTTCAGAACAGCATTATTCCCAAGAAGCACATTAAAGCCCACGTGATGGCAAGCATCCTGCTCCAGAGAGAGAGGACCTTTTGTACAGAAAATATAAAGAAATCTTTAAAAAAAAAAAAGAAAAGAAAGAAAGAAATTGCAAGACCCATTCAGGGCTTCATTTAGTCCTACAAGAACTTTCCACCTGTCCCACCTCCTTGGCCTCAGACTACAAGGAATGTGTAGAAAGCAACACTCAGGCAGCAAACTGTAGCTGATAGAAGGAAGGTTAACGGGTTCTGGGAAGGAGAGGATGGATAAATAAAAGATCTGGGTGGAGCCCATCAGGTTAAATACAGGTAGAGTGGAAAGGAACAGCTGGTAACAATGCAAACATGCAGCCGTCAAAAGGAAAGAAAGAAAGAGAAGAGATCATAAGATGCAAAGGCAAAATCAGAACCGAGACTGGCAGTTTAGAAGAAAAAAAAAATAGCACTAAAATCAGGAGCTATTGGAAAATGCATTATTAAAAAAGTAATAAGAACACAACATCTGTAAAACAAAAGTCCAAACTAAAGTGATAAACACCAACCACAAAATGAAATTAAAAGGACCATAATAGATAAATTAAAAATTAGAAAAGAAAGTGGACATAATTAAAAATCAAATTAATAACTCAGAGCAGGGGTCTTCAAACTTTCCTGTAAAGCGTTCGACAGTAAATATGTTAAGCTTTGCAAGCCACACAGTTTCTGTCACAGCTCTTCATCTCTGCTGTAATAGATTATATATGTAATATATTAACAGTCACGGAGTGTTTAGAATAGGGCCTAGGCACAGTCATTGGCTGTTATTATCAGTAGTATAAAGACACATCCAAATCAAGGTGTGGAACTTCAAAGATAAAGAGAAACAAATCATTCCCATATTGAAGCAGAAAAAGTTACTCAGAGTGGGGGAAATCAGGCTGGCCTCATGCTTTTTCACTGTAATATTCAATTCCAGAAATCGACAGAACAGTGTCTATAACAATGAAGATGTGACATGTATAACCAAGAGTAGTACACCCAGCCAAGCTGTTCATGCGTGAAGGCAATAGGCAGTATTCTCAAACATGAAAGAACTCTGAGAAGTAGGAATTTATAACCCCTTTGCTAAAAAATAAAGTAAATAAAAATTTTAAAACTAAATGACAATAAAATCCAACCAACCAAGTGATAAATTAAAAAGCAAACAGTAATGGCAAAGTCATGGCAAAAGAACTAGTGCTGAGCATTGCTTCCATCTAAATAGAGAACTCAGAATGGTTAACAGAGGGACTCATGTTTGCAGAACAAAATGTAATGCTACAATGCTGACAAAGAAAAATAATCTGAAACAAAAATCAGGAGGTAGAGTGAGGGAAGGAAAAGTGAAAAGAAAAAAAGTCCTTATCACTTCACCTTTCCCATCAGTTTGCCTATCAAATACTATTTAAAGTTGAAATATGTAAGTTAAAAAGGTTATGATTCCAATCTTGTAAAAGCTTTTCTACCATTAGTGGGATGATACCAGACTTATTATTCTTACTGATTAAAAACACTGGCAATTCCTTAAGTTTCACTTTAGCTTCTTTTTCTTCTAAAATGTAAATAAATGTAAATAAAATTAAATGTGGTATTTAAACAGAGGATGATTGCATTATTTCAAAATTATTTTTTGTTTATCCATTCGACCATTTGTCTATCCACACTGTATACGTCCAGAAAAATATGTATACAGTGATATTCACCAAATTATTTTCAGGTGGTTCAACTTAGGGCGATTCTTGATTTCTTCTTTGCACTTTATTCAATTACGTTTTTTGACAAGCAATACATGGAACTCCTAGGTGCCCACCAAAATGTTTTCATACTTCCTGTCTGCACCCACGGCGAAGCTACATTTGCCAAACTCTCTTGCAGCTACCTGTAACCATGTGCCTAAGTTTTCTTGGGTAGAATGTGAGCAGAAGTAATGTTCAACTTCCACCTGGCATGACCTTTGACTTCTTTCTTCTCCTTCCTGCCTGGTAATCAGATCCAACTCAGAAAGCATGTATTGTAGATGGCAGATGTGTCAGGACATATGTCTGAAAAAGTGTATGGAACAGAGGCACTGAACAGCCAGGAACGTTCACCACAGTTGTATTACATGAGAGAAGTAAAAAGGTTGTGTTCTTTGGGCCACGTTTTTATGTGTCCCATTTCAGAGCATCCGATGTATTTTTTTGGTTATAATTAATGTAAGCATGCGTTATTTTAATCAGAAAATAAATAAGAAGCCCCCAATCTAAAAATACAATCAAACTAATCTAATAATAAAAAAAATCCAGGTGAAACTCCCAACACAGAGCCACAGATTCCAATTAGCCTGGCAATAGTGTGAGAACAAATGTGGCTGCCACCATCATGACTGAGGACAACTGAGGATGGACATTTTGACAGCTGGGAGACCTAGCGTTCATGGAACTTCGTGCTGTCATGGATCTTCTGAATTGAATTCATCTCTGAGACTTGTTTTTTTTTGTTTGTTTGTTTTTTGGAGATAGCCTGCTTTATGATGTTTCAGATTCTTTGAGAATATGTTTTCTCTAAATTCAGAAGAATTTTAATAAACTCGAATATTATGCTTGCTACTCAGTTAGATATTTCACTTGGTTCTATGTAAGAAGTTGGATCTAGACAAACCTGTGCTCTCTAAATACTATTTCACCATATTTTGAAAATTAATTTTGATGTAGATCCTTTTTATATGGATTAATTAAATTCATGTCCAGAACATAGTTTGGGAAACATTACCAATACACCATTCATTGTGTTTTGACATGCAGTAAGAAACTACAGCTCCATGTCAGTGTATAGGGCTATTGAAGGCCAGTGAAATTATTTAGATCATTTGGATATTAATCCTGGAATCAAGGTATTCATAGAAAAAACATCTGAAAACTGGAAGGGGCCTCAAGAGGCCATTTCGTCCAGGTTCTTCCAAGTAAAGTATCAAGTATCTTTTGTAAACTTTTTAATTAAGCTGCAAGATGACAGTTTTCCAGCTTTTATTTAACACCAGAGACAAATGGGTTTCAAAGAATCACTGAGGAGAGGAACGTGGGAGGTTCAAATAAAAACTCTCATTTAGTTCTCTTCATATATCTGCTCCTGAAAAGTCTTTTTTGAAGTCCAAATAAATTTTTTTTAATTTTATGAAAGAACAAATTGGAATATGAAAGGCATGAGAATCCTAAATGTCTGGCTCATTTCCTCTCAAGAAATAGAAATCTTTCAACAACGTGTTTATAAGTTACAAGCCAGACACAAGCACTAATTTCTCAGTCCAGAGATATCCAATTTCCATTATAATGCACTTAAATCTCTGCAAACTAGAGTGTTTTTAGAAACCATGCCAGTCTAAGATGTCTGAAACAATGTCGCCTGATTCTTTTCCGAAGTTAGCTTTCTACCAATTAGCTATTATTTCTAGCGAGTACTCAGCCCCCTCAAAGGTAACCATTCTATTCCCTTTATTCCTATCTTATTAATTTTGACATTTTTCCTTTTATACATTAAGGTGGCAATAGCAGCACGATCAAATTCATCAAGCAGAGAAAGATACTTCCAACTTGAAATCTAATTAATTTTTCACGTTCATTATCTTTTGAGTGTTTCTTGCAAAAGGACATTATCTGCTCCTCTTTTCATGATAATTGATGCAGTTCTTTCCCCACCTTTTTATTTTTTCTAATAGGTGAGGAAAGACCTTTAATACTTATACTTACAATCTTGCCAGTAAATTTTTAAGGGATAAGTACTAAATATGTCATTCAAGATGCATAATGTGTTACAAAAATCAGATCCGTTTGAATAAGAAACTCATTAAAGGGTAAGTTTAAAGAGTTTACAGAAGTACACCATTCCTTTATGAAGCACCGGATTACTAATATGAAACATGGTGACATCCATTACCCTCACATTTTTAAGAACTCATATAAACAAGAAAATTGTTTTAGTGAAACTATAACAAACAATACACTGAGTATTTTTAAACCCTGGCTCCCACTTAGATATAACAAGCTAATTTAAAGGAAAAATGAATGTTAGGAGAAGAAAGGTGAGTGTGTTTGCCTGTGTTTTAGCAAAGAAAGGGGAAATATTCTGAACAATCAAAGCTACTTCATGTACCTAAAGAACTAGATGTACATTAAAAGGAAATAAATAGTAAACAAATAGAAGTCTTCCTTGACCTACCATGAGGTTACATCCCAATAAACCCTTATACATTGAAAGTATCATAACTCGAAAATGGGTTGAATACACCAAACATCATAGCCTAGCCTATCTAAACATTCTCAGAACACTTACATTGGCCTACAGATGGCAAAATCATCTAATACAAAGCCTATTTTATAATAAAGAGGTGAATATCTCACACACGCTATTGAATATTATACTAAAAGTGAAAAGCAGAATTGGTCATATGGATGCAGAATGGTTGTAAGTGTGTCAGTTTTTTACCCTCATGATCACGTGGCTGACCAGGAAGGGCTGCCACTGCCTAGCACGATGAATAAGTATCAGACCACATATCACTGGGCTGGCAAAAGATCAAAATTCAAAGTATGGTTTCTACTAAATGCACATCACTTTCACACTGCCATAAAGTCGAAAAATTATAAGTCGGACCCTGTCTGTATTTTATAAAAACTTTTACGATATTTTAATGTTGGCATAAGAAAAGTAGAAGTGAGGGAAAGTTTGCCATTTGACGTTGGAAAACAATTCTTTGTAATATACATACCTACTAAGTATGTCTGCTAAAGGTATGTCTGAGACTGTTAGAGAGTCCCAGCATCCATCCTCAGCTGACCTACCCTGATGGGCCAGAAAGATACAGGTCACTATTAAGGAGAGGACACTCATATGTTTTCAATGAAAAGGAAAGAGACTTTTCTATACCCAGAGAGAAAGGAGTAACGTATAAGTCAGCAAAAGTTAAGGGAATCCCAACTAGTGGGCCAGCAGGTCCCTTAAACAATGCCTGGCCTAAAGAAAAGGGGGGACTGGCAGGGAGGGATGGGCACGTACCAGAGGAGGCAACTGCTTTTTGAACGTGAACTCATCATGGTGACTTTCCTCTTCCAGGTATGGATTCACTGGGCCTCAGAGAAATGATTAGTCCAGGTCAATCCAGGCTGCCTCACAAGTCAGAATTAAAGAGAAGATCCAAATGGAAGCTTGGTAAGACTGACTACAGCCCAGACTACAGTTTTCTTCACTTTTCATGCTCACTCTTCTTGAATTAACTGTGAGGTTGTATGTGCTAATCCTTTCCTTCCTCCATCAGAAGTTGTTGCTTTGAGCTATCTTCTCAGCAATGGACGCACACTCGCTCACACTTGGGAATCAACAGAACATACTAGCAAATTGAAACCGTAGCTTTCACCTAATAAATGGAATTCTTCTCTGTGAAAATCCAGCTACGTCATTAACTAGGATCGAACCATACACTCAGCTTCATTAGGCACATGTCTATTCAACTGAAATATCCAGCCCCCAAGACGCTGAAATGCATGTAATATGTACAAAGCAATTCTGAGGATTCACAGAAACATATACTTTGGCTTCTCTGTTCAGGTATAGATTTTAAAATAGTAAAGAGGATATCAAAGGGAACAAGATTACTGCTAACAATAAGAAAAAGGAAAAATGGCAAAAGGAAATTAGAGAATTTGAAAAATGTACCTGAATTCATCCAAGTCTCACCATTGAAGAAGAACAGGGTGCGGGCAGTTTTCTGGAGAATTTACACGGCAACCCCTGCTGGATAATCCACCGTCCCACGCCTAAGAATTCACATCAAAAACAAAACAGGCTCTCAGCAGGTATAACTGCATTTGAAGCTGATTTAAGATGTAATTTGAATGCTTTCTGAAATTATACGGTTTTTTAATGCATTCGTTCTATCTCTAACTCCTTACATCTCAATTCTTTTTCTTTATTGTAGGGAAAAAAATGTAAGCAAAATTCGAAGAAGGAGGTTAAGAGGTGAGCTGTGTTGCAGAGATAAATAAGCTAACATTCCCCTGGCCATGACTTCCTGTGCTGCACAATTTGAAGAGAGAATAAAATGTCTCATCTTCTACAGATGAGTCTTCAGTTGCACTCCGAATAAACCCAATCACGACACCATCATCTTCTCCATTTAGTCTTCAATCAGATGCATACTCTCTCCCTGTAAGAAATACAATTCCCTATCTGTGTTTTGCTGTTACCTTCTTCAGGGGAGCTCATTTCTGTGTCCTACAAAAGTGGTTCTGCTTGCTGATCACTAGCATCATTAAGCATTTATGAAGCACTTTAGACTTATTTACTAGAGCTCATAATATCCCTAAAAGATAGGTTGGTATAATGGTCTTGTTATAAATGAGAAAACAGTGGTTTAGTAACTTAGCCAAGGTCACACAGATAATTTAGATAAAAGACTCAAAGTCCCTGACTTATTGTTTAGTACATAAGGGAACTCTTAAGTGGTATAAAAAGTTATGTTTCAAAACTTTATACCTCAACTGTTACTAACATAAGTAACAAGAAAGATTGTTTTTTGCTCTAACCTGTTGGTTGATGGCATTATTTTGGTGGATCCCTGATGCCAGGGCCAATATCTCTGTAGTTCTCTTGGTATCTCCTTCTTGGTCCCAAGATTACAGCTCCAGCTCCAGGAGTATGTCTGCATTCAAGGCAGTAGGAACAGGAGAAAGTATTTCACCAGCCCTGTCTATCCACAGCAGGAAAGCAAAAGTTTTCTCAGAAAATCCCCAGTACAATTTCACTTACAGGACTTTGTCAAGGGAAGCTGATATGAACATTTAGCGTTCTGCTGTCTTTCATGAAAGACAATAAAAACGAAGGGCAATTGTACCAGCCAACCAACGGGATCTACCACAGTTTGCATAATTTTCTGTTGAAAATTCATTTGCTAAGCATCGTTTGGTTCCATTACATGCTAGCATTTGTTAACAGAGCACTGGGAGCCAGCCTCTGTTTAAAAAAAAAAAAAAAACTGGGATAAAAACTTGTAAGTTGAGAAAATTTTATCCATGGACTTAATTTGGTGTAAGGGGAGGGGGGGATTTTATAAAAATAGGCAAAATTGATTTAGGGGCTTAAATCTACGGTCTAGTGTACTGTATTCTAAGGAAATGGTTTGAAAATTGCTATTTTAGTACAGATGAGCACATATTTTCCAGAATCATGCCTCTCCTTTGTTTGTGTCAATCCCCAACGGATGTGTCTCCTTCATTCTCCTGTTTATCTAAATCTTATCACAACGCATGGCTCAATCACTTATTTGGCATACTTTGCAAGTTGGCCTTGCTGGGACATTCACCACTTGCTATGGGAGTATTTACTGTCTATGAAGAGTCATGATGTAATTTTTCTCTTATGTTTGTCTCACATGCCCAAGGATTGTGGCCTCTCTTCTGCTTTGTATCTAAACAGTGAAATATATAGAACAACAGCCAATATTATCAAGCACTTAGTCTGTGTCAGTTAAATAATTTACATATATGATCTTACTTAATTCTTACAACAATCCTGCAGGACCAATACAATCATTATCCCCATTTCACAGATGAGATCATTGAGTTTAGAGAGGTTAAGCAACTCACTCAAAGACACACAGGTAGTAAGTGATGCAGCTGAGTTGCAAATCCAGGCAATCACCCTTCATCATTTGATTGACATATAAGATGTATAAGATGTTTAAGGTGTACAATGTGATGATTGGATACACATTTAATTTGCAAAATGATTACCACAATAAGGTTAGTTAACACTTCAATCCCCTTTCATAAGTACTGCATGTGTGTGTGTGTGTGTGTGTGTGTGTGGTGTGTGTGGTGATAACATTTAAGATCTACTTTCTTAACAACTTTCAAGAATATACTATACAATGGCTGGGTGGAGAAGAGAATTCATGAAGTAGGACCCCTGGATGGGCCAGATTCCAGGAGCAGCTAGTGGTTTTCCAGTAGAAGGCAGAGTAGAGAGAACCAAGAGACCTAGGAATGAGATGTCAGCTGAATTTTACTAGATTTGTCCAAATGAAAAGAATTTTAATTGCTTATGTTAATTGAATGGGTGTCATGGACCAGATGTTAGGCTAAGCACCTTACCAACATAATTGCATTTAATGCTCACAACACTTTGAAGTGTAAACATTATTTCCATCTTACAAGTGGAGAAAATTCAGGCCTAGAAAAGTTAGGAAATATGCCCAAGGTCATGGAGTTGGTACTTGGTGGAATTTTTAGGGTGGTCTTTCTGAACACAAAGTTCAGGTTCTTTAAAACTACATCATAGAACCTACTATTAAAAAAATAAATATTCAACTCTAACTCAAATTAGAAGCAAATAACTTGCATTTGGAGTTTTGCTCACTTTCAGCTGCAGATAGGATGTTGTTCCACCTCTTTTCATTTTTCTGCCTTTTGCATTCACCCACGTACATCTGTGTCTGCAGGGGAGGCATTTCACTGTCTTACTTCCTCAAGTAGAAAACATTATAATAGTCTATTCTGACTCCTTTCTTTCTTTCAGGTTTATTGTTAGAAAAGAACATCCAGGTCATGGTACCAGTCTCCTAAATTAATGCTCCAGGCAAAATCTAGAATCAGCTCTTGACTGTATTTTGTATCCCATTCTCAGAAGGTAATGAGCTTGGGTTCTATCAACAAACATCCAGTGACTTTCAGCATTCCTTAAAATTCATGTATCAAGTCATTTATTGTAGACAACGCCTCGGGATGCAGATTGGAGATAACTGTGTCGTTGTTTAAATCTCAGTATCTTAGCAGTTTACTAAAAAAAGAGCTAAGTCCCTAATGTCCATTAGGAACTAATGGCCCACAGAATTTCTTATCTTGGCTTGAAACTGTGCTTGAGTTAGAAGCCACTAGATTTCTCTTTTCTATAATTTAAATTATACAAAATTGACATTATATCATTTTTACCATATAATATGTGGATTATCTTCCAAGCAGAAACTATTTACAAATTTTAACTTTAAAAGAAATTTAACAAACCTGGACAAATTATAAACTCTTGAAGTAGAGAGTTCTTCTCCAAGATTCTGGTGAATTCTGACCTAATTATTATGACCTTTTAGAATACATTTAAGATTGTACTAAATGGTGAGTGTGTTTCCTAACATATGACTAACAGGTAGTGATTCTAGGCTTCCCTGTTATTTCAGACATTAACACTGCCAGAGCTCTTGTGAAGCGGGTAATGTGTAGAGGTTCCAGATCCAGGATGAAGCAAGCCAAGGCAGAGAATGTGTGTCCTGAGCACAGAGCAGTGGTCCCTGGGCTGCTTTGGTCTTGGATCTGTGAGAAAGTGAATGGAACCGTTTTAGGTCCTTCTGCTTGGAATCAGATAGTTCTCACATTGACCTTGAGTAGGCTACTTCACCTCTGGGAATTTCAGCTCCTCATCAGTAAAATGGAGATCATAATGTCCACTTGCACTGTCAGTTGAGCACTAAACATGCTATGTTTAAAGCACAGAGCCATGGATTATCCTATGGGGCGCCTCTTCTTGAACGTTCCTCAGGCACTTAAGACCAAACGCATCCCGAAAGTAAGCCCATCAATTCTTCATCTTCCACCACCATTTCTGCCACAATCCAGTTATTCAAATGGAAATCATAAGGATCATCCCTGACTCCCCTTTCTCCCTCAGTTTCCATATTTAAGTGGACCTACAAATGCATCAAAACTGTCTCCTTGACATATCCAGCCTCATACAAAGATGGGGCAGATTTTCATATGATGCTAAGGGCTTCCTAGAAACAATGTAACATCAACTCCATCTCTTGGTCCCTTTTTCTCATCCTCTAAAAGCTCAGGAATCTCTGTAGCCCAAGGTCTGCCACTTCCATTGATACCCCAGTACAAAATTTCACTGATTGAATTATTACCTTAAAATGCCCCCTAGTGACAGTGCAAGAAAATGATAAGGCAACTTTCAAGTTCATTTAAAGCCATCAAAAAATAGTCATCCACAGAGCACAGGAGCACAGACAGGTTCCTCACTTCATCCTAGCACACAGATATAGAGTCGTGGGATAACAGGAATATTTTGAAATGCTTACCAATGTATTTTCCCTCCTTGGTAATCGTTTTGGGTTGAATTGTGCACCTCCCCATTCATTTGTTTACATTCTAATCCCTAGAACCTCAGAATGTGAACTTATTTGGAGACTGGGCTATTACAGAAGTAATCGAGTTAGAACGAGGTCTTTAGGGTGGGTCCTAATCCAATACAGTTTGTGTCCTAATAAGAAGAGGAAATTTGGACACAGACACACACAGAGGGAAGATGATGTGAAGATACAGGGAGAAGATGGCCATCTATAAGCCTGGAAGAGGTTCTCCCTCACAGCCTTCAAAAGGAACCAACCCTGCCAACACCTTGATTTCAGACTTCTGGCTCTAGAATTGTGTGACAACACATTTCTGTTGTTTAAGCCCCTTAGTTTGTGGTACTTTGCTATGGCAGCCCTAAGAAACTACACCGTAATCCAGATTCTTTCCTGACACTCTTTTCACCATTCCTTGCAGCCAGGGAAGGGATAGATGAGGACATCCTAGGGAAGGAGAAGGATGGGATTGAGGGTGCCTCTTGTCAGGTTGAAAGGGGGTGGAGGACCCTTCAAGAGTCATGGGAGAGAGCTGAGTTAGTATACAGAGACAGGGAGGAAGAGGAAGAAAGAAAAGAGAGAAGAGAAAACAAGAAAGGAGAGAAGAATCAGGACCATCTTACATTTCTACCCTCCCTAACCTCAGAGTTGAACTTCCGTGGAAGGAATGCAGTAGAGAACCCCCCTTTACCAGTGTCGCTCCTTACATCTCTGGAAATTTGCAAGCCCCTTAGACAAGTCCTGAGTTGTTCATGATGCCAGTGCCCTATGGTCCCAAATGGGACTGGAGTAAAAGTGGAATTGACTAGGATAGCTGTCTAGGTGGATGGAAGGAGCTAGCACTCCTGATTCTGCACAGTTCAACATCCGGAACCCCTCATATGCTCCCGTGGGTGATATGCGAGTGCTGTGCAAAGTTGTGGAGCAGAAGAGACCTGGGTCAGGACAGAGCACACAGGGTGGGGAAACTCATGACCAGAGGCGATCACCCCCAACTCGAGCAGCAGCTTCTGGTAAAAAAATCCACAGCACAAGACAGGACCCCCACTTGCTTCAGGGCACCCACATTCTTGCTCAGAGATCAGATGGAACGAGACATCGCAGGGAATGCAGACAAAATCCCAGAAGACAATAGGTAAAAAACAAAGGTCCTTCCCCTGCTCCCACGTGGACACAAGCATCAGCTGGCACCTGTATGGGATTTGCAAAGAACAGAAGAAGCCCTCTGTGTGGAGAGGAACAGACAGGAAGTTTGAACTTTGGACTAAGTGTTTACAACATAAATCCTAGCAAACTAGTACAGTAATCCAGATTCATTTGCTACAGAAGATACTGAGCTGTATGTAACTGGCAAACTGAAGGTTTTGCAGCCACCATTAGGATGGGGGCTTCCAGGTAAGGCGAGTTTGGTTAGAAGATAGTCACTATTTTTATCTTGCACATCTGAATTGTGGTGAGTCAATTTCTACCCCACCCCCAACACCCCATTAGATAATGAGTTGGGCGTGAGAATCAGGTAGCTAAAATTAAAAAAAAAAAATTCACACTAGAATGAGTGACTTCATTCATTCATTCAATGTAGTGCTACAATGTGGCAAGGAGATGCTACACTAGGCTCTATAGGGGATGAAAAGATGCCTAAAGGAGCAGACCTGGAAGGGTGGCCAAGCCCCAAGGTCATCGTTTTTCAGTGGGTTTCCAGAGCGAAGTTTCCCACTGCAGAAGGTGACACTCTTCATCATCCTCCAGCTGACACCTCTTTTGTAGAGCACTGTTTTTTAGAATCCAGAATCCCTCTTTCAGGCTTTCAACAACAGGCTGGAAAGAGAAGTCTCCTGTCCTGGGGTTGCAGCGG
>NW_020175318.1:707469-764772 GCF_003031525.2 Neophocaena asiaeorientalis asiaeorientalis
CCTGGGA
Source organism: Neophocaena asiaeorientalis asiaeorientalis (assembly GCF_003031525.2). Taxonomy (NCBI): domain Eukaryota; kingdom Metazoa; phylum Chordata; class Mammalia; order Artiodactyla; family Phocoenidae; genus Neophocaena; species Neophocaena asiaeorientalis. Next base: position 707,477 of record NW_020175318.1, read on the forward strand.
TAATCTCCACTTTCAGAATCGATGAAGCTTATGGTTTACAACCCTGTCTGAGCTCTCTGTGCAGCAAGCCCCCATCTCTTAATCTATATTCAGGCAGTGAATTTGAGTATTATGTAGCTTGAAAACTTGAAGTGAATTTTCTGGGTGGTTAATAAGCTATCTGTATGAGTATTAATGAACAGTGACCTTGCACTGAAACAAATGCTCCCTAAGTGTTTGTCTCTTCATTACTCCTCTAATATCAGAGTGTTTTGCCTCCTTAGTTGCCTAGCTGATTATTTTAGCCAATGTTTCTACCTTACAAACTCAGGCAGGCTAAGTGGGTATACCAGATGTGTACCCACATGTCCTTCAGAGGCCAACCCTAAAGGATGGGAACAGACCTCTGAGATGTTCTCCTTAACTTTCATCACTGCCCAATACGTACTCACAGAGTCAGGAATATTTGTGTAGGTGTGGAGATTTTCAGTAGATGAATCTGATTGCTCTGTTGAGCAGTTAATATGTTCCATGCACTGTCCTAAAGGCCAACACAATGAAAAATGATGGAGAACTATGTAGCACTTGTCCTTAAAAGTTATTTACAGAAAATTCTGAATATGCTATGTTTATAAGAGATTGACATTTAATAAAAATATTTAGACTATGCAATGCAAATATATAACATGAACATAAACATTCAAACACTATTAATAATAACAGCTAACTTTTATTAAGTGCCCTATTCCTTGATGTGATTGGGCTGAATTCGTTTTTGTAACAACCTATCTGCTCAGCCATCCTATTCATTATGTAGCAGTATGAACTCCATCCTACAGATGAGGCTATAAGAAAGGTGCCTAAAGTCATGCTGCAGTTGAAAGTGTGGTGAAACTACTATCCAAACCCAGGACTATCTAACCAACATCAAAAGAAACACTCTTACCCCTCGTACACTTCTGGTTTTGAAAATGCTGCACAAGAGACTCTGTCATAGAGTATAACCTAGACTTGAAGCCAGCTAATTATGAGAATTATCTGAGAAGCTTTGTAAAAACACACATACCTGGGCTTAACTCCTAGAGATCCTTACTTGATAGACCTAGACTGGGCTTGCAAATTTGTATTTTTATAAAGTCATCCACCCAGTTCTACTGACCATTCAAGTTCAGAAGTCATTGCTTTAAGAGCTATAGAGACAGGGTCTACACAGACCAATGAGTGGAAGTGCTAGAAAATATCCACATTATTTAGGATCTTTAAACAACTAATTCAGAACAAAAACACACACACGAAAGTCTCGAATCCTCAAATATCTTGATTAATCAAATTTTTTAGGGAAAAAAAAGTCCCCTAGACAATATGTTGTATTAACCAGAGAATTACTGAAAACACTTTGGCTCTTGAGTTATGAAAATAGCTGACCTCTTTTTGAATTAAAAATTAAAAGATATAGGCTTGTCACATGGGGTTTTTCCTAAATGGGTTTCCCCCGTGATTACCCTGCTGAGTTCAGGTGTCCAAGACTGAAATTAACTTTAAGACAGTCAATAAGGACAAGACTCTGCCTTGAGTTATAATCACAAAAGTGCTTGTGCTACTGTGTCAGCCTACAAGGAGAGCAAGGATTGCCTTTTATATCCTTTTACTTCCCTTCAAGCGTCTCCAGTCATGCCCTGCCTATGATGAGCGCTAAAAAATACCTGTGCATTTAGAGCTTCACCTTCTCTTGCTTCCCTTGAAATTCATCCTTCTGAATCCACAACTTCTCCCATCAAAGACTAGAGTTACAGTCTATGAAGATGAATGATTGATTATCCAAGATTAAGACAACATGATTCTTTCTTAGTCTCTGGTTTATTAACTATGTCCAGTCCCTACCCACAGTCTTGCCCTTACATCCCAGGATAACTTGGCATGGGTTCAAATCATTTCAGGAGTGGGAGGCAGACTCCAGTAGCTTAATTATGTAGGTAGAAAAGGTATCAAAAGTCCCTCAGTGTTGTCTATCATGTACCTAAAAGTAAGAAAGTGAAATGAGTTTGTTGTCATAGACACTGCCATGAGGAACAGATTTCTCTCCGCCTGTCTCAGGAAGACAAGAGAAAAGCAAAAAAGTGTAAAGGTATTTTGAGTCTTTAGTTGAACTTAACTTGAATGCTATTGTTTCTCCACTCAAACATGTCATTAACAAGAGCACTGTAAACCTCAAATGTCAACTTTGACAACTGTTATACAAGCACCAGACATCATTGTTTTAACTTTGCCTAGGCTTGCCAAACTCAGAAACTCTCTCACTTACTCACTTGCTATTTTCTCTCTGTGTCATTTGTAATTTCTTGGCTAAGGGAGATGATTGGCTACGAGGAAGTACACTCCCAAGTGTCAGAAGGAGACGAGAAAGAAAGCTATCGTGCACACACACATCATTTTTGTGCATTGTCACTTGTCACAGTAAAGGACCTCTCTTCCATTTATAGGATGCCTCTGTCCCTCTCTTCTCTCCACTTACTTGACTTTCAGTGCTCCTCTCTTCCATTTATAGGATGCCTCTGTCCCTCTCTTCTCTCCACTTACTTGACTTTCAGTGCTGCCCAGTTTTCCCAGTAAGACTGCAGAGGTCAGGGAGACAGAACACAGTGACTCTACTGTAACAGAAAGTGAATTTCTGAGACTAGAGAGCTTGGAAGATAGGTAATGGGTCGTAGAATCAGCTGCGCCATAGGTCAGTCACCAGATCCATTCAGGGGTGGTTGGCAACAACCATGCAACATCACCCGATGTGAAGCCATGAGCTGAAGTAATTTTCTGGATAACCTAGTTGCCCTTTGGAGGAAAAAAATAAATCATTTTATATTAGAGAATAATATCACATTTGAGTTAAGTGGATTACTATCCCAATTCTCTGTTTCACAAGGCAAGAATCTGTATTGACAGCATTACCTCTGGGTGACTCTGTGCTGATTGCTCTTGTTCGGATATGCCGTGCATCCACATATAAACGGACTGATGCCCTCACCTAGCATTGTGTGGCAGGGTGGAAAGAAGGCACCCGATTCAACAGGTATAATTCATTGCAAAAGGAAAGATCTACAGCTATCATCTCTGGCCCTAAGAATATTTTAAGATTCACGCCAGAGTTTATCACTCAACAAACATCTATTGAGAGCCTAAGATGGCTAGGAAATGTGCTGCTGGGCTACAGCAGTCATTATTGTAGAATAAACAGCATCCTTGTCCCCCTGGGGTGCACAGTCTAACACTGGAGAAAGACAACCTCGTAAATAACAAAGGTCAAGTGTGATGTGTGTTGTGATGGCAAGTTGAGGGAGTTCCAGGTACAAATGGCAAGGAGCTAACCACAGCCTGAGGTGAGCAGGATCTCCCAGCAGAAATGACACCCACGCTGGGACCTGACATAAGAGTTTGCTGGGTGCAAAGGAAATAGCTGTGAAGGCCCAGAGGTCAGAGAGCTGGCTGTATCCGAGGACCCAGAGAAACCCAGCGTGGCTGGGCAAGAAGCGTGAGGGAAGGATAGATGGCCAAGAAGCTGGCGAGGTCAGCGGGGCCGCCTGGTGAGGGTGACATCACCACTGATTGAGATTCTTCCCCATTTGTTTCCCATCCCCACTGTTCCACATCACTTCCCCACATCCCAACCTTCTGTCTCCTCCTCCTTTACTGAGGTGTTTCCCTCGGGTGCAGCTCGAAACAGTTCCCCGTATTCATTCAGCCTGGCTTCCTTGTCTTCTTGGAGGAGGAAAAGCTGGTCAGTATGAGAAGCAGGCACTGACTGAGCATCTGCAGGAGTCAAACCTTGTGCTAGGAACTGAGTGGGTACAATCACGGGAGAAAATGCCAACCATTAACGACAGCTCTTTGTCCCCTGGGGTATCAGAGGACAGAGATGGGAGCACAGAGAGGAGAGTGTTGGGAGGAATGAGTGAGTGGAGGGATCACCATCCTGGATCCGGGGATGCAAGGATCTGCCGCGATTTGCTTGGCGCACACATCTGCTTCGTCCTTTCCCATCTCCTCTTCTTTCCTGTTCTGAAGCAGCGCTTGACAATGCAGTGAGGAGACGGAACAATAATGTGTGAAAAGGCGTGTGTTTTCTGTCAAAGCAACAAAACAGGAAAGAATGACAGTGAGGCCTGGGACAAATCACTGAAAGGCTGACCTTGCTCTCGACTCTGAGGACGAGTAGAGAAGAGGGCTCTGAGACTCTCCTGCCCAACGCACCAAAGTTGGGGAGTTGAGGGAACAAAGACAATGACGGAAAAACAAGCCAGGTTGCTTGGTTGGTGCTTTCAGGAATTGTGACATGTTAAGGGAAATGACTCAGACAAGTCATAGACACCTGAAGCAAGGAAGAGATACACATCAAACTGAAGGGAAACATTACTAGAAGGTGTACTGATTGTGAATCTTTCATTACGACTGACTGAGTCACTAACTCATATGTACTCAAACCAACCAGAAGTATCACCAAGAGTCAGTATCTCTCCATCCCCACCTCTCTTCCAGGTGGTTTTATGTTCAAGTTCCACATGGCAGCAAGATGGCCTTTGGCAGGTCCAAGACTATAGCATCTTGACTTCAAATTCAACCGGAAAGAGTACTGTTCTTTCCTCACCAGATGATAATAACTGACAGAGCTCTTACTCCATGCCAGACACTGATCTAAGGGCTTTCCTTATGTTATTCATTGATTGCACCATAATCCTGCATTATTCGAGACACATAGGAGTGAGGTAACTTGCACAAGCCACTTACCTAGTTAGTGACAGAGGGAGCATTTGGACCCAGGAGTCAGGACCCAGAGTCTGGACCCCTAATCATTATGCTGGGCTGCCTTCAGCCTGATGTCTGTGGATGGGAGTGGATCAGGTGTTGTATTCCTGCACCAACCTTGAACTTGATGCTGCAACTAGCCAGACCTGAGTCACGTCCCACACAGAGCTGGGAGCAGACTCAAGGCCACCTGAACTGTGGGCTGATAGTGGATAGGGTAGTTACCCAGGGTCAAGTCACTTGTCACTTTTTAACTTAAATAGGAGTTTTTCGAGATGCCCATTAGGTCTTTCAATTATACCAGCTTTCTGAATCTATGGGGAGGTGGACGTTCCATTGAACGCTTTCTCCAAAACCTAGCACTGTGTATTCTGAAGTGAAATGAATGCCCTCGTCACTATTAAGAATGTCTGGAACTATTCCCAAGAGGGTAAGGAGTGTCCTGGTGAAGCCTTGTGTTGTGGCTTTAGTATATGTAGGGACATCTGTTACCTTGATTTATATTTTGAGTGTCTCTGAGGCAAGCGATTCTCAGAATGGGGCAACACTTAGGCCAAGAGTTTGTAAAAGATGCAGATGTGGTCAATTTTTCGGCCAGGGCATCCAGTGCTAAGATGACTGCCTGAAATTTGACAGTTGTGCTGAGCCTTGGATCCCAGCATTTACTGGGGACATCTTAGTTGTGAGACAGAAAACAACAATATTCCACTGAACTCCATCACATGGACGGTGTGATTTCATCTGTAAAGTCCATAAAATCTCATTGCTATTAACTCTGTTAATCCCATGGGGCCCTCAGGTAGGCAAGGAATCTTGGAGACTGTTGTCTTCCTCCAGCACCATGGTATAGGGCAAGGAATTGAGGATGGGGGAGGCCATCCTTGTAGAGTGGAAGGTGCCACAGGGTCCACAAAGAGTAGCCCCCACTTGCTGCAACTAGAGAAAGCCCACATGCAGCAATGAAGACCCAATACAGCCAAAAATTAATTTAAAAATTTTAAAAACCCTCTTCATTGCGGTATACAGACTTCTCATTGTAGTGGCTTCTCTTGTTGTGGAGCCCAGGCTCTAGGCTCGTGGGCTTCAGTACTTGTGGCACGCGGGCTTAGCTGCTCCATGGTATGTGGGATCTTCCCGGACCAGGGCTCGAACCCATATCCCCTGCATTGGCAGGTGGATTCTTAGCCACTGTGCCATCCACACTTGTAGAGTGGAAGGTGCCAGAGGGTCCACGTTTGGCTCCATTCTGCAGGAGGGCAGCCTCAGTAGCTGTGCCAAGCTTGTGGGGTGCTGTTTCCATGACTCAAGGCATAATGGGCAGCTGGTAGAGAGGGTCATAGGCTCAGGGTCTGTTAGAGCTTCTGCTTCCTAGAGAGCCCAGTGAGTGGCCAGCACTCTCCACCCTGATGGTGTATAGCACAGTGCCCTGAGGAAAGGCAGTTTCTTGTATCAGAAGCCCATGGGCAACTTACGGCCTATGATCGCAGGCAATCCAGAGACTCCCTGAGAGGAGGGTGCTAACGCCTCTGCAGTGAAGGGTCTTCCAAGAGCACTAACGGGAATTCCTGATGATTTCAATTTGGGCAGATTCTTGAGTCTTTGTTTGGAGGGGGCTGCACTCAAGGTGGGCAGATTTGTGAGTAACAGCACAAATGGATTAAGTAAAAACTTTAGATGTGGACTATGTTGCCTTCAGAGACCCCAAATGGCTAAAAGATGTCGGGCTTCGGGAATTCCCTGGCAGTCCAGTGGTTAAGACTCTGTACTTTCACTGCCAAGGGTGAGGGTTCAACCCCTGGTCAGGGAACTAAGATCCCACATGCCACATGGTGCGGCCAAAAAAAAGATGTTGGGCTTCTATTAACATTTGGGTGCTAGAAAGGTCAGAGGCTGTTTCTTGATAGTCTCAGGAATAGAACATCTCTCGATTTACTAAATACATTTCAAAAATTTAACCAAGGTGACAGGACCTTACACTATGTGTAAGGCAATCGCCAATCCCTTTGTTGTAAGTTATTTTGTGTTTGTATGTCCTTAATGAGTGTGTCAAATGAATGTGTTTAGCGGAGAATGTCATCAACACAGTGTCACACGTGTGCACCCAAGAAAGGCAGATACAGCCAAGAGCTTCCCTGCAAAGACAGTGCACAGCAAAGCCAGCTGAAGGGCTTCGTGGACAGCCTGGTAAAGGTGAACACGTTCCTTCAGACGTAAAGGCAAACAACAGCTCAGAGGCTGTTGAAAAAGGCACTGAACAGAACATGTTAACCAAATCTATAATAGCAAATATTTACTGGTGGCTGATGGGGTGAAGTCAGTAATTTGAATGAGATATTGAGTGCTGGGTATGGAAACCTAAGTGCATGGGACCACAGCATTAAGGTTACAGTGATTTGTAAAGAAATATATACTCATTTAAACATCTATATATAATTCCAGTTATACATATATCATGTTTATTGAAAAAGTGGAAAAAAATTTTAAAACTTAAAAAAAAAAAACTCCCAACTTCCCACCTTGCAGAAGTGGCTCCTGTTGCCATCTCAGCCTGAGAAGACCCAGGCCTAACAGCTATCGCCATCGCCCACCCCAGGTCAGCCTGCTTAAAGGAGCTGGCAGCACTGAGGACGGCAGATAGGATCCTCTCGGCCTCTTTCTCTGCCAGGGCGAGGGCCCTCCCCAGTGGCAATGGTTTCCTTAACCGTACAACCCTGGGCTTGAGTCAGGTTTGAACTAACCCTTTTGCCATGCTACAGGGGTGCCATGGGTGTCTTTCTGTTTCTGCTGTATAACTCTGAGAATTAGGCTGTGACGGAGGCAGAAGAGTGGTGCAGCAGAAGGTACCCGGGCCCACGACCAAGAAGCTGGTGGATAGAAACCATCCTGTCAAAGCCCTGCCTTTTCCTGCAGTGCTTCCCTCCCTCTGTTTTTTCTCTCTGTACAAATTCCCTCAGAGCACTCGAGATCGCTAGCTGCATAGAGTCGCAGCTTTCAGGTTCTGTCTCCATCCAGTCACGCACAGCACAGACCTTCTGGCCACATCAGCAGCCATTTATTTAGCTAAGAGCAGTTTATGAAAGCTGATGGAGGCCCTCGGCTGTGGCTGGGCCATTCTGTTTTTGACCTTAATTGTTCTGATCATCTCCTATTCACTCCATTGGAGAGGATGGATCCCTTGCCTTAAATAGTAAGAGAAGACCAAACACAGGACACCTGACCGGACAGATGAAATGGGTAGCAGTTCCTTAGTCATAGATACCCACCAGCCCAGGGCAGGACAACATCTGCCATGTGGGGCCACAAGGCGGTTACGCTCAGAGACGGAATGAACAAGCAGGGCTTGTAGGGGACAGGCTTGTAGTACCAAGATGGTGCAGTGGCCCCTGGTTCCAGTGGGAGGAAGTGATTGGCTGTTTGAATAATTTCACAGGCTGGCAGGGAAGTGAAACCTGTTGGGTCGAGGACTGGATGGAATGAACCTGGTCCAACTGCTGCAGGAACTGGCCAGGTGGGGAACCTTTGCTGCTGGGTGGGGAGCGTATCTGGCAACAGCGAGGAAACTCAGACATAGGCCTTTGGGGCCCTGTGACGTTTAGAGATGACAAGACAGCAATTGTGCCTTAATTTCAGTCCTTCTCCTACATCTCTGCCCCCAAAACCCATCCTGAATATCATCCTCTTCTGATCTCCTCCATCTCTACCGCCTGAGTGACAGCCAGCATCACCCTCACCTGTTCTACTCCACTAGCCACATATGCAGTCTCCCTGCCTCACTCATCTCCACTCCCCACCCCATGTTACCCAGCATCTACAATAAATGTCTGCGTTCCCTACTCCAAACACATCAAAATATTCCCATCCCACTTAAAATAAAGTAACATGACTCGTCATGGCCTACAGTCCCTATAAGATCTGGGTTCTACTTCCGTTTCCAACTTCATTCCCTTCCTTCTCTTCCCACTGTTTGCTTTGCTACAGCCGCAATGGTCTTCTTTGTTTCCCTCCAATGTGTCAAGATTATTCTAATCTAAGACCCTTTCCACTTGCTGTCTTGAAATCATCTTCCCCAAGATATTTGCAAAACTGCTGCTTCTTGTGATTCGGGTCTCATGTTAAATGCCACCAGACCCACCCTAACCATGCTTCCCATGCTTTATCTTTCTTCATAGAGCTTATCCATACTTAATTACATTACATAATTTGTTTTACTTATGTATTATTTGTAGTCTTTACTAGAATACATATTACAAGGAGGCAGGGACCCCTTCTATCTAATTTTCCACTCTATCGTTGGCATCTAGTATCATGTCTAATGTATAATAGGAGACCAATGAGTGTTTGATAAATGGAACAACAAATGAATAAAGGAAGACTGAGAAAAGCAGACAAATGAAATCGCCCTTACTATACTTAACGCACAGTAGATCACCACTATATAGCCTCATCAGTAGTATTATCAGCGTTATAAGCCAACCTTTCCCTAATGACGAGTGTGCATCAGGGTTACATTCTGACTACGTGCACTTATGGTTATGCCTTACCACCCTCTGAGGAACTGCATGCTTCTTAATGTCAAGCATCTCATCTTCCTTATTCTTATTTCTCCCCAGTAGCTGCCATAAGCAAACAACAGGTGCTTAATAACCAAGAAGAGCACTTAGTATGTGTCAGTCCCCAGTGTAAGAACCTTCCATTTGTTAACTCACCTAATCCTTTCCACAGGCTTGTGAGATGGGGACTACTGTATCCTTATTTTATAGATGAAGAAACTGAGGCACAGAGAGGGTAAGGTACTTTCCCAAGGTCAGCACAGTTACTAGGTGGATCAGTCAGGGCTCTACCAGAGAATCGAAACTAATAAACTTTATCTATATATGTATGTATATATATATAGATAGATAGATATGTGTGTATATGTGTGTGTATATATAAATACATGTACATATATATATACACACGGGAGAAAACTACCAGTGTGTGTGTATATATAAATACATGTACATATATATATACACACGGGAGATTTCTAGGAATTAGTTCATGCAATTACAGAGTCTGGCTGAGCAGTCTGAAATCTGTGAGGCAAGGCACCCTCAGGTTGGGAACTCTTAGGCAGGGGGTGACGCTGTAGTCCACAGGTGGAGTTCCTTTTTCCTCAGGGAAACTGCAGTTTTGCAGTTAAAGCCTTCCACTGATAAGATGAGGCCCACCCAGATTATCAAGAATAATCTCCTTTATGTAAACGTCAGCTGACTGTAAATGTCAACCACATCTATGAAATACCTTCACAGAAACACCTAGATTCGTGTGTGATTGAATAACCTCACCTAGCCCAGGGGACACAAAGAATGAACCATCCCAACAGGTAACCCAACCAGGATTTAAGCCAAGCCTTCTGACTCCAAGCCTAAATTCTAAAGCATTGCGATCCACTGCCTCTCCACCAATATTTGTTGAATGAATAAAGATGGAAGAATGACTGTGCTCTGAAAACGGATGTGTGATTCTTCCTGAAACCACCGCCTACCTTTCCTCTCACCTGTCCCCAGGCTTGTTGAATGCCTCAATTTGTAACTTGTTTCCAGGATCTTTTGAGTGGAGATGTTTAAAATATATCTGAAAAGATTTGATGTGTGAAACTTACTCCTTTTCTAGCCAGAGGTCTCTTTAGATGTTAGAGATTTGTGGCAGAAAAGCCCCAAATGGAATTTCAGCACATCTGAATTCAAATGTCCTGGTTGCCTGACAATAGGATTGGCAACCTAACAATTTGCAGGCTGACATGTCTTGCTTTCCTGGGGAGAGTGACTAAAAGCAATTTACACATTACAAAGGGTTGAGAGTGCCTTTTCTTTACCTGCAATGGAGAACACAGTAACCAATACCAATGTAGAGATTTAGAAAGTTTTTTCTATATCCTCCCTAGTCTGACTCAAAAGTTGAATTTTGAACATCAATCTTCTTTTTATCATTTCTTTTTTCTGCTTGTTCCTTTTGCCTCTGCTTAAAGACAGCTATCTTTCTTCCTAACACCTCCAAACCATGCCCTTGCCTACATATGGTCACGAATTCATGACACCCAGTGAGTACTGGTGAAACCTTTAAAGACACGAGCTTTTGCCTTTGCTCATCTCTTTGCCAGTTCTGCTTCCTCTCTTTTGAACCAATCAACTGTTAACAGGTTCTGTAGCGTGAGCTCTTGAATAGGAAAATCCGGAAATAAGGCACACTGGAGAATTAATACCTGAAAATGAACACACTCTGTAGTAACTGTTTTAGGCTGTTGCTAATTGTTTCCTATTTCTCTTAGATACTACAGAGTGCTACTTAAATTTGTTACTCAGTTTCCTTTAACAACAAAAAGAGTATAACTGGATTCAGTAAATATTTACTAAGGCTCTACCCCACAGAAAGCACTTTGGAGGATAGAAAGTTGAATAGAGCACAGGGCCTTGAAAAGCTTCAACTCTAACAGGAGAAACAAGTATATAAATGCAGGTTAGGTGCCATCAGAGGAGCAAAGACCATGGGCATTCACGAAGGAAGCAGCATTTCAAACATCTTCTCTCAGATGGCCAATATTTATAGGCTGGCCTTGACCTGGGCATGGGGGAATCCACTGAATGGTTAACAGGAGTAATATCCTTCTTTGTGTCGGGGTGGGGGGGGCAGTTTGACAGTAAACAAATGATTATAAGTAAGAATGTCAGTGAAAAGAAAACAGACTCATGGGATATATAGTGACTAGGTAGAAGGGATTATTTTCTGCAGGGTGACTGAGGACACCCTCTCTGAGGAGGTGACATTTGAGCTTAGGTTTGAATTTTAAGAAGCTGAGATATGGGGCTAAGTGGATTGCACACAGATGGAACCACGAATGCCAAGTTCCAGAGGAGAAGATGCTTCTGTTGTTCAGGAATGGAAGGAAGGCCTGCGGAGCAGGAACGCAGGGAGCAAGAGAAGTAGGTGGGATGGTTGAGGAGGTACCCGAGACTAGCTACGCAGAGCCATTGGAAGCCACCATGGGGATTTAAGAAGGGGATGATGGGGCTTCCCTGGTGGCGCAGTGGTTGAGAGTCCGCATGCCGATGCAGGGGACGCGGGTTTGTGCCCCGGTGCGGGAGGATCCGACATGCCGCGGAGCGGCTTGGGCCCATGAGACATGGCCGCTGAGCCTGCGCGTCCACAGGCTCCTCAACGGGAGAGGCCACAATAGTGAGAGGCCCGCGTACCGCAACAAAAAAAAAAAAAAGAAGGGGATGATGGCATGATCTGACTGATACTTTGCAAAGATCACCTTAGCTGCTAACTGAAGAATGTTTCCTGTGGGTCACTCATAGAAATAGGGAGACCAGTTAGGGGACTGCTGTGGTCATCCAGGGCAGGTGGTAGCTTGGAAAGAGCTATCATTGGGGAGATGGTGAGAACGTGGGGAATATATTTGGTAATAGAATTGACAGATGTTGCTGATGGAGAGATGATGGACGACGGGGCAAGAAAGCATCAAGGCCACCCGCCACTATGTTTTTGTCCCAGGCAACGTGGTAGACAGTGATGCCATTCACTGAATTGGGAAGCCTCTCAGAATGTAGTCATTATCACAGGTTCAGAGGGAGCTAGAAGCACATTCCAGACAAGGGGAGGAGCATGGACACGGCCTGAGTCAAGGTTGAGAGCAACACTCCTAGGAAACATTCGGCTGGAAGACAATGTACCTGTCAGAAAGCTGGGAGGCCCTGAGACTGTAAAGGTCAAAGTCCTATACTGAGGCCCTAAAATAGTGAGAGCCATGAATGCTGTGGGGGAGGGAGGAAGAAGATATACTAGATGAGGGAGGCACAAATAATTCAAAAATTAAGAAAAAAAGAAAAACTGGAAAAGTCTCATGCACGGACTTAGTAACAACTAAGTAAATCCAAAACCCAAAGGGACCCAAGTGAGCAACTCATAAGCCACACAGGCCAAGCACAGAGAGTGCCTAGAAACCACCAAGGACTACCTTATCAAAACTCTTGGAGGTGCCTTTTATGTCGCCATTTCCTCAGAATGTTGCTCTGCACAGCAGGAGGACGGGGGCCCACTTATTTAAGGTTGACAGAGTAAAGGGTCACTTTCTGACACACATTTGTGATCCAGAAGTTTAGACGGATATAAAAAAATAAGCTATTTGAAATTTTCAATAGCTTGACAAAATGCACCTAAAATATTTGTTTAAAGAGAACTTAGGGGGCTTCCCTGGTGGTGCGGTGGTTAAGAATCCGCCTGCCAATGCAGGGGACACGGGTTCGAGCCCTGGTCCGGGAAGATCCCACATGCCGCGGAGCAAATAAGCCCGTGCACCACAACTACTGAGTCTGCGCTCTAGAGCCCGCGAGCCACAACTACTGAAGCCCGCGTGCCTAGAGCCCGCGCTCCACAACAAGAGAAGCCACAGCGATGAGAAGCCCGTGCACCGCAACGAAGAGTTGACCCACTCGCCGCAACTAAAGAAAGCCCACGTGCAGCAACGAAGATCCAACACAGCCAAAACTAAATAAATAAATTTATTTAAAAAAAAAAAAAAGAGAGAGAACTTAGGGGTCAGCTAATTCCCTCCCCAACACATGCTATTTTCTCCGTCAAAACCAGAACAATGATTTTCAGGGGGAGAAGGGGTCCCACACCTGCTCTGCATCACAAGGCTGTGTCAGAATGACACGAGGAGCCATTCAAACCACAGGTCTCCCTCCCAGAATTGCTGAAATGCTGGCCTGCCCCAGCTCCCACTTATGGGGTGGGACTCTCCAGCCTGAGAAGCATCCATAAAGAAAGAGAGAAGGTTGAGAACCTCTGAGCCCAGGGTTCCTATAGGCATTTGCTTTTTGTCCATTTCAGTCACTGATATGCAATTTTATATCAGTTAGCAGAGTCTAAGGAAAAGAAAAAAGGATCAGACAGGTTTCTGAAACCAAATTATTGCTTTTCTGACAGATACCATTGTGCTGCTTACAAGTATTTTTCCTATTAAGTTTTAGCAAGTGCAAGGGCTATAGTAAATAACCTTTCATCTACAGAAGTTTTTCAAGGAACAAATAAGGAGTAATGCAAAGTAATCCTGGGAGAAGTTTAAAGACAGATTGTATCACCTGAATTTAAAGTAATAGAATAGAAGGAAAGGTAGGAAACTATATCCAATTGCTTTCTCTGGTATCCTTCTTTCTAATATATAATTTATATGCAAGTGTTTATGTTATTGTAATAATAATTAAGCCTACTTGTGTTGGAAAATATATATATATGACATTACATTTAAGGCAGCAAAAAAAAAAAAAAGTCTAAGATTAGGCAAAAGTACCTTGACACATTTAGGAAGGTTTTGATAACAAATAGTTAATGGATAATTCAGTTTTCAGTTTCTAATTTTGCATATTTTCTTTTTCTCCTGGGCTAGATAAGAGACATAGATAATTTCTCTGGTATATGACAGTGGGCTTACTGTGAGGTGGTATTTACATTTCTTTTAAAGGCTCTGTAGCCAGGCAGGACTCTACAGGGCCTGCTGGGGACAGAGCCCTCCCCCATATCCTCTGCTGTAGCTCCTCTCTGAAGTACCTAGATAACAATATCTGATGCATATTTGCTGAGTTGCTTTACAGATGCTAAAACCAATGCCAAATAGAAGAAATTAACAACTTGATGACCACAGCATGTAGCCCCCAGACTTACTGGAGCCTAAGGATTGATAATGTTAACCCTGATGATACCACCCTGTTATCTCACCATCAACCAATCAGAGAACTGTGCACAGCTGATCAAATACCCTGGGACGCCCCTCCCTCACTTGGCCTTTAAAACTGCTTTCCTGAAACCCATTGGCGAGTTCGGGTGTTTTGAGCACTAGCTGCCCTGGACTCCTTGCTTGGTGCCCTGCTATAAACGCTGCAGTTTCCTTCACCACAACCCCATGTCCGTAGATTGGCTTTCCTGTGCACAGGCAAGTGGACCCAAGTTTGGTTCCGTAACAGCTCAACTAGAGTTTTTCACGCAATAACCACCACATTTCCAGGAGAAGTTAGGAAACCTCCTAATATTGCACATGAAAAAGAAACAAGAAGACCGGGAGAAAGTGGGAGTTTGCACTGGTTTGAAACATACCATGCATAGCTAATCAGTTAGAAAACCTTGGATTACAACCAAAGCATAAGAGAAGAATATAAATGAACACAGAGCATGTGAGTGATTCTTGCTGGCGGAAAAAAAAAAAATTAAAAACTTGAATTATCAAGTAGTTTACTGAAAATTGAAAAATAGAAGACATTCAATTATTGGCAGTCCACATCCTCGATTAGGCAAATCTGTGTGTCAGTCAAGCAGAATATACAACAGAGTAATTTAGGTTCACTCTCTCTCAATCTACAAACATAATCAATTTCCTATGGAAACCTGGCAATGTCACACCTCATTTCTCAGCAGACTTAAAAACATTGTGCAGTCTTGAGGTGTTTTAGATCACCTTTCCCAAATGAATCCCAGTACATTTCCACTCCCCTTACAGATTGTTATCACATACAATTAAAGCTAAACTGTATTTGCCAAAACAAGATAACAAATCGCTCTTTCTGGTACAGGAGCCCTGGATTTCTTTTTAATCATTCTCTGTCACTTGCTCACAAAATTTAGCAATTGAACCATTTGTGATGCGACCCCACTCCTTATTAGTGACTTTGTTACCGTTATTGCCATAATTATAACTTTAAAAATTTAAAAACTAATTAGTACTTAACAGCTTTATATGGAGATGTTTAGTGAAGCAGTAATAATGTACCAGAAATAAAAATTTGGAAAATCTTACTTTTTTTTTTTTTTGTCTTTCTGTTTGGGGGAATCTTGGTGATGATAAAATAAAACCAATACAATAATTTAGAATTTTCAGTGTTTGGGGAAAGAATATAGATTTACATATACATCCGCAGACTGAATGACTTTGCTCTTTTCCAATATACCAGTCAGGATAGGCTAGGCTCACAAAACTCAGTGGCTTAACACAGCAAAGTTTATTCCGCACTCATGCTAGTGACTGATCTAAGGTAACAGTGAGGGCTCTGGCCAATGTATTCAGTCAGGGACCCAAGGGAGCAGAGTCCCCACCTCAACATGTGCTTCCAAAGCAGAAAAAAGGAAGCCACACAGATTGCTTCTGTTCACATTCCATTGGCAAAAGCACGTCACAGCTTTCGAAAGGAGAGAGAGGAAGTGCAATCCTAACACGTGCCTAAAAGGTAGGAGAATCAGAATATTCGTGAGCAGTGCTGGTGACCACCCCATCCAAGGAGGCAGAAAGATGACTCAGTGGTCATTGAAGGGCAGGTGACTTGACAATCCCAGGAGGAAACATGAAGTTGATGGGATCATCTTTTTTTCTATATCTTACCTCTCCACAGAGGTTACCTATTTCTGCTACTGTGGAGATAGTTTTATAAAATGTTCAGTATTCAATACAGAGAAAAACTGCCAATCAGAGGGCAGGTTGCATATATTGTAGGACAAACTTCCTTCTCAGTTCATGGGCCTGGATGGAGTGCCCTCCTCAGCTAGGTGGACACCTGGGAGTTAGTGCTTCACTTGCATTGCCAGGTGTGTTCCTTTTTGCTAGTGTTCCCTTGTTTGTTATAGTCTGAAATATATACTTAACCAGTATATGCTGCGTAAGTAAAGGGTGAGTTATGGGAAGAGGGAGTGTCAAGAAGGTCCTAGAAGCAGTTTTCTGTGTATACCTACAAAAATGCACTGCACAATTGAGAGTGTGTGGTCATCACCTGTTAAGAACTCAGTATAGTTCTTATGGCGCAGTGGTCGAGAGTCCGCCTGCTGATGCAGGGGACACGGGTTCGTGCCACGGTCCGGGAATATCCCACATGCCGCAGAGCGGCTAGGCCCGTGAGCCATGGCCGCTGAGCCTGCGCGGCCGGAGCCTGTGCTCCACAACGGGAGAGGCCACAACAGCGAGAGGCCCGCGTACCGCAAAAAAAAAAGAACTCAATATAATATTTAGGTGTGTTGAAGACCACCAACTGAATCCTGGGAGTACCTCCTTGAAAATGTGTGTAAATAAATTTGTTCAAAACATCCTGACTCTAAGCAAAATTGTAAAGTAGGTTCATGTTTTACCTTCAGTGACATCTCCCTTCCCTAAATCCTCTTTCTCTATTAGTTTCTGATTTTCCGGGTTCCTGCTCCAGAGAGATAACTAATGCTTCCTGAGGCTCCACTCCTTTGGTCACAGAAGAAAGCCACTCTGATATATTCAAACATTCCACGGAGCTTATTTTGAATGTCTAGTCTCTCCTAAGCAGTGGGAACACAAAGGATTGCTGCTCTCAAGTTGGCTGTCGTCCAGTTAGGGTGATGGAAATGTACACTCTACAGTTACAACCCATAACAACCAGTCTTCCAGTAGAAGGAAGCCCGGGTTGCAGTGTGCGGAAAGCCTCCTGCAAGTGGTGACAACTGGGCTTAGTCTTGAAGGAAAAATAGGTGATCTCAAAACAAAAATGGCACAGTCTCTCCATGCTCTACCCCACTGATTAAGTGAAAGTTGAGCCCACTATTTATAGTCATTTGAGTTCTTTGAATGAACAGCATACCAGAAATAGAAAATGTAATAATGATAAAATAATGAGAAATGATCCTGTGCACTATGTCAGTCACTGTTCGTAGAACTTACACATTTTATCTCTGAATCTTCACAGTTGTGAGGTAGGTGTGCTGATTATGCCCGTTCCGTGACTCACAGGGAGATGGTGTAGTGAGAGGAGTAATTAGTATTGAGTCCTGGGCCAGCCTTCCACCCTGCCCTCCCCTCTCCAAAGCTCGCAGGCTTTTCTCTGCTTTGAGTTGAGACTCCCAGGATCATACGCTTGCATGATGTTCACTGCCAGCTCCAGACTTCTGGGTGGCAACAGAGGGAGGAGGTATGGACTTTAAGGAACACTTATTTCTCTATTCCTACTTTTCAGGAATTGACTATATAGTTCTCACGATGTCCCTGGCAGTCCAGTGGTTAAGACTTCTCGCTCCCGATGCAGGGGGCATGAGTTCAATCCCTGGTAGTGGAAGATCCTGCATGCCACATGGTGAGGCCAAAAAAAGAAAGAGAGAGAGAGAGAAATGTACTCTTTTCCTATTTTAGAAATGGAACGACTGATTCTGATGCACATTGAAGAACCCCTGAGCTAGGGGAACTGAGAATTGTGAAGGTGGGGGATAGATTTTTAGGGTGAGAGAATGTGCAAATGCACTGAGGCAGGGAGAAACATGATCACACATTCAGGAAATGGGCAGAAGCCCTTGTGTGGCTGGAGTCCAGAAAAGCAGGAGAGCCAGCTCAGCTCTCCTCCCTGGGGAGGCAGCAGGGGCCAAGGCAGTGCAGGCTCAGTCAGGGAAGGATGTGGACATTTTTCTGTAAGCAATGGGCGGCCACTGCAGGTTTCTAAGCTGGAGTGGAAAAAAACCAAGTTTGCACTGGGCAGGGATCACTCCAACGGCAGTGCGGAGAATGGATTAAATGGAGGAAGGGTGGATTGAAAAGACCAGTTGAGAGGCTGTTGGGTTAGTGAGATGAGAGGTGACCTTGGCCGTGGAGAGGAGGGAGAGAGCACGTTCAAGAGCTCATCAGGAGGTGGAAGCCTCAGTCCGTCCTCCACGCAGCAGCAAGATTTGAAAAGTGAATCACCACATGTTAGTCTTCCACTTAAAACTCTTGAAAGGCTCCCCATGCCCTTGGGATGATTCCAGAATCCCTTCCAGCAAGCCAGGCTCCTGCGGCCTCTCCTGATGCTCTACCCTCCAGCCCCAGGCTCTCTTTGTTCTGGCCTCAGGGTTTTTCACAGGCTGTTTCTTCTGACTGAATCACTCTTCCGGCAACTTCGACAGGGAGGGCTCCTCCTTCGTTTTTAAACCTCAGCTTAAACGACTCCTCCTCAGAGCAGACTTCCCAGACCACCGAGTGGAAGCAGGGACCCACAATATTATCTCCCTCAGCACCTCATGGACCCCTGTTTCCAGGCCTTAGAGCAGTCTGTCATTTTCTTTGCCTGTTTTGCATTTTACTGCCTTTTGTTTGTCTCTTCATGAGGAATGTGAGATCCATGAGAGTGGGGACCCTGTCTGTTGTGTTTCTCCAGCCCAGCAGCTGCCCTGGTACATGGTCACCCCTCAACAAGTCCTCACTACATTAGCAAATAAATTCACACGGACAGCTCAGGAAGTGCCAAGGTTCAGGCAGGCACAGAGGCTGAGTGGAGGTGACCTTCTCCAAGGACCAGATTTGGTAGAAAATAATCATATTTTAGGTCAAGAAGCTACATGTCACCTTCTCTTTATTTCTCCTTTCTTCCTTATTATTTCCCTGAGATGTTTTTTCAGAGGGTAGCAAGTTCAGAGCCATTGGCCTAGAAACTCCCAGACAAGGTGTGGAGTTTGCCAATTGTCTTCTCCCGCTGTTGCTTGTTATATCCATGTTTTGTTTCATTTTCTTAAAAGTTGCAAGGACAATGAAAAGCCTACCTCATTTAACCAGATGACCAAAACAGCAAAAGGTCAAATTCAGCTGCATTTTTAGTATTGAGGAGATTTTCAGATTACTAAGGAAAAGACCCTCTGCTATACATATGGTTTTAATTAGTATTATTTCCTTTCCTGTTCAGATTGCAAACTTTCTATTTGCAGCCTCACTTCCAATGAGTAATCTTTATCATTCTCCATAGAAGCCAAGGTTTAGAAAATTGTATAATCCCTATATTCTAACTCAGGAAATTGAAGCAGGGAGAGATTACCTTAGCCAAGAAAAAGAGGGGTTTGATGGCTGAGTCGGCTTCAAATTCATGGCGTATCCCAGGCTTTGAACACTTTGCTAATGAATTGTGCACTATTTTCCTTTCTGCTTGCTTCCATGAGTATCTACCAAGCCACCAGCATCATATAAGACCAGTATCCAAGCTACAAAGGCTTTTCAAATTGCTAACACCAGACATGGTTCAGTCTCTAAGTACCAGGAAGCAACTGGGAACAGGTGCTTTTGAATTAGACATAAATCTAAGCAATGCTGCAATATAGCAAACGAAGGGAAAAGACCTTGTCTCATTAAACAGCTAACAGAAGAGTGTATCTGACAGTAAAATCTTGGCAGAACATAAAATACCTGTTTACTGCCAAATTCTAGTCACACAACATTAAGATTACCTATTTAAGCACATAGCCCTGGCTGCTCATCATATATAATTCTATCAAGGAATCTCCCCTGTGAATCTCAGTTGCCTTTAGAGTGAGTAGAAACACTATTGCCAAGATAACCAGGGCCCAAACGTACAGGGATTTCTAGATAAAAATTAATCCCTCGAATTGTGCCCGGAAGCAAATCAGTGACTAATGGAGACCAGCAAGCAAAGGCATAACTAAACTCTTGGCGCTTGTATCAGCCAAAACTCTTGAATAATTTTCCAGGGTAGCTCCTTACTGGAGCACATAGACAAAATCCCAGCTGAGCTTTAGAAACGGGAGCTAGGCAGGTGTGGTCTGTTTAATTTTCCTTTATCCTCTGTCCTGGCCTTCTTCCATGATTGTGTTTGAGGGTCTTGAGTTTGTTACAGGGTGATCAACTCATGCCCCGTGAAAAAGGTAATTTTTTGAGTTTTATGCAGCAAAAGGTAATTTTAAGAAAAATCCTGGGTTTATCTCTGGACTTTCTATCCTGTTCCATTGATCTATATTTATGTGTAGGTGGTGCTGGGAAAACTGGACAGGTACATGTAAAAGTATGAGATTAGAAACTGGGGAAAAAATATCCCATGGGGATAGTTTTAATCAAGTAGCACAGCATTTCCCATATAAATGTTACATCGGGACTGCCAGGAAAATAACCCATTAAGTAAAATATTCCAAAATTGAATCTACTAAAGCTGGTTAGGAAAATCCATCCTTCTACTTTGGAATGGAATATATAATAAAACTAGGAAAATGTTTAGCATGGCATTAAAATCTACAAGCCTAGTGTAATCCAGAGCATTCGCAGAAAAGCAGAGTAAGAAGTGGGAAAATAAAAGGGTGACAGCATTCTAGCACAGCCACAATACACAGATCTAACTTCAAATAAAAGAAAAAGAAAATCAATTCAGTTAAAGATGTCAGGATGGAACAGTTATTCATGGCTAATTACTTTTTAAAAGATAGTGACGATGGGTTAGTTTTCCCTGATGTTGATGAAGGAAAACCTTTGGGGAAATCATTTGCAAAGGTTAGCAAGGGTACGAATTATTCTCTGATATGTTGGAAGGCAAAGAAGAGGGAAGAATAAGTAAAATACTAGTACAGTCTAGAGAAGGTCATCAAAACAACGGAGCTGATACTATAAATTACCGTTTTCTAAAATCCAAACCTGTCATCAATAGGTATCCCAATGAATTATTTCCTCGAAAAGATGGTTTGTTATGAAATGTTCAGTAACTCACCAGACAAATGACTTTAAATAATTTCATTCAGGAGTACATTGTGAAAGGCAAGATGAGATGTAGTCGTTCTACCTATAAGTTAAAAATACTTTCAGAACAGTTACTGGAGTACTATTTTAGTGTGTGCTCTTGGCTTTGGTCTTGAAAAGTTGGTGATGTGTAGTGACACCTGCTCGCAGAGTTTACCTGAAAAAAAACAAAAAAAACCTGGGTGGTTTTCATAGTCTTTGAATGTAGGTTAATTATAGATTATAGCCTAGAGCTGTGATCAAAGACCATGCACGTTTGTAAGAGATGAACAGACTGTGGCATGATTGGTCCATTTATTTTCATCGTTAAAGATGCCTGTAAATAACAGGAGGAGATGCAGATCAAAGAAAACCCTTCCCCTGGGTATGGTGAAGCCAGGACTATTTACCATATATTGGATGTTCAGCAATCCCTATGTATACTCTGTCCAAAATACACATAAATGCATATAAATGAATCTACATATGTGTGGGTGTATATCTAGGGGCTCATACATACATAAGGCCATGTGCTCCCCCAACACAGAGGGATCCCTCTGAGAAGGTTGACATTGGCTGATAGGTAGACACACTTTGAACAGAAAATATGCGTTTATCTGCTCTTGTCAAAAGCATGGTGAACAAAATAAAGACCATTAGCTGGGACTGTTTAGACATCCAGTCATGATACAGAAACTTGAAGCAATTACTGAGACAACAGGGTTAATTCCCACTTGGACAGGAATTTATTTACCTTGACTTGCTGAAGTCACAGCTGAAAATCCTCATTTGAATGACATTTAAATGCGTTCATCAGGCATTTTTGCACAGTCTCCTGTCTGGGCTGCCTCTCCTCCAGGTTGACTGACCTGTTCACTGCCCTTCCCACTCAACACCGACACTCTTTGCAACATTCTGCTGATGCATTTTTAGTTGTGCCCAGCTCTCTACCTGCAGCACAAACCCTCCCTTCTATGCTATATGTATCTCTTACAGACCTATACATACCTCCACCTCATAGGTACCATAGCTTATTTATACCTCATTTATCAAGCATAACTCAGGAAGCCTTCTCTGAACCCAGCAGCCCACCGTGAGCTCTCTGGCCTCTGGCAATTCATACTGTCAGACTTCACATCCTCTTACTGCCTCTTGTGATTATTTGCCTTTAATAATTGTTAGTTATAATTGGCTTAAAATCAGACCAGTGCAGAACACATCTTTGTGCCCTTAAAAATAATGGCATCATATCTTCTTTATAGTAGGTGCTTAAACAATGTTTTGATTCATGGATTGAGTTTAAATGACCCTAAATGTTTTTCCAGATTTTATGCAGGCAAATTTGCCTATAAGCGGATAGCATTCATGTAAGCAAACTAGATGAATTTCTGTTGACTGTAACATATATGTCAAAATTCTACATCATGGTGTCACTAGGTAAAAGAATTCATCTTAATTGAGTGAACAATGTAAAAAACAAAATGTAGAAGGCAAGTTTCAATATCTTCATCAAAATTTTCCTTCTTAGGGTAATTATTTTCAGTTTGGAAATTTCATGATCAAGAAAACGGTAAGTGCATGTGAATTTTCCTTTTGTTGTTTGTAGTTAAAATTTTTTCAGGCATTGCTTTCTAGAAAAGCTGTTGAGAAAGAAGAGAAGTTGAAGACAGAAGCTGAACAAAGTCTTTCAATGAAAGATAACTGCAGTGAAACCACTCTTGCCTTTATTTTAAAAACACATCTGGAAATGGAAAAAAAAAAAATGAGGAAACAGGAGGAAGATGTATCAGACTTTAAGATTCCCAAACATGAGTCCAGAGTATAATGAAACAACTAACTTCAATTGCTAAGTCTCAGCAAACATTTCCGGAAACACCTGTTAATCTCCTCTCTCCTCGAATATGTGCATGGGCTGCCAGAGTGTTGCTTTATGGAAGGACGTTTCAAGTCAGCAAAGACAAAGAAAGCCCTCCTTTTACCATCTTAACAGAATCAATGCATTATTGGGATTAAACTGTCCAGATAGATTTCAAAAACTGATGTTCTGCTGTCAACACCATAGAAGAATACACCATGTCTATTTGTTAATGCATATTATAAATACTTTCAACAACTTTTGTGGAAATGCCATGTAACCAACCTGCGAAGGGCATTGTTTTTTCAAACCTTTGGAGGTGTTGAGAAGAGCCCAGGTAGACTGTCTTCTGAACAAAGGAATGATCACTCTGATTATTCTTCTTAAAGAATTTTTTTAAGGTCATGAATGCATTGTAGCATGTGTATCTTAACTCGACTCTCTCTATGGGCATCTAGAGGGCTCTTAAAAATACAATAAAACTTGAACTAAAATTCCATGAAAACTCAGATAAGAGAAAATTACCTATCTCTGAATCCTCTTTGGAGAGAGTTTTAGAGAGTTTGAAAAAGGACATTGATGGATTCCTGCAGACGAAAGTTTAAGAAGTAATAATATCTGAGCTGGGTGAAAAAAGATGCTGAAGTGTTCCTAGTGTATTCTGCTGATGCTTTAAGTTCTACATGGTAGTAACTGGAATGGGATTTCATTATGAGAAGTTTTTACCCACTCACACCAGCTGCATCCTTACAAGAGTGATGGAGACTAAGTGAACCTGTTCTGACCATTAGCATCACAGTCTCCAGGGAAACAGCCCAAGGAAGTTATCAAAGCTGTAAAAGTAGGGGAGGAAAGCCTGAGACACTGCCAACAAGCTGAACACTTTAAATACTTGAAGCCTTAAAATAAATAACAAACTCATACAATTTGCTTTAAATAATCGTGAGCAAGGAAAAAAATCTTCAAATCCTTTTTTATTTCAAAGATTTTTAACACTAAAAAACAGCCCATTTCCGTTGAAAAGTATTATTCACATTCCTTATTTCTTCAGAGAATACAGAGTCTCAATAATATTGTCAAGAACGGTGCATTTGAAGGTGTAGGTAAAGTTAAAATTAGCCATGAACACAAATAATTCATCTATCAGAAGTTCTTTAAATACAATAATTATTTATGCCTCTTTCATGGTTCTATTTTAGCTCTCAAAAGTATGTGGTTAAATCATACATAGGCATGATCTTTTATAGAAAACCCTTATATGTGATGGCAAAAGCCCCATCCCCAATCTCTACACCTGGAATGTACATTTTCCTTCTTGTCCAGAGCTGTCTTGGAAACTCATGGGCTCTCATTGCACTGTGATGAGTAGTTACAGCTGGTACGATTTTTCTCTAGACTTCTTAGTCCTCGGTCTAACTTCATGTGAGAGAGTCAGTCTCCTGCCTTATAATCCCTGTTTAGCGAAGAAAGAAAGCACTCTCTAAATCTACTACTGAAGTCTAGAGGTTGCATGGGGAAGAGCAGACTCAAGCCGACATTCTCCAGATCCAGCGTTTCCCAACATCTTCTGTGTTGCCCTCCGGGCTACATGGAGTTGGCCAAGCCTAAGCAATTCCAGATCTAGTCACAGTTGACCAATTGCACCTGGTTTATACATCCTAACTTGACTTTCTGAGGTAAGAAAACCAAGCGTAGCAAACCCAGTAAGAGCCACAAGACTATGGAGTGAAACAAGGTGGGGTCTGTTCGCAAAACTTCAAGTCACATGTGGTTCTGAGTATTTATTACAAAACCGCTACAAACTGAGATACCATACAGTAGACTCCCACTTTCTGCTCCGCTCCCATCTGATCCAGGCAGTGTGAGTTCTGATCTTCTGTGAGGGGCAGGGAAGGCAGAGACACTCTTTCCTCTCAGAAGGTAGAGGAGAATTCTGCCTAGGGAAGAGAGCGGGAGGTTGAGGACAGACCTTGCATCCTTGGAACTCCCTGAAAGCAGAGCTCATTCTTTCTATGTTTTACAGAGCATTCTTCCTCTTTAAATATCCATGTTCTCAGATGCTACCTCAGCTCACTCTCTCCTCACTCCACTAACTCTCCTCAGTACAAGTCCAGACTCTTGGTCCCAACTACCAGGGAGGATTCAGGTATCATGAAGGCAGAAATTTACACAGTTAAGAAAAAGAATACAAAACCTCAGATACAAAGTTAAGTATGAAAGTGAATGTTGATTAAGAATAAAGAAAATACCCAGCATATCAATGGATAGGTCACAGCTGGTCTTAGGTGCTACCCCTGAGGTCCCTTCTGCTGCTGTCACCTGGAAGAAACTGCCACTCCTATCCTTACTTCCATTTCTGCCAATTTCCATTTTCACATAATAGTGTTTGGAAAATTACCTGTTACAAATAAGGCACCTGGTTAGTTGAGAGATTTCACTGATGCTTATATGTCTTTGTGCAATATTTTGTTAAGCTTTTGTGTATTCTGGTTGATAACTAAAAGGGGAAATGAACCCAGTTATGTCTGGTACTACAATTGAAAAAAGTTATTGAAAAATAAAAATCCTTTAGAAAAATCTTGTTTCTTTTTTCCCAAGGGCTTTGTCTTGTTTGTTTCACATACATTTCTTAACCAGAAACATATGTAAAAAACAAATTCTATTTTAATAGCCCCAACAGTGCTATTTTAAATGCACATAGATTTGCAAGATAGACAAAATATGGACTAGAAATTACCCTCAGTAGTTTAAATTTGATTGCTCTGATGAAATTATGGGAAAAGATTAATTTTCTGGTGCTGTCTTTGGGTTTTCTGAAATCCTGGGTGCTGGCTTACTCACTAATTTGGTAATTTGCAATAGGTTTCCCAGTCATTAGTGCAAATTAGTGAGCTTTAGCTCTAATGTGAATATTAATATCTTCATTGGGAACCATTCCACGCGCCCTCTCCTAGTTTCTAAGGACAAGCTGTTTTTTTAAAACCTTGGAGAAAGGCTATATGAAATGCATGCATATGCTTATGACAAGGTATTTGATAACCAATGCATTATTTTTTATCTCCTATAAATAAAACGTCAGCAACTTTGGTAATATTGTATTTCAAAGGCCCAGAACACTGGCAGACATCCCCATGTACACACTGTGCTATATTAAAGGAATATTGGTCTTTGGCTAGAAAGGATTTTCTAGCCCAGTCTGAGCAATAACCACTTGATCACACATCTCGCCTGCATCTAAGCTCCTGATGACAGAACATGTGCTTCTCATTTGCTGGGTCCAAGCCCTCTGCTCAGCATCCCACACAGTCACCGGGGCTGTGTGCCTTCAGCTACACGACCTCTGGGGCACACTGGAGAAATGGTGCCTTCTGCCCATGACCCATTTAAGACCCTTTATTGTTTTCCAAAGTTATTGCCATGGCACTCACTTGCTTTCATAATTCTCCTTGACAACCACTCCTCTTCAACGCCTGCCTTCACCATGGTGCTCTAATTTAAGTGCCTGCTGGAGACCGCCACTCTCAGTGTCCTTTTTCCTAATAGAAGCAAGATTGGAGCTTTTCCTATTAATACATCGAAATTACCGACTTACTAGCTCCTTAAGGGTAACCCTCTAAGTCTGGTACCTAGTCTGCTGCTTCACCCGACTCAGGCCTCAGATAATTCCAAAGCTTTCTCTCCTAAACATGGCATGATTTAAATTTAACACTTGTCATCAATCAGCTTGGAGGCAAGAATGATTGCATGAACCAATATCCTCATGAAAAAGAAAGATAAATTTACCAGCTGAGACCTCCAAACAAGACAGTAAGATGGATAGGGGGATGAGAAATCAGAGTTCCTTGTTTTTCTGAATTGTATTACCTCCCACTTATAGTTCTAATATGCTTGAAAGAATCTTGAACTTTGCATTTGTATCTGTGCTCTGCAACGTCTGAGACTCAGTTCCCTTATTTATAAAATGTGGATAATAATACTACATCACAAATGTTGTATGCACTAAAGAATAACCTATGTAAAATACCTAGCACAGAGCCTGGCCTAAATAGATAGTGATGTTATTATAATTAAAATCATTATTAAAACAGCATATGTCTATTAGCACTGGGTT
Source organism: Neophocaena asiaeorientalis asiaeorientalis (assembly GCF_003031525.2). Taxonomy (NCBI): domain Eukaryota; kingdom Metazoa; phylum Chordata; class Mammalia; order Artiodactyla; family Phocoenidae; genus Neophocaena; species Neophocaena asiaeorientalis. The sequence continues at coordinate 734,708 of NW_020175318.1, forward strand.
AGCCATATTGGGGGAAAAAAAGAAGTTGGGTTCCTAATTCATACATACACAAAAATTGAATTCATTAAACACTTAAAATTGAAAAACCAAAATTTTCACATTTTAAAAGAAAATGTAATATCTTTATGACTTATGTCAGGAAGGAATTTTAAAATAAGACCCAAAAATATTAACCATAAAGGAAAAGATTTTGTTGTCATATAAAAATTAAATTTTAAAGTTTCATTTATAAAAAATAAAAACAAAATGTTTTATTATGTGAAAAAAAAAAAATGGCATGTGTCTGAACAACCGCCCGGGTCCTTGCTGAGGTTAATCACCAGTGAAGTAATCATTGGCACAGTTTGGGACTGAAATTCAAGAAAGATTCTGACCAGAAGCAGCATGACCTAGGAAGAACCAAAGATATAAGACAACTCTGGGTTCTTTCAGAAAAGGCAAGACTCAAAAAAAAAAAAAAAACCAAGATAATCAACCAATACTGAATCCCAAAGTCCAGGCTCAGGCAATTCTAGGGCCAAGATGTCAAAGCTGAGATGGAGAGTTGATCAGAACAAGAACAGGTGGGGAGCAGGTAGCAACCATCCTGGACCTTAAACACGGGTGTGTACTTCCAGCTGACCCCTCCAAGCCAGAGGACACATGGGGCTTGGGAAGGTGAAGTAGGTGGAAAGGGTCTGAACCAGGACGTAGAGCCTAGGATGTAAGAGAGAAGAATGCTTTGGACCCATTTGAGTTGTTTTTAAAATACTGCATAAATATTATTCAAGTCACACCACCTTTGGAAGACACCTGTGCTCAAAGCCTGTCTATCTGAAAGACCACATTTTCTGAGCAGCTGTTATATTTCCTGAAAATCAGGCAGCTGCTACCCGAAGTCACACTCCCTGCTGTGCAGAGACAGCCAGCAGATGTGACAGCTGTGTCCACTTGAACTGCGTGCTGAATTGACCCTTTGGGGGCAGTGGGGCTCTGTAAAGCGTCCCTCTGAGTGGCTTTGGTGGTCCTCTCCAGCTTCAGTCAATCTGTCAGCAGCTTTTATTGGGTACTTGTCCTCAGGGCTGTGGGCAGTGCCGGGAACAGATGCTCGGATGCTCGGCTATTTCCAAGAAGGAATGAGATGTTATCTCCTCTCCAAGAATGTGGATGGGCCAATCCCTCTCAGACTTAAGAGTCCTTCCCTCCATCCCGGGCTTCCCTAGTGGCGCAGTGGTTGAGAGTCCGCCTGCCGATGCAGGGGACACGGGTTCGTGCCCTGGTCCGGGAAGATCCCACATGCCGCGGAGTGGCTGGGCCCGTGAGCCATGGTCGCTGAGCCTGCGCGTCCGGAGCCTGTGCTCCGCAACTGGAGAGTCCAAAAAAAAGTCCTTCCCTCCGCCCAATCTCTTTCTATCCCACTTCGCAACTTCCCTACTGCCACCATCCTGGTGCATCTGTAAATTTTTAATACTTTAGCATAGCACAACTTCTCTTTAAACTCCTTGTGACTGGTCTTGGAATTCATTGAACCCTTTCCCCTAAAATTAGCACATGCTTTCTGCTGGTCAATGTGCACCCACTTCAAAACTTCATTTCCAGTGGAGTGTTTGAGAGATTAGTCTAAGGAAGAAAAAGAAAACGAAAGAGAGAAGTGAAAGTAGGAGCCTCATGAAAAGGGAAAATCAGAACAGATTGCAATGAAGCTAAACTGTCTATTCATTTGAATCAAATGCTATAAATTTCTAAGCATAATGTTTGACAGTAAACTGTCATCAAAGCAACAGACTCGTTATAAAAATGCTAAGGGTATATAAAACTCATTGACTGTGCAGGGTGCTGATAGGAAGAGCCTGGTTATAATTTATGTTTCACTAATAAGGTCCATCTTAGAGTATGGCTGTCAAATCTATTACTCACCTTTCCCCAGTTTTATAGGTGTTCTGGACAGTGCTGAAATTAAATGTTAAAAGTGTGGTTTCAGGCATTATCTTTTGCTCTAATATCTCACCCCTGCATATTGAAGCATGCCTCACCTCTAACTAGAGCTCTACAGCCAGATTGTTTTTCAGAAAGTAAACCAGAATAAGAGAGAGTCAGAGAGAAAGAGAGAGAGATTCTTTTTTTTTTGAATTTTATTTTATTTATTTTTTTTATACAGCAGGTTCTTATTAGTCATCCATTTTATACACATCAGTGTATACATGTCAATCCCAATCTCCCAATTCATCACACCACCACCCCCACCCGTCGCCCCTTTCCCCCTTTGGTGTCCATACGTTTGTTTTCTACATCTGTGTCTCAATTTCTGCCCTGCAAACAGGTTCATCTGTACCATTTTTCTAGGTTCCACATATATGCATTAATATATTACATTTATTTTTCTCTTTCTGACCTACTTCACTCTGTATGAGTCTCTAGATTCATCCACATCTCTGCAAATGACCCAATTTCGTTCTTTATTATGGCTGAGTAATATTCCATTGTATATATGTACCACATCTTCTTTATCCATTCATCTGTCGATGGGCACTTAGGTTGCTTCCATGATCTGACTATTGTAAACAGTGCTGCAATGAACATTGGGGTGCATGTGTCTTTTTGAATTATGGTTTTCTCTGGGTATATGCCCAGTAGTGGGATTGCTGGGTCATATGGTAATTCTCTATTTAGCTTTTTAAGGAACCTCCATACTGTTCTCCATAGTGGCTGTAACAATTTGCATTCCCACCAACTGCAGGAGGGTTCCCTTTTCTCCACACTCTCTCCAGCATTTGTTGTTTGTGGATTTTTCTGATGATGCCCATTCTAACTGGTGTGAGGTGATACCTCATTGTAGATTTGATTTGCATTTCTCTACTAATTAGTGATGTTGAGCAGCTTTTCATGTGCTTCTTGGCCATCTGTATGTCTTCTTTGGAAAAATGTCTATTTAGGTCTTCTGCCCACTTTTTCTTTGGGTTGTTTGTTTTTTTTAATATTGAGCTGCATGAGCTGTTTATATATTTTGGAGATTTAATCCTTTGTCCTTTGATTCATTGGCAAATATTTTCTCCCATTCTGAGGGTTGTCTTTTCATCTTGTTTGTAGTTTCCTTTGCTTTGCAAAACCTTTTAAGTTTCATTAGGTCCCATTTGTTTATTTTTGTTTTTACTTCCATGACTCTAGGAGGTGGATCAAAACAGATCTTGGTGTGATTTATGTCAAAGAGTGTTCTTCCTATGTTTTCCTCTAAGAGTTTTATAGTGTCCCGTCTTACATTTAGGTCTTTAATCCTTTTTGAGTTTATTTTTGTGTGTGGTATTAGGGAGTGTTCTAATTTCATTCTTTTACATGTAGTTGTCCAGTTTTCCCAGCACCACTTATTGAAGAGACTGTCTTTTCTCCATTGTATAAACTTGCTTCCTTTGTCATAGATTAGTTGACCATAGGTGTGTGGGTTTATCTCTGGGCTTTCTATCCTGTTCCATTGATCTATATTTCTGTTTAATATAAGAAATAAGAGAGAGAGAGTCAGAGAGAGAGAGATTCTTTAAAAAATTTAAAAAAAGGAGAATTACTTGCCTACTTTCAAAATGTAAATGGTAAAACACAATTAAAATATTGGTAATTCCAGTTATTCCATTCTTCTAACATGTTATATCAGCATTAATGGTGTTCCGTTTTGTTTTGTTTTGGTTTTGGTTATGATGAAGAAACTCTCCCAGAAGCTCCTATGACACAGCCGGTGAAAGACTAGGCTCTTCTACTTAGGTTGTCGCATTTATCTTTAGGCAAAGATTCAAAGAACTCAAAGCAGTTTAGCCAAGTATTAGGCCATGTCTTCATGATCTCACAGATCAGAGAAAAAGTTGTTGGTCCTTAACAGATGCTGTCTAAGACAGGGAACATGTCCAAGGAAAATACTAATGCAAATACCAAAAAAAGGAAGCACATGGTTTAACCTCCAGTACACCTTAGGGCCCATATTCTTGATATGCCAAACACTAAAAAAAAAAATCTCATTAACTTTGAAAGAAAATGTTTTCCTCTTTTTGGCATGTGATAAATGGAGTGATATGTTGTAACTGCAAGCACTGGTTCTTGCTCATTGGAGGCTTCCAAGATATCAAGGAGCAGAAAGAAGTTTCTAGACTGTGTCAAGCTGACGTGTTGGGCGAGGATTAAAAACTGAAGACCACAGTGCGAGCTGAGCTTTGCCAAAATATTAGAGCAAGGAAGAATAGGTTCATAGGCAATCAAATCACAGACCTCCTGGGTCAGAACAAGTTCTGAATTAAGGAGCCCATGAGAGAAAGGGCTAAGATAAAGCCCAGGAGACAATGAGTTGCAGTCCCCAGCCAGGTTTTTTTTTAACTGTGAAATACTTCCTCTTTTGTGGCCATATCCTCTGTGTATTTTATTTTATTTATTTTTTTATTGAAGTAGAGTTGATTTACCATGTTGTGTTAGCTTCAGGTGTACAGCAAAGTGATTCAGTTATATATACACTTTTCAGATTCTTTTCCATTATAGGTTATTACAGGACATTGAATATAGTTCCCTGTGCTATACAGTAGGTCCTTGTTGTTGACCTGTTTTATATATAGCAGCAGTGTGTATCTTCCTCTGTGTAGTTTACAGCAGCATCATTTATGAATTACGAAGAACTGTGCTTCAAAGTGAGTGAGATAACGGAGTTGTGGCACATCTACACAGCAGCACCATTCTCAGAGTCTGTGCCCTTGGGACTTCTCGTGCTTCTAATAACTGATGCCATTACTTGGAGGACAAGCCAGAACTGCGTTACACTGAATTCTGCTAAAATGGGTCTGGGTTCCCAATCCCCCGACTAGATCACTCAGTTTAAAATCCATAGGCTATGTTAGTTGTCAGAATCATTGATGTGTTGTGTTACTGCCCTACCACCATTCCCTTCTGAACTTCACTATAACTCTCCAGAAACTTCCCTGGGTTCTTTAACCAGATATATAAGGACTTCTACCATCTCTTATTTTCTCTAGCCTTCTGAGGGCTTTTTGTCCCCCCTTCAAATATGCCAGCTGCTCTCTTTCCAATTACCCAGCGCTCAGTTTTTCACTCCTGGGTCTGTGCTCCAATCCTTCTCCACCCTTTCCCTCTTCTCTGTTTTTTCTTCAGCCTTTTAGTGATGCTGAAAGTGGCACCAGGCATTTAGTCAACCTGAATGGAATCTTGCCTCCAGCATCACTAGATCTTTACCCTGAGAGGAAGTCACTCAACCTCTCTGAGCCTCGTTAGTAAAATGAGCATGGAAATCTGATCCAGATCCCTGCTCAAATATGCTCAGCAGTTCTCAGCTGCTGTCTCGCTCATCTCAGCTCTCTCCCACTCACATCTTATGTATTCTCAAGCATGGTATTCTCAACACCATGCTTTTATAGTTGTTCTGGGGAGGTGGCAGTTGGACTGTTGGAGATATACAATTGCTACCCTCCCCACTGACATTTGCACAACCTCTACCTTGATTTAGAAAAAGGCTCTTGTACAGTATAAGCTAAATCCGTTTGCTTGGTACCGAAGGCCCTTTGTGATCAGTCTGACCCTGACTCCCTGTGTCCCACCCAGTCCACAGCCTCCCCCAAACACAACCCTCACCCCATACACACACACACACACACACACACACACACACACACACACACTTTAATCCTCAGCAATAGGGAACAACCAAGCTCTCCTCTGCCTGCAGACTTTACCGCCCCCCACACACACACACACACACACACACACACACACACACACACACACTTTAATCCTCAGCAATAGGGAACAACCAAGCTCTCCTCTGCCTGCAGACTTTGGTACATTTCCCACACACGCACCCTTGCAGTGCTTTTATTTTGTTGTCTGTTTAAAGTTTTTGTCATCCTTCAAGTCTCAATTCAAATTCTATCCCCATCAAGAAAACTTCCTTGACACCCCCAGGCAGACTGTGGCTCTCTTGCACGCATGGTGGCTCCACAGTTTAGACACTCAGTTACAGCAGTTGTCATTGTTGTTTATTCGCAAGTCTGGCAGCCCCTTAGATATTAAACTCCTTCGGGAACTGTGTCTCTTGATCTCATCTCCAGGATGTACATAGTACCCGGCACACTGTAGATACTCAATAAGTGTTAGAAGAATAAATGAACGTTACCAATCTCTTCTACAGACTCCCTCCAAAAACTTCAAACAGAAGCAACTTTTGTTCAGTATCGTGGCTCTATCAATATGGCATTGGTCTTACATAGCAGAGGGAACTATCCTCAGTATTTTGTAATAACCTATAAGAGAAAAGAATCTGAAAAAGAATATTCATATATATATAACTGAATCAATTTGCTGTATACCTGAAACTAACAGAACATTATAAATCAACTATAATCCAAATAAAAGATATGGCATTGGTCTCATACACTCTTCAGGCACTATGCCTATTATGAGGGCTGAATAACAATTTGCTCAAATCATCCTACACCAATGTAACTCCATCTAGAAACTTATCAAAACTGACCACGTATGTGAGATCTATGTAACCTTGACAGAGCTGTAGAGGATCAAACTGTGCAGCCGTCTAATTCACTGGAGTAACTAACTCAATGGTAGGAAATAGAGGTAAAAAGATGACGATAGCAATTCGGAGGCCTTCGGAATTAATGAGCTTTAGACAGGGAAAAACTCTGCTGTTTAACGTCTGGCCACATACCTAATTTTAACCAAGTATTTCACTAAGGTGAGGAAGCACATAGCATACATCCACCTCCATGGTCAGAAAAAGAATTCAATGCATATATGTTAGGGATGGAAGAGGGATGATATGGTTTTGCTAACAGAAGCAAAAACATAAATAATAAACAATACAACTAAATGTTCAGAAGTGATCTAATCTAGCCAATAAAACAGTCAGAAACACACCCAGATATGACAAGCAGTGCAAATAGAAGAAATAAGACCATCTTCCTCCTAATTTAAGCTCTCCTCCATATCATCAGAAACTAGTAATAGTATGCAGTTCACCTACAAATGTTGAGATAACAATAATGCCATAAAGTACTCCTGAATCTCCAGACATGCTAAGCAAAGAAAAGCAATTTTTATTTTTTGCTGTTAAATGGTTTGATCAAACCTAACAGATGAGGCAATGTATTTTGAGAACATTTTGTTGTTCAGATCATGGGGTCAGTAACTTTCATTGGTGCAAACACATTAGAGTGTAACTGAGTGTGCTCTCGGGGAGAAAGTGGTGGGAAGGCATGACATAGATTTTCCGCCAAAGGTAGTATATTGTGTTCTATCTAAAAAGTGTTATTTTATATTCTTATATTTCAAAAGTGCTATAGGAGGAGAAAGGTGCCAGAATTGAGAGCTGCCCTGTGATTTTGCAGAAAGAGAACAAAAGAGCAATGCATCATCATGCTTCTCAAAAAAAATCAAAAAATTAAAGCGTTAAAGTAGTAAAAAGTTGGATGTCAAATGTCAGTACAGTTTTCAAAATTCAACTCATCCTGTATATGGTCTGAGGCCGATTTGGGCAAATGTCGCTAAAAATGTCATCAAGTAGTCAGATTACTGTTATGTCATGTGTACAATTCAATTCTGTAAAAGAGATGATTCCAGGCTGCATCACAGGAAGATGTTGCTTGTTGTGCCCGGTCAGCCTGCATCACAGCCAAGAGCGTCCAAGATTTGTTGGCCATGCCCCATGCACTTGCAGATTTGTGTCGTGTTTCTGCACAGGTCTTTCTGATATGCTTGAAAGCAGACACTTCTAGAACTATAGCAACTGTAACTGTTAGTGGGAAAACTCCACCTGCATTCACATAACATTGCTGCTGGATAACGGTAGTCAGTCACATTTGCAGACCACTCATGGCTTTCAAATGATTCTCACACACCAGCCTTTTGAATCTCCAACAACCCTGAGATAGGAAAGGCACTGGCTCGTTTTACAGATGAAGACACTGAAGCGTGGAGAGGTTAAACAGCTAACCCAAGGTCAGCTAGCCTCAGGGAATCTCTAAGAGAATCCCTAAGAGACTGTAGGTCTTCCAACCCCACTCCAGCTGCCTCCACATCAGGACTGCACCCCTCACAGCTGCCAAAAGAGGGAGCTCTGCATATGCTCAGTCATGCGTTTGAATTTCTGTTCCACCCGTTACCTCTCAGGCTCCTGTGAGGATATTTCTAAGTGCTCTACCCCCTCATCTTACAGAAAGTTGGTATGATCTCAGAGACCATCACCTCGCACTTAAGCTTTTGTAATCTTCCCATATAGCTGCATCCTCTGGAGGTACTAAAGGTTCTGTAACTAAGTAGGGCAGGAGTTCTAGAAAGACAACCTCCAAGGCATAAGACTTCTAAGGTAAACCAACTGTCACAGTGTGCCTGGTTAGCTCCGGGGACTGCGGGGGGTTCCCCAGCACGTGGGACTTTCAGGTCTGAAGCCAGGAATGAGGGCTTTCCAGGGAAGTAGGTCTTTAAGTATAAAAACCAGGACAGTCCCAGGCATACCAAGGCAGTTGGTCATCCTAGTTTGCAAAATTTTAATGAAGTGTCAGAAACAAGGACTTAACTCACCAAAGATATTTGGAATGTTCTGCCCTTTATTTCCAAATTTGCCCATCAGTAAAAATGTATCAAGAATTCACATGAAATGCAGCCCAATTATTGAAAATCCAGTTTGGGCAAAAATTGGAACTGAACTGACCCTTTTTGTGGGAGCACATGAAGTCTGTGGAAGAATGTTCGTCCATGAGGGCTTCTGGAAGAGATGATGCCCACTGACCCTCTACAGACCTCTCTTAGAGTATGTTACAGATTTCCAGTTCACCCCATCTCCCTCTTTTGATGAGGGAGAGAAAGACTGTGTCTTATTTATCACAGAACTTTGCACAGTAGATGCTCAATAAGATGGATGGATGGATGGATGAATGGATGGATGGTGGATGAAATGAGTAAAGGGAATAAATGAATAATGACCTGACCTCAAAGGACTGAGGAAGAATGGCCATCAATTCATGGAAATCACCAGCAGATAGCGCTTTATGTTGAAATGGGATTTATTGAGAAGGTACTGAATGAAATGGGCCACTGGTTCAATTTTTTTTTGGTGGAGTTTGACCCTTATCAGTTGATTCTTGTTGTTTAGTATTTATTGAGCAAGTTTCGCTCTGTACTTAAGCTACTTCCCAGAAGGTTAGACACTTCTGGAAACTGCATTAACTCTTTCAAGCCACTAGGGTACTATTCAGTGAATTACTTTTCAGTAATCAAATATGCTGCAACACAAAAACACAGTGTGCTGGGAAATGGAGAGCTAATCTCTCTGCCTGCCTTCTCCAGCTGCCTCCTTCTGATTACAGAAGAGACAGGGTGAAAACAGGTGAGGATTACACAATGACAGTCGGTCCTGGTTTCATATGAGAACTTACAGTAGTTTCTTCCTAAAGCCCATGAATTTTTCACATTAGAGAACAAAGATTAGCAGGATCAAGTGGCTAAAGCACTTACTTAATGGCTCTAATCCCCATCCCTGCACAAATTCATCCTGTGGTTTTGTACTTATCTCCTTCATACTCTTTACCTTCTTTGCCCCTCTCTGTGCATCTATCTGTAGGATGATAAGGGCCATTGTGGGCTCTGGACAATCAAAATCTCTCACCTTTTTTCTTCTAATATAAAAAAAGAAAGCGCTAGGTTTGAATGACTGCCTGTCTTTTTTCATACCCATATACATGCCTGAAACCTATTCATTAAACAGAAACGGTCTGCCCTCCCCATCCCCTGTCACCTTGCCCCTTTAAAGCCAGTGATATTCACTTTTCATTTTCAAACCTCTTGTGCTGCTCATTTGCATCTTTAGTTACCCAGGGCACCGGTCTTGTTTTATATGACTTACAACACGCAGTTTTGCCCTTAGTTCATTTAAGCAAAATCCTCCCTGGTTTGAGCCAAGACATAGTCAATATACTATTACCTGGTGGGTCAGGGCTCTGCCGTTTTGTCATTTTTACTGGCATTTTCTCCATTATTGCTAAGCACTGAGCAGTAGAAGCTGTTAGAGCCACATGACTGGCCTGAAACTTAATTGTCCTAAACTGCACAATTCTCAGGAACAGATTACCCCCCGAGCGCAGTTCCCTTGAAAAGGGGCAAACAGGGTTAAACTTCAAACTGAGTTATATAGAACTTACCAAAAGCAATGGTAGGAGGAAGCAATTCAGCAGAAGTTGGGTTTGCAAGACGGCATGAGACTTTTAGAGACAATGCAGAATTTGGTGTCAAAGAGGCTTCTCAAAAACCTTTGAGTCGCAAGAGGTCTCAGAACATAATGTTCTGGGGTCAAAGGAAGCAGGAGAGACAGGGAAAGATGCTTACTGAACACCCACTGTTCAAAAACAGCATGCTAGACATTTTATATGCATGGGTTCATTCATTCTGATAACAACCTTTTAAGGTAGTTAGGTTTATTCCCATTTTACAGATGACAAAACAGAGTTAGAAAAGTTAGTGGATTGACCAAAGATACACAGTTGGGAAGTGAGGCAGTCTTGTTCAAACCTAGCTCTTTTGCTTCCATACACAACGTTTTTTGCATTAAACCATTCTGGAGACGGTTTGAAAGCAGTTCCTTGTAACAGAAGACTAATAATCTAATATTACAGTCTCACTGACTAAAAGTCCTAAGAAGGAACAGAGGAACACAAAATGCCCAGAGTTTACTGTCCTTACCCTATCATCCTCAGCACTATGCATCTACTTCCCACCTTGCCTCCAGGTGACCTGAGAGAAGCATCGCCTAGGTCTTTTCCTATTCTGGGCAACTCTTAACTCCCTTCACTTACTTCTCAGGAAGAAAAGCTCTTTGAAGTCCACTAAGTCCCCTGGTCCCCATCACCTGGAGAGTTTGCAAAAGCATGAATCCACTTAGCCTCTTGCTTTGCATTAGTCTCAAAGACAAACTGCCTATTTCAGCTTTTAAGGAAGAGCAGAACAAGATTGCTGACTGTTCCCTAAATCAGAGTGTCTTAGCGAGCAAATGCAAACCTCAGAGCACATCAAAACACAAATGCTAATTATTTGGAGATAACCCAACAAGTTTTCCAAACCCATCTTCTCTCAACCTTACTATAAAGGACTGAGACTTTTGAGAGCTGGTTTTAACAGTTTCTTACTCTGATATCATTAAGTATTGCTGTTTTCATCTGCATAAGGATGGAAAGTTAGACTATGGATTTGCAGCCACTGGTGACCTACTTGAACGTAAAAATTAGGACTAGCCCACAGAATGGACTCTTGACCAAATATGCACAATACTTTTATTTCCACTCAAATGGCATCTCCACCTGGGTTCACAGTGAGCACAACTCAGCACGTGGAGATCTGGGCCACGGCAGGTGAATAAGGGTCAGCGATGTGGCCCTACCTACCACCCACCCCCTCCCTCTGTGTCCCACTCATTCACAACCCAGTAAGTTTACACACGTATGAGCTTTGGGTCAACCCACATTGCCAAGCTGCATGGTGAAGAATTAACTTTACCCAAGGAGGGGGGTCTGGCCTCTGTCCCGGCTGTGGGGAGTTAATCTCTAAACCCTTGGAACTTCCTGAGTGACAGGGGTGTCTTTGGTATTGGTGGTGGGTCCCTCAGACACATATGATAGTGTATGGTAGGTTATGCTAAAGAGATGGTGCTGGGTGAGGCCGCCAATGGGGGATAGGTCTAGGGTGGATGCTGCCTACACCGGAAAGATCAACCATGTGATCAGAGAGTTGGAGTTTTGGGCATGTGATCTAGCTGACCCCTGGGGAGGGACCAAGCTCAATCATGTGGACAACTGCTCAACCAATCATGCCTCTGTAATGAACTTCTGTAAAAACTCTAGACACCAGAGCTACAGTGAGTTTGCTGTGTTGACAATTCTCTGCATATCACCACACACTGATGGCAGGAAGGTACTGTGTCCCTGAGGACCCAGGAGCTTCATATTTGGAACATTTCCAGTCCCAGCTTTTACCCTAGGCATCTATTCCTTTGCTGGTTCTGATTTGTATCCTCTTGCTATAATAAAACTTCAATTGTAAGTATAGTTGGCCTTTGGTATCCATGGGGGATTAAGTCCAGGACCTGCCACAGATACCAAAATCTGTGGATGCTCAAGTCCCACAGTTGACCCTCCATATCCTTGGATTCTGCATCCATGGAGTCAACCAACCACAGATCATAAGCATAGTATAAGACCTGTGGTTCGCTGATTGATGCACAACCACAGACACAGAGGGCCAACCGTACATTTATTGAAAATAATCAGTGTATAAGCAGACCTGCGCAGTTCAAACTGGTGTTGTTCAAGAATCAACAGTATAGCACTTTCCTGAGTTCTGTGAGTTGTCATAGTGAATGAATGATCAAACCACAGTAATTCTGTCAGGACCCCCAAACTTGTAGCCAGCTGGTCTGAAGTGAGAGCAGCCCAGGGAACTCCCAAACTTGCAGCTGGTGTCAGAAGTCTTGGGCATACCTGGCAGTAGGGAGAACTGTGCCCTTAACTTTGAGTTTGGCTGACTGTGGATACAAACTCACTTTCTGAAAGTAGTTGGTTAAATCAAGTTCCCCTTGCTTCTTCTACTAGCTCTGAATCACGCCTCATATCTTTCTCACTTTCTAACCCAGCCTCATCACAATACTTCATATAGTGTCCTGAGATGTGTCTTCCCCAGGCTCACCCTAAAGGTCAAAGATAAAAACCTTTAATTTATGATCACTACTCCCTTTGTCAAAAGAAAATTGTTTCAATGAATCAAATAGAGATTAAGGGCTTTATTCATTCCATGCACATCAGGACACGTCCAAAGACCAGGGATTCTCTGAGTGGAAGAAAAGCAGGATTGGAGTTTTATAAGGTAAGGAGAAGAGAAGAGTGAGTGTCTTTGTGGTCTCACTCAGGTAGCTGTCTTCACCTTTAACTGCTCTGAAACTCACAATCGGAATGTTGCTCAGGATCACCGGCGCAATCCCATCCCAACAACAGTGCGAACAGAGCTCACAGAGATGTTTTTGCCAGCCTTGCAGTTTGTAGATCAGTTAGGGTTTGGAGGTAGGAAAGGTAGCAAAAAGAGAGAGAAAAGGAAAGGAGACAAGGGTCAAAGGTAAGAGAAACAGCACCGCTTCTATAGGGTCTGGTTTAGTCTCAAGCTCCCTACTCATAGACCCCCAACATCTGGACATTTAGAGATGAGGTTGCTCTCCCCAGTAAACTTCACAACACCTGCCTCCTCCAAGCAGGCATAAGGGATCAGCATTACTGTCCAGGTTAGACCTTCCACCATGAGACTGGAGCCCCAGTCCCCAGGGATCTGCATGGAACAGAAAGAGATACATGGCTTGTCTTCTGGGATTTCTGCTGAGACGTGCAGTGTCTTGCTGACATTTTACTTGGAGGCTTAGAAATGAGTCTTGTTGGCTGCCTGGCTCTCTGAGCTTCAGGGATGGTGATTCTGCATTTTTATACTTCTGGGGAAAACAGACCTATCACAACACCAAAAGTGTTACCCACTCACTGCCACACTGCTCCTCCTATGGTGTCCAGCTCTCTGAACACAGCTTCCTCCCGTATCTTCCTCTCCCTCGACAATCAGACAAGCATGTCTACTGAGCTGCTGGATGCTTGGAACACTAAGGACCATTGAATGTCCCTAAATACTTGTGCTACCTGCTTTTCACTGTGTATTTTGTAGGAAATAGTTTGTCAGTTTTCCACACAAGATATCAGGTTAGGCTTCCACGTAAAAAAGTGGGAGAACTGGGAAAATTTAAACAGAGGAACACCTTTGTAAAACAAGAGAGAAAAGAACTTAAGGCAAGTCTTGCTACTGTAAAATACAATATGGACTCTCCAACGTTTCTACCGCCCCTGCCCCTTTCCAAGCTTGATGGAAGAGAAGAGTCTCTGGTGTAAAAGTCAGAAAGACCTGGTCCAGTTCAGGTCCAGCCCCACCCCCAACCAGCTGCGTGACCTCCAGCAGGTCACGTGACCTCTCTAGGCCTCAGCTTCATCATCTATCAACTTTACTGATGATCTTTGAGTTCCCTTTCAGCTCCACACTTTTATGATAAAGAGCAGGCAGAGGAACACGTGCTCCCCGCAGGACCGGAAGCGGGAGATGAGAGGATGATCAAGAGAAAGGAATCCCTTTGTCCATGGCTGGCGTGAGGAAGAGTCGGAACCCCCCGTTTTTAATAAGGTACTGCCTTGCCTGGAGTGGCACTGAACTCCTTGGCTCCGAGGAATATATTAAATATCTGAGAACTGCTATTATTCTAAGTGATGACAGGGAGTCCCAAGATGGCAATGGAGGTTCAATTGAAGGCAACTCGATGGTTATGCCATCCTTAAGAGCAGACTGTCAGACAATGTCCTGAGAAGGCACAAGGGGCCCTGAGAAAGAAGGCTTGATGTCTGCTTAACAATGAAATAAACTACCATGAACCTACAGAGATTATTTTAACAGCGGGAGGGAGGGTAATTGGAGATGATTCTCTTAAATATCCTTATTTACATTTTAAGTGCAGTCATGTGATATTAATATTTCATGAAATAGGTAATTTGATGTCCCAGTTGCAAATGTTTTATCACTCAGACACAGAGAAACACAAGGCAATGTTTGGAAGTTTTCTCTGTAGCGTCCTGGTTGCAGTTAAGGTCTGTCATAAGTTTCATAGCTGCTAAAGCTCCTCTAGTTTGAATCTGTATTGTTGAGTATCAGCAGAGCAATGAAAACATCAGCTCCTCGAAATATAAAGAATAAAGCAAAATAAATAAATACTTTATGCCAAAGATGCTGAAAAGTTTTAAACTCGAAAGGATCGTTGAGAACCACATAAATTTCTCATTGCTAGACCGAAAATCAGCAGCACACAGGTGTTTATACTGTGGGAACAGAAGCAAGCGTTCTCTTTCTTATTAGGGAAGGAAGTAAAGTTTGCTTTACTTTTCCTTGAAAATAAACACTATTTCTGAAATCCTTTCCACCTGAGCTTAGATGGACTCATCTAAGCCCTGGTTCACATTAGCAGATATTACATATTTGAGATTTTGTCAGATTTTGCCAGATTTTAATCCTCAGACCCCCTGAGGTGTGTGTGTTGAGGGGTATTTAACAAACAAAATCACCTACTATGTGCCAAACTTTATGCTAGAAACGGGATGGGAAACAAAGATGGCAGAGATTCCTGCCCTAGTCAAGGCAACAAACATGCAAACAAATAGCAGAGCAATGTTAAAAGGACAACAGGGGGACAGAGACAGAAATGACTAAGTCTGCTTAAAGGACCTGGAGAAGGCTTTTCTACAGAACTCTATTTTCACAGAACAGTCTGTGCACTCAGTTTCTAAGCCCTGCAGAGCGTGGAAAGCCCTCTTAGAAGATGAGGTGCCCCTACATGCGGCAAAAAGCCCTCGTGACTTCTTGGAGAGGGCAAGCCGAAAAATCAGGAAAAACTCCCACTCTGAGAGGTGATCCACACGTAGAAGGGCACAAGGGCATTACAGTGAGGATGACCCATTAGAGCCGGTGAGGATGATGCAGTACCAATTACCATCCTCCACCAATCTTTCTGCCAATCAATTTTCACACAATAGCAGAACACATCAAGAACCTCCATTTTGGAAAGACATTTCTCCCCACCTCCCAGGGGTGCTACCTGCCAGACACCAAAGTCCCTGCCTGCTCCTCTGTCTGTCCTGCCATTAACACCAGCACAGCAGAACCAAAAGGAAGAAAACAAAGGCTATACATAAAACATGATGTCTCTGTCAGCTGGATAGCACAGCTTTCCCTGGAACCCACACAATCACCGAGAGGTAACGGAGAACTTTAAAAATCAAGCTGACAATTTGATTAATATGTGTCTTGGCATGTTTCTCCTTGGATTTATCCTGTATGGGACTCTCTGTGCTTCCTGGACTTGATTAACTATTTCCTTTCCCATATTAGGGAAGTTTTCAACTATAATCTCTTCAAATATTTTCTCAGTCCCTTTCTTTTTCTCTTCTTCTGCTGGAACGCCTATAATTCGAATGTTTAATGTTTAATGTTGTCCCAGAGGTCTCTGAGACTGTCCTCAGTTCTTTTCATCCTTTTTTCTTTATTCTTCTCTGCAGTAGTCATTTCCACTATTTTATCATCCAGGTCACTTTTCCGTTCTTCTGCCTCAGTTATTCTGCTATTGATCCCTTCTAGAGAATTTTAAATTTCATTTATTGTGTTGTTCATCATTGCTTGTTTCATCTTTAGTTCTTCTAGGTCCTTGTTAAATGTTTCTTGCGTTTTCTCTATTCTATTTCCAAGATTTTGGATCATCTTTACTATCATTATTCTGAATTCTTTTTCAGGTAGACTGCCTATTTCCTCTTCATTTGTTAGGTCTGGTGGGTTTTTATCTTGCTCCTTCATCTGCTGTGTGTTTTTCTGTCTTCTCATTTTGCTTATCTTACTGTGTTTGGGGTCTCCTTTTTGCAGGCTGCATGTTCGGAGAAAACCTTAATTCAAAAAGAGTCATGTACCAAAATGTTCATTGCAGCTCTATTTACAATAGCCAGGAGGTGGAAACAACCTAAATATCCATCATCGGATGAATGGATAAAGAAGATGTGGCACATATATACAGTGGAATATTACTCAGCCATAAAAAGAAACGAAATTGAGCTATTTGTAGTGAGATGGATGGACCTAGAGTCTGTCATACACAGTGAAGTAAGTCAAGTAGTCTAATGTTAGGATTCAGGGGAAATGAATGATCACAAAACCTATCTGCCATGTTAAATAGGGAAAATTAAGAATAAAAATATTCATCCTTTTTAATATTTGGCTCTACAACAATCCAGACACAAATGAATCTCCTGATTTTTCACTGCCACATGGCAACCAATCATGGACACTGACTTTTATTGATTGATTGATTGATTTAGGCCACACGGTGAGGCTTGCAGGATCTTAGTTCCCTGACCAGAGATCAAACCTGGGCCCCGGCAGTGGAAGCGTGGAGTCCTAACCACTGGACTGCCAGGGAATTCCCAACATTGACTTTTAGTAGTAAAACAAAAGCAGTCCCAGAACAGCTTGATTCACTTTATTCATAAAAAGAGCAAGCTTAGTTGTATCCATTCAACACTACTTAACAAGATCATAAAAATATCAATATTTAACAGGCTGAACCATGGGTGAAAATTGTCATGCACGATTCTAATCCCACACAGGTTCACATCACTGATGAGGGCTCCCAGCATCTAATTCCGGCATCTGCACACAAGATGATCAATGACCACTATTCCAGAAAGGCCCAAACATTGGCTGGAGTACGATAAAAGGCCCAAACTTTTCAGGATTATTCTGAGAGCCCTTGCTTGGGGGACATGATTTTCTTTAAGCACAATCCATTTCTTTAGAAATTTGACCAAATTGAAAAAGCGGACACTTGGTTGTTTGGATAAATCCTAAGGTTTCAATTCAATAGGCAACTGCAGAAATTTAACTGCACTCAATAAAGTCCATAAATCATTTCTGAAATTGTGACTATGTTTCTGCAAATCTTCAAATTGAGTGATTCGTTTAAGCATGGGTTATTTTGCTTGAAGAATTCTTAGTCTTCTCTGTTCAATTCACAGATACACTTTGAGTCTGGATACACACATATCTCATAGGTGTGTGTATGGTGGGGCAGCCATAAGATGATCTGTGTGAACATGGAAATAAGGTTGTCCTCTGAGCTATGCACTCTAGAATTAGCAAATAGGGGGTCAGAACATAAGTATATGCAAACACCATAAAGAGGCAGACTACCTCTCAGGACAGCAACTCTTGCCCATAGCCTACTGGGAGCTGTTAGACAGCTGCATCCATGAATTTGATAGGGACTGTCTCTCCTTCCTGATTCTAAGGACACTGAAATGGATGCATCATTTGGTCATAGGCTATATAGTGCTATATAGGCTATAAAGCGCTATAAAGCACGCAGACAGAAGTAACTCCTTCCAGTACCATGATTACTAAGCAGATGCTGATAATTTGGCTTCCTTTGTAGCTCGCCTACGGGGTGAGATAAGCTGATCAAGCCAATCTGAATACATAGTCCACTTGACATTGCATTTATCAACATAAATCATGGTAGCTAACCATTATCCGTTGTTTACTGCATGCCAGACTAAGCACTTTACATCTATTATGTCATTCATTCCTCTCAACAGGACTACGAGCTAAGTCACTTCGCCAAGGTCATACAGCTAGTTAGTAGAGAAGCTAGGATCTGAACCTAGGAAACGTGCATCTGGAATGTGTACTCTTCACCCTGGTGCTACCAAAAATCTGATTTTAATCAACAGGGTTGTCGAGCTTTGATATCACTAATTAGCATCTTAACACATGTCATTTGTGAAGCACTAATAAGAAGATCATATTTCCAATGCTAAAGGACTACAGTTAACCCAGGACCATAGAGAACACAACACCATATTGGGTGAGCACCAACCCATGGCTGCCAGAAAACATCTCCACACACTGCCATCCCAGTGCACCTTGACTTTTTTTTTTTTAATTCCTCACTTGGAGAAATTAACTGTGTTCATGTTTTCTTTGTTGCAGTTTTGATTTGACTGTGTTCAGATTATTTGTTGCTTTAGTAAAATAGTTTAATCCCCTCTTATCATTGGGAATCCAAGAAGTTGGATTTCTTGTGTGGATTAATTCAGAAAGTCAGTGACTTAGCCTCCTGGCTGTGTAAACCACATATCCAGACTCTGCTTTGAGGTTTTCCAAATATCACTCAAATTGTAGAGAGTTAAAGACCCGGGCAGGAATATCATGGGAATTCACAGCATGATCACTGGCTCCAACATACTAGGCATGGAGACTGGGTTTGGTGTCCATCTGTTTTTGATATGAGTAAACAGTCAATATCTTCCTCCCTCATTGTTTTCATTTCTTATTCCTTAACTGAAATAAAATTTGTTTATCCTTACATGGATTAACTCTCTCAGATATCTTGAAGGGATGTGAGTAGATACTACTAATTTTCATGTCCTAGTTAAGTTGCTAAAACATACATTTCTGAATAAGGAATATGGCATCATGTTAGAGTGTGGTATTTGCCTACTGACTCCATTTTTAATATGGTTTGATAAGATAACATATTATTGTGCTTTAAAAAATATAAAGTGCTTTAAAAACACTGCTCATCATAATTCAACGTTTCCCACAATGTGTTCTGTAGAACATTAATTACATAGAATATTAATACAGGTGACACCAGAAGGAAAAAATAACAAAGGTTCTAAGGCCTAGTAAGCATTAGAAATAATGAGTCCAATGGGTCTCTTTCCTGCATGGCTTCTCAGAGCTTTTAATTTATTATATATTATATATTGTGAATCTCTAAGGAAGGGCAACAGTATAAATCAGTGTTTTTCTATCTGTGGTGAAGGATCAGTTTGGGTTTTTATTTTTTTTTCCAATTCACAGAGGAGCATTACTTTACTAAAATATAATAAAAGTGATTTACTAGAAAACAGAAATAAAAACAATAAATAAAAAATACAATCAATTTTTTATTATTAGATTTAACAGATGTAAAATCGTGAGGTAAAATTTCTACTCAAGTTTCTAAATGTTTAGTCTCGGTTTTTGTATATATCACATAACGGACAGGAAACAAGTTGTGAACCAGCATCAACGGATGGACCACAGTTTGAGCAGCAGCAGATAGAGCATTCACCGCACATATTTGATCACCCGTCTTTGATGCAGATAATACGATGAGTCTAGTGTTCAAGGAAATA
Source organism: Neophocaena asiaeorientalis asiaeorientalis (assembly GCF_003031525.2). Classification (NCBI taxonomy): domain Eukaryota; kingdom Metazoa; phylum Chordata; class Mammalia; order Artiodactyla; family Phocoenidae; genus Neophocaena; species Neophocaena asiaeorientalis. Next base: position 754,516 of record NW_020175318.1, read on the forward strand.
TGTGTTGAAAAATGCTGCTTTGTTTTCAAAGTGTTTTATTGCTTATCCCAGTTTAATTGCCCTAAGAGAGAAATCAGCTGCATTCATTGTCATAGAGTAAGTTTGAATTCTGTTCTTTGAAGACTAAGTGGTAAACATCATCAAAGTGATGCTTGGGTTTGGCACGTGAAGGCGTGGAAGATGGGCAGGTTGGGGAGGAATGAAAAAAGAGCTGCCTGATCAGTGATCACTACTGGTACCTGCCAAGTCCAACCAAAGCAAAACCTAGTAGAAGAAGAGGAGAAAAAATGTGCAGCACCTGCTTGCATTAGAGTTTATTTAAATAAATTTCCACGGTAAGGAGACAAATTCTGCCATCCTAGAGGTAGCAGCATTCTGTACAAACCCACGTGGTCATGTGAATTTCAACTAAGCTGATCCTACTCTCTCCTCTAATCATTTTGGATCAATCAGTCACATTTTGAGCTGACTTCTTTGTACCTAACGATGTGTCAGATTCTATATCTTTTCAGGTTCTGAGCCTGTTTTGTAATATAAAAGTCAAATAAAAGGTTTCTTAAGAGTTTCGCCAAAAGGTTTTGTTCCTCGTCAGAAATGTTAAATTATAAAATCATAAAACGCAGTTTTAAGAAATGTGCCCTTGTCTAGGAAAAAAGATTAATTGGAAAATTCAACTCAAAGTTTGAGGCAGTGGAAGCGTTCTAAAAAAAACAAAAGCAAATACATTCTGTTGATGTTGTACTTTGACACTGTTGTGGAAATCGAAACCACATTACTTGAGTGTAGTTTCAGGTGATAAAAATGAACACTTCCCACAGCAAAATGTTTTCCTCAGAACTTAAACATATAGGAAAGGTGTTTCTGCTTGTCAGTCTTCACAATGGTTTTCAAGAAAGGTGGAAACTTGGGCTATACATACATGTAAAAGGCGCTTGAGTAATGATAATTATAATTGAAATGTGAAGAACCACAATAGAGGAAATGGATTATTCAGCTTCAGAATCCTTTTAAAAAAAGAAAACGTTCTCAAAAACCAAATGAATGACCCTGAGACAGGGATAGCACTGTCAATATTTGAGGTCAGAATTATCATTCATTACCCTTTTGCTGAAGACTGCTTTGGTAGGCTGGAAATCCAGAGCCAATAGTAGAGTGAGAAAAAAAAAAAAAAAGATACTGGTATTGAGACTATCTCCACTTGCCTAGAAACCTAGGGAACTCATAAGCAAAATGTTGTTGGTTTCAGGTGACCTTTTCTCTCCTGTACGCTTCTCACTTTTGTTAATAACCCATTCTAACACCTGAAAAGGTCATTGTCTTATGCAGTCAGACACAAGAGAATTGATAATGATGATGGAAAATCTGCCTTCCCCACAGAGCCAAACTATGCCACAAGCTACTTGACATTCCGGTGGAAGCAGGGTAAACCCTGTAGAATGGTATTATAGGTGCTGTCACTTCAGAAGTAGTAACATCTCCATTTTGTCCTCCAAATTTCTGTCCCCCTGAATGCTATTACCTGAAATTTTCAGCCTTTTGGAATTAAGATAGACAGTCCTCATAATATCAGTATCCTTCATGAGTACCTTAATAGGGGTGGTCTTTTTAAATAGATGAGCCTTACTCATAGCAGGGTATGAAGGCATGTGATGCAGGAGGGTGGGGATGGCAACAAAGGATGTGAGATGTCTTGCATCCATTGACCACTGAGTGGTGCAAAAGGACAAAAACAAAAGAACCACCTAGATGCTCCACGGGCATCGTAAGGGGAAGGTAGGGACCAAAGACAAGATGCACCCATATTTAGCTTAGCCTGGAGATCACTCGTATGAAGTACCTAGAACATGCTGGTACACAGCAGATGCTCAATAAACAGCCTTTCTTTTCTCTTTTCTTCTCTTAGGAAAGAGCTTGGTCTACGGGATTGGTTTACATCACAATAAATCTGAGCTGGACATTTTCCGTTTTGTAGTTTGAGATTAACACCTTATAAATCATATCCTGTAAGTCTTAAAATTGGATGGGGAGAGTGAAGATTTTAGAGACCATAATAGATTTTACGTTTTTTTTTTAAATTTCCTCTGTTTATTCACATTTTCAAAAAGAGTGCATTGGGGCTTCCCTGGTGGCGCAGTGGTTGAGAGCCCGCCTGCCGATGCAGGGGACATGGGTTCGTGCCCCGGTCCGGGAGGATCCCACATGCCGCGGAGCAGCTAGGCCCACAAGCTATGGCCGCTGAGCCTGCGCGTCCGGAGCCTGTGCCCCGCAGGGGGAGAGGCCCCAACAGTGAGAGGCCCGCATACCGCAAAAAAAAAAAAAAAAAAAGAGTGCATTAACAATCCTACTTTAAATTCATATTTAATGTGTTACTTACATGGGCATTGCCTCCCTCTGCCCTCTCAGCATAGTGCTAAAGTAGGAAAAGGTAGGTGGCATAATCTCCATTGAAGATGGGAGGAAACCCAGGTATAGGATGGGTAAGAAAGATCAGGGTTCAGAGTTAGATTGAGAACCTCTGGTCTCCATCATCTCACCCAATGTTCTACAAAAATTTCAAGCCTTAAGCAATGCTCTGAAGTCATTTAAGTAGCATTGGGTCAGGACCTGATAAAATTCAGTGGAAGGCAAGAACGGGGTCTTAACACTGCTCTATCGCAGGGACCATCAATAAAATCTCATGTGTAAGTAGATGCTCAATATTGATTTGTTAAATCTTTGCATAAGTAGAAGAGAAGCTACTGAAAAAGAGTTGGGGAAGAACATGAAAAGCATGGAACTTCACAAGATATTTTTTAAATTTCCTTAAAGAAAGCTAGGGTAAATTGTTGTAACAGGCAGCTCTGGTGCCCACGTCAAATTTCTTCCTGCCATCTCGATTTCACCTGCAACTACAGTAGACCATTCTGTGCAAGTGCAGATTCAAACCTCACTGATAACACAACTGTACCTTTCTGCTTCTGCCCCAGCACATTTTCCTGTACTGCCAAGCTTCCTCTGTTCACATACATGAAATTAGGAAGTGCAAGGGAGTTAATGCTTCCACCAGACACCCTCAGCCCAAGGAGGATGTGAGCCTGGGGATAAATGTTCCAGCCTCTGCTCCATGAGGAGACAGTTTTAAGAGGAATTCTGTTTGCTACAAAGGATGCGAGGCGGAATTAAGCCCCATTACCTATGGCAGTGCCTTAGAAAACACACTCCTAACATGGGCATCCCTTCTTTCTCCTCTCACTGTCCCCACTCCTTCATTCCTGATTCCTGGGAGTGATTTCCAAAGAAACTGACTGCGTTAAGCCTTTGACTGAGGCTCCACTTTCAGGGGAAACGAACCTAAGACAATCATTTAAAGGGTGTATTGACTAGGACTCAAAGTTTCGCAGGCAATATGTATAAGAAATAGACCATTAGAATTAGCATTAGAAGTGTTTTGATAGAGGAAGTGAGATGGGCCATAGTCAAGACTGAAATTCAGCTCTTAAGAACAGCCACGGAGCCCAGCTTTTAACAGAGTTTACTACTTCTGTACCACCTGGAAGATAGCTGCTGCTCTGAGACCCTAGAGGGCCTCCTCACATCAGCCTGGCTCCCAACCTCTCTCCCGGATGCCCAAGAGTCCTTCAGGGTCCAGCAACTATAGGAACGATGCCAGGGGCTCCTGAGGCCTCACTCCAGTGCCATGGTTGTTTTAAGTTTCACGCCCACATTATACCGGTTATTAAATATTCTTAATGTCGTCTTTGGCTATCACAATTCATAGGAAATACACCTAATTTTAGGGATGGGGGAAGTGGTTATCATGAAAGATATTCCTGAAGAACTGACACTAAAGTTGGAAAGGTGTTGCACAGAGAGGAAATAGCCTATGTGACAACCTAGAGATGAGAGAAATTATAGCATTTTATAGGAAGCAAAAGAAACTCAACATGGCTAGACAGGAATATAAACAGAGGCCACATCACATAGGTTCTCCCAGATCAGGTTAAGAGTTGAAGCTCTTCCCAAAGCCACTGAAGGAGAAAGGCTCTAATCAGAGAGATCATGACAGCCCCTCTCATCTAACTCAGGGCATGAGGTCCCTGCCCAGGGGTGGATGAGATCCCTGAATGAGCTTCTGTCCAATGGCTTTCCCTGAATAATAGCCTCGAACATGTATTACATTGTCTGCTTGCTTCCAGCATGCCAGCCATAATTAATGCATCTGTATTAAGTCATTCAGACCTCACAACAAACCTGTGAATTAGGTGCTATTATCATCCCCACTTCACAGGTGAGAAAGCCAAGTCAGAAAGAGGTGAAGTATCTGGGCAAAGTTACAGTGTTAGCAGGTGGCTGAGCTAGCTCCTGAATTCTTACGTTTTATATTTAGAGAGGCTGATGCAATTTCAAATTAAGGACATGAAATTCAGAAGCTGTTCTACACAGTGTTTTTCTCAGAGCTGGAGCTGGGGTTCAGAAGAGTGTATCTATCTAGATTAATAACGAGTGAACAGAAACCCAAGGGTCAATTACAGGAGTTTGAGTCTAAGAACACAATGTGTTGCATCAGCAAATCCCAACACCAGTGATAAGTTTCACCGCATCATAGATATATAATGTACAGAAAATAGAAGATAACTCAATGGCCAGTCAATGATTGACATTATAAAGTACATATTTGGGATTTCGAGAGTAAATAGAGATGAAAAGGATGAAATATTTATAGATCTCAACTCATTTACCAGTGAACGCAACTGTGAGTGATTCAAACATCCTTAGTGGGTACCACAACTGTGGAAGATACGAAAAAGTAGGAATCATGCTCCCCCAAAATGGGAGACATGCTTCCCAATCACCAGGAGTTTACCATCTGTAACAGAAAGCCAAGATACACGCATAAACAACTACAACATAAGACAGGATGCGATAAATGCTCTGAGACTGTCTGAATGAAGTATTAGGGACCCTTAGAGGGTGGATCCGAGAAGGCAGTATGCAGAATACAGGCTTAGAGGTGGGTCTTGAAGGCAGAGATGGGGAGGCTGGGAACATTCCAAAGAGAAAGAAGAGCAGCCAAAATGAGGAGGTAGCAAATAATACCATTTCATAATTGAGAAAATAGCAAATAGTTCAGATTGAGTCAGTGTAGCATTACAAAGTGGAGTGAAGAACATTCACTCATGCATTCATGAGTGATATATTTTAGTCTGATGCCTCCTATGTCTCAAACATTGTGTTAGGCATTGCGGATGGATACTTCAGTGGACAGAATAAGCCTTATGGAGATTATGTCCAGTGGGATCGGCAGACAGTAAGGAAGAAAAACCAATAAGCAAAGTGATTGAGTTAAGCAGCCTGAAGACTGCAAAGATACATTGGTTTTGCAGCCAAATGCATTTGGACTTCTCCTATAGGCAATGAGGCATCACTGAGAATTTCAATAAGTGGATTTTGAAACCCTTGATTTTAGGGTGGAATGTAGCAGGAGAGACAGGAGCAAGGAGTCTAGTCAGGAGGCTACAGCTTTAGTACAGGCAGGAGTTGATGGGGGCTGAATTAAGGTAGTGGGTGTGGAAGCTGGAAAGTGTATGTGGAGAAAATACACAGAAAGCACACACAGGCCTTGGTGGACACCTGGATGTAGCAGATGAAGGACAGGAAGGAGCCACGGTTAGCACCTGCTCAACCAAGAATAGCAATGGGGCTACTAGTGACCTTGGAACCAGAAGGAGATGGCCTTGAGGTTAAAACAAATGTAAAATTCTGGTATAATAGCCATTTGGAAATGTCTAATAGTCCATCAAGATCAACATCTGAGTACTTGTTTTGTACTAGGTACTTTCAGGGTGCTTCCAATAAGTAGATTAAAAGCCTGCAATTTTGGGTAGCAAATCTGAACGGAAAAGAGTGCTGTATGGGAATTATCCATACAGACATGATAGTGGAAACTTTAAGAAAAGATGGTAATACCGAGACACACTTGACACCATACATGTCATTGGGATCTCTTTTTATTTTTAGGTAGAATTATTTTTTCTAGGCCAAAGACAAAGAACAATGCTAGTTCCCTTCAGAAATATTTTGTATCGGGGCCGTACTTGCCTTTTCATGTGAATCTCTAACACATTTGCCTTAGGAGCCTTCATAGAGCACTGGCCTGCATACTCCTAAAGCCTCTTTCATATTCCCTCCTGCATTCAGTACTGGAAGCCCGGAGGAGAATGACAATTCTGCTGCCAGAGTAGGAGAAGCAGCTTTACGTACGTTTTTAAAGCTATTAGATTCTACTTAACTGCTTTTGGTATTTATAAATATTAATTGAGTAACTTACCTTTGCATTAAAAAATAAATTTTTTATTTACGGAGAAGAAAAAATCCATTCTCAGCTATCCATGCTGTTGCTTGTGTCTATGTAGGTCAAGGGGAGGAGCCCAGACATCAGTGGCCGCAGGAAGTAGCTCACCTAATAACAGACAGGACTCAGGAAGGGCAAAAGTAGCCTCTGAAGTCTGGCTTGAAAATCTATTCCCATATTGCTAGTTTTTGTTCCAATACAATGTCTAGATTTGCTTGAAAGTAATTTCATTCAAGGACTGTAGTGGATAAAGGTGAAGAGGAAACAAGTTTGCTTATGAGATACTTGTTGAAACTGGGTAATGACCAAATGGGGGCTCATCATGCTATTCTACCTTTGTATGCGTTCACATTTTCTGTAGCAAAAGAGTACATTTCTCATTTTAAATGTATTCCTAGAAGTATCTGGGCTTTGATGCTGTTCCGCTCTGAAAGAAGCAAGAAGAAACTGTAAAAAAAAAAAAAAAAAGCCAGTGCTCCCAAGAGCTGCAGCCTGAGGTGGTCATACATTGCGTCCAACTCACAGGGGACTTTGGGGGTAGACTGAGAGCCAACTTTACCCCCACGTACTCAATAAGAATCGTAATGAAATAGCATGAACACCGCACAAAAGGGATATTGATCCAAAAGTACACTGTGAATAAGAGGTTGATCTTCATTAGTTGGGGGGCACTGCTGAATTTCTGAAAGACAGAAATAAGCAATTATATGGAAGTTTAGCCTGAGCAGATGAAGGCTTAGGAGAGAGCTGCAGGGGAAATCGAAGCCACTCTTTATCCCAGAAGCTTCGAGAAGGCTGGACCCTGAAAGCATGAGAAGGAGTGGAACATCCATCAGGATAACAAGTCTGCCCAGCACGCTTGTCTCCCCATCACTCTGTGCAGAGATGCTAACAGTAGTGGTGTTGGCCCCCAGAGGGAAGCAGGAGATCGGCTCACAGAAGAACCTGAATAAGCCATTTGGGAATGACTGAAGCAGACATGCCTGGTCCACAGATGCTGAATCTGCAGCCACCCCTTTGTAAGAAGATCCCTCCTGGGGAAGCACACCCCGCACAATGTCAGAGAAAGCCCTGGCTGGACTAGTACTGAAGACAGTAATGTCAACTAATAGTCAAGGGACTCCAGACATTGTAGAAAAAGATAAACACACTGGAAAAATTATCCCAGAGGAAATAGAGATAATTTAGGAAATAAAAGATAACTTTTTAACTATAACAAGTAAATTCAGAGAGATCTGAAAAGATAATTCATCCATTAATTAGAAGAGGACACTACTAATAATAGAAATCTGAGAGAACTCAAAATGAAAATTTTGATCATCAGAATGAAAAGTTTAGTGGAAGACATGGAATATAAAGGTGAGGCAGTCTCCCAAAACACAGAGCAAAATTACAAAACAATGAAAACTTCACTTCGAGATATCTAGTATTCATCTAATCAGAGTTCCAGAAAAAGAAACTAGAAAAAACGAAAGATAGATAATAATTTCCAGAAAGTAAAAATAAAATTTTCCAATGCTGAAGAAAAGGCTAGTTTGAAAGAACCCACTGACCTTAGAAAAAACTACACCTACATGTTGAAATGGTAAAACTGCATAATGTAAAATAATGGTCCAGCTGATAGAAGTTGGGAAAAGAAAAACATAAATCTCATCTTATGTAATAAGGAGTCAAGAGACATCACTTACATTCGAAACTGATGGGAGTAAAAGGAGAGAAAGGCATGGGCTTATGTAGATACGCTACATTCCTCGTTTCACAACAGGGTGGCAGTAGATACTGTCTGAAATCAGTCAGTCAATTCAATACTATTGAATCAATAGTATTCCAAGTTATACAGATAACTACCTGAAGAACTAGAAATAGCCAGAAGGATTACTAATAGAAACAGTGGGCCTGTCAGGCTTGGGCCTCCCAATGGCTGGTTCAGCTTCTTCAGAGAGCTGATCTCCTCTTTAGCCTGGGACCAACACCACAGCTGTTAGTACTTCTGCCCAGAGTTGTGGGGAAGTGATTGGAGGTGGTTACCTCTGGGGGATGGGGAGCCTGTGAAGTGGTGGGAGAGCACAAGAACATTTTATTTTATAACCAGATTTTATGTACCTGAAATATAATACATATGCTTAATTTATACTGAAAAGCTCTCACCGCTGGATCAAAAAATTTTAAAAATCTGAGCTTATAAACCTTTTTCAAATAGGTGAACGTATCACTGTTATAGGCTGTGCCAAGCATAGGCAGAATATCACCAAGATTAAAGCAACTGCTAAGCCCATGACAGCAATGACTACAATGAAGTCATTACAGGTGAGAATTCTCACAATGGAGACTGATGTTGCCAATGGCTGTGGGCAAGGTGGTTCAGTTGGATATTTGCTAGTGCTTTTTGGTTGTTTGTTTCATGAAGACTTTTTTATATATCAAATGCATAAAAATAAATAATGTTTTGAAAATAAACTGTGTACATTTTAACTAATAGCAAGCATCACCATAAAATATATAAATATATAAAAATACAATGGCAACCTATTAGTGAGCAGAGAACAACATACATATACAAACACAGACAAATTAATACATTAAAATATACTGACTACTGAGAAGAAATAATATATGCATATGCAAACAAACACAGACTCTAATGAAATTATATAACATATACAGGAGACAACAATCAACTGCTTATAAAATATGAATGCTGAATTACTAAGACACATCTGAAAAAAGACTGCTAATCTTAAACAATAAAAGCTTTAGAGGGACAATCTAAAATGTTAGTGGGAAGAGGAAAACAATACTAATATTAATGTCGACATATTTGATTTTCCAACACTGGAGCTATTGATTATTTCCTGAGGCACATTGGTTGGAAACAATGCCTGATGTAATTTTATTCAGTTATTATTCCCAACAGCTACTTTTTCAAATAGCAAGTGCAAAATAAAACCAGATTTGAAAAGTTTGGAAGGTTTTTTCCCAGTGGGTTGTAGTAGACAAAACCTCTAAATAGAAACACATAAAGAAAGATCAATTTGGTCAAGCAAGACTACTGATTTCAGAAAATCATACTTTAAATTTAGGTATTTATTTAAGCATCTCTGAGTCCATCTTAAATTGGCAACCCAAAGTCCACAAAAACAGCTCCTGCTGACCATAAAAGGATGGACACAGAGAATTATGACAAGTGCCTGAGAAGGCATTCCATTTGTCTGGGTCCACTAAGTTGCATTGGAGTCCAGCAGTCTTTTGAAAGATAAATGCCTTATGTGAGATAGGTAGACTGGATGATGGAGGCTGATAGAGATGACAGATCTTGACAAGCTATCATTCCAGCATTAGGAAAGCATCAAAGCCTCGCTAATCCCGACAGCTTTGAGCTACCCAGTATCTGCCTCTCACTCACCCTCCCTCAACAGAGTGGAGTTTCTAGCAGCCAACAGCCTGCCATATAATTTGCAAGATCAGTCTTCTCGGCGGTTCTCTCTCACATTTTGAAAGTTGTAGTGCGCAACTTTCTATTTGCATATTCTTGAGAACGTGTTATTTTAGAGCCATCGAAAGGTTAATATTCTTTTACCTATTAAAAGGAATGCTAGTCTGGGACTTCCCCGGTGGCACAGTGGTTAAGAATCCGCCTGCCAATGCAGGGGACACGGGTTCAATCCCTGGTCTTGGAAGATCCCACATGCCACAGAGCCACTAAGCCCCTACACCGCAACTACTGAGCCCGCATGCCATGCTGCAACTACTGAAGCCCAACCGCCTAGAACCCGTGCTCTGCAACAAGAGAAGCCACCGCAATGAGAAGCCCGTGCACCAAAACGAAGAGTAGCCCCCGCTCACCACAGCTAGATAAAGCCCACACGCAGCAACAAAGACCCAATGCAGCCAAAAATAAATAAAATTAAAAAAAAAAAAAAAAGGGG
>NW_020175318.1:764928-765528 GCF_003031525.2 Neophocaena asiaeorientalis asiaeorientalis
TGGGTAGGGAAAAGAAAAAAGAATAAACAGAGACAAAAGAATAGGGATAGGACCTGCACCAGTGGGAGGGAGCTGTGAAGAAGGAAATGTTTCCACACACTAGGAAGCCCCTTCGCGGGCGGAGACTGCGGGTGGTGGAGGGGGGAAGCTTCAGAGCCGCGGAGGAGAGCACAGCAATATGGGTGCGGAGGGCAAAGCGGGGAGATTCCCGCACAGAGGGTCAGTGCCGACCGGCACTCACCAGCCCGAGAGGCTTGTCTGCTCACCCGCCGGGGTGGGCGGGGCTGGGAGCTGAGGCTTGGGCTTCTTTCGGAGCGCAGGGAGAGGACTGGGGTTGGCGGCGTGAACACAGCCTGCAGGGGGTTAGTGCGCCACGGCTAGCCGGGAGGGAGTCCGGGGAAAAGTCTGGACCTGCCAAAGAGGCAAGAGACTTTTTCTTACCTCTCTGTTTCCTGATGCGCGAGGAGAGGAGATTAAGAGCACTGCTTAAAGGAGCTCCAGAGACCGGCGAGAGCCACGGCTAACAGCGCGGACCCCAGAGACGGGCATGAGACGCTAAGGCTGCTGCTGCCACCACCAAGAAGCCTGTGTGCGAGCACA
>NW_020175318.1:765567-796786 GCF_003031525.2 Neophocaena asiaeorientalis asiaeorientalis
TTCTGTGTGAGATTTTGTCTGTATAGCTTTCCTTTCACCATTTATCCTAGGGTTCTATCTGTCCGTTTTGTTTGTTTGTTTTTTCACTTTTTAAATAAATTTTTTCTTAATAATTATTTTTTATTTTAATAACTATATTGTATTTTTTTCTTTATTTTATCTTATTTTATTTTATCCTCTTTCTTTCTTTCTTTCTTTCTACATTTTCTCCCTTTTATTCTGAGCCATGTGGATGGTGCTGCGGCCAGGAGTCATTGCTGTGCCTCTGAGGTGGGAGAGCTAACTTCAGGACATGGTCAAAAAGAGACCTCCCAGCTCCACATAATATCAAATGGCGAAAATCTCCCAGAGATCTCCATCTCAACACCAGCACCCAGCTCACTCAACGACCAGCAAGCTACAGTGCTGGACGTCCTATGCCAAACAACTAGCAAGACAGGAACACAGCCCCACCCATTAGCAGAGAGGCTGCTAAAATCATAATAAATCCACAGACACCCCAAAACACACCAGCAGACATGAACCTGCTCACCAGAAAGACAAGATCCAGTATCATCCACCAGAACACAGGCACTAGTCCCCTCCACCAGGAAGCCTACACAACCCACTGAACCAACTTTAGCCACTGGGGACAGACACCAAAAACAAATAAGAATGCTAGTCTCAGTAATGTAGGCTTACAGGCAGTTAGCCCACACTGCTTATTTGCTGCCTATTTTAATAATAGAATCATGCCATAATGAAACCTTTTTAATGTATGGTAATTTAATTGCAGAAACCCTGTCTGTTTCAACAAAAGCCTTCCATAAGTAGCTTTAAAGATTCAGTTATGGGAGGCGACTGTCATGCCATCTCCCAGTGGATGTGTATTACATTGTATTACATCCCTGCCATTCTACACCGGCACAATGGCAGGCTCGGATCTCCTTCTCTCAGCTCTGAAAAATGAAACTGGGTTTATAATCCATATGAACCAATGAATCATTCTGCACAGTTGAGGGAGTTAGCTTTCAACCAACATCAGAACTTAATAGTCTGTGTTGAGAATCAGAAGAGGGAATAGGCAGGATCTTCAAACAGATATAATGATAGGCTTGCCCTTGCTTATATTTTGAGGTTTACTCTGGGAGTACACTGTTTCCCACTTGTATTTTAGACCCACCAATGCCAAATGAAGGAAGTCCTTGTAGCTCTGAGTGATCCAGCCTAATTGACCAGGAGACTATGATTTTCATGGAGTAGTCACAAGGTGTCTGTTCCCTTGAAACTGGTAGAAGTATGTAGCTGGTCAGAGGTTCTGTCTGGGAGTCCCAGCTCCGTTGTAGCAGATATCAACTTTCTCATGTGTTATCCTCAGCATGTGGTATGATCCAGCCTTCTAGACCATCATGGGAGGTATAGCTATGAATAGAGTATATCCTAGAGGGTTCCTTGTGATGAGAGCATATCCTGAGAGTTCCTTAAGATCCAACGTAAACTACAAAGTATAGCACACAAGAGGAACAACAGAGACAAGATTGAGGATTAGAAAGCAAATGTAAGTCAGCAGGGGACATTAGAAAGACAAGAAATGGAACCTACAAAGAATGAGAAATGCAATGTATTTACTGCCTCTCCCCCTTAAGGTAATCATTTAACAACTGCATTGTCCTTACAGTGACACCTCACTTTTCCTTCATTTGCAGAGATCTGAAATGGAATCAGCCTTCTGAATGCATGCATGTTTGGACAGATGCCTTCCAAGGCAAGCAGCCCACGGAGTACATTTTGCAGTTTATTAACATTATTACTGAGCCTCAACACAGAAAGGTTAGAATCAAACAACAATCTTCACAGCTTTTTTTTTTTTTCCTGGACTGAAGGACAGTTCCTGGATGTTTTAAGGAAACAGAAAGTTCCAGCCTTGCTATTACTTACAGTGAACCAGTGGGAGGGCTTCACAACAAAACAATATTCGTACAGGGCTGTTAAGGAAAATATTGTTAAATCTCCAATACTTGGTAAGGAAAATCACCAAGAAATGACCAAGACGCATTAAGGAAAATATCTTAAGGAGATAGCTTCATTTCCCTATAATTATTGGTCACCGTTCTACTCAATGTATATGGCATGTCATGAGTCTTTCCCAAGCACCACCAAAAGGAAAATGATCAGCATTTAATAGGACTATTTCAGAAATGGTGAGATAGATTTTTTCTGACTTAACATGCCTAAATGATTTGCCTGAGATTGTCCAAAATGCTGTGGTCCTTGAAAAGGCTCGGAGTCATTAATTCCCGGGCCACTGCTGGAAACATTGGCCCATGTACTCCATCACCCCTGTCAGGACCCGGCGTACTGGCCTTCAATCCTGAGATATGCCTTCCCATTGCACTCACTGAGATCACTTGCTATTCTTTAAGAATGAATTGTTTAAGTGGTTCATGCCTTGTGATTATAATTCGGCAGGGCACTGTTACCTTATTAATTAGGTGAGCACTCTGTAATTTAGTAGTGCAGGAGCACTGGGTGTTTTCTTTACTTCTAATTGCTCTGAGCACACTCAGGGAATCTAAAATTGGAGGGGCTGGGGAATTACTAACCCTTCCTGAGGGAAGAGAATGTAATAATCCCTTCTTGCTTATTCACACCAATCCTCTAGGTAGAACAGGAGACTAAAGAAGGACAGGAGCTGTTAGAGTCCTACCTGCCTGTCCACCCCCTCTCCCCCCTGCCCCACCCAGATGGATGCAGGGAACTCAAGGAAGCTGTGCTGTTTAAGAAGTAATTGACTTCAGTGGTTCTAATTGACTTTGGGGCATCCCTCTGAGATTGAGGTAAAATGAGGTAACTTGCAACCTTCACAACTTATCTTACTCTGGAAGAAGGGCTAAGTGGATTCAGATCCTGGAAATCAAACAAGTCCTATAAAAACGCTGACCTTCTTAATTGAAGGAGAGATGGCTGATAGCAAAACCTCTTCTTCCCAAAGGACTTGATTGGGAGAGATTACTATTGCCTTCCACATCTGGCCTTGGACTTGCGGTCAAAGAGCATAGGAGATGGCTGGCAGGAAGGAAGTCCGGGAGGAGAGAGAAACCAGGGATACTGAAGGACTGATGGGAGAGCAGAGAGGTAGGCATGGAAGCAATGTGATGGTCAATGCCTGGAGAACTCCCAGGTGGCTCAAAGCTTGCTTACATAGAGATTTTTTTTTTAATGTGACTGAATTCAAATTTATTTCCCACATGGATAACTTTGCCAAGAACTCTGGTTTCTAGACTGCATTTGACTCTTATCAATATCTGTTTTATTTGAAACATTTCCCCAGCTTCTGTATCTGTGGTTGTTCTCTAGAAGGCTGGTAAAAACTCTATTTGTAAAGCTCTAGGTGTGTGGGCCAGTCTTATCTGCATAATAAAAATATCCCTCCTAATATTTTTGAGTACATGCAATGGGCCAAACCCTGTACAACCTGCTCTTTTATATAGCCCCTGCCCCCCCAAAAAAAATCTATATAAGATAGAGGTTAAGTGCTTGGATTTTGTAATCAGAAAAGGCCAACCTCACATCCCAGATCTGCAACTTACTATCTATGTGAACCTGAGCAGGTAGAATTAGGATCATATGATTTCTAGTTCCTGGAATGTCGGAAGGATTGAGTAAATTAGGAAAGCAGATAGCGCAGTGATTGACACATCAGAGCAAGTCTTTAAATGATACTTGGGGTAGCCTCTTTGTCAGAAGCCAAAGGGTAAGTGGGCAAAGTACAGGACAGACTGAAGGCACAGAAATGGGACCTGAGTGCCCAGAAAGCTGAGCTTGTCTATAAACCCACTTCACGGTCCAGCCCTTGTTTCCCCAACACAAACATGGAAATGTAAATAAGCCCCAGAAATAAAGCTGAAGCAATAAATCTCCTCCTATGACTGGGTCACTCGTAAGGGGTGGGAGAGTATCCAGCTCCTGTAAATCTTTCCTAGCCAGTTTCTGAAGATTTCTGCTCCTCTTGGCATGACCACAGGGCTCCCAGGTTACAGCACTGACATTTCCTGATAACTTCAGCACTGGCCTTATCCTAATTACTCTCCCAACATGCTGCATTGAAGTGAAACACCCAGTTACCTCCATGCCCATCCGATCGCCCCATGCCCTAGAACTACATTATCATCTGCTACAAAGCCTTAGGACAGAGGGAAATTCTATCCTTGTTTCTTGCAGCTGCTCTAAACTGACTCACTTCTGATTACTACCTCTCTCTTTATGAGCCTGGCATACGTTTCTAAGGAGCCAGGATTGGAGACAATTTAAGGAATGATCCTTGTTATACTCAAAATCAACCGCTCGTAGCCCACAGACCAATCTCTCTTTACCTAATGTAAATTCCATCTTCCTCAGATGCTCTACTTGGGATAGTGGCACTTATTTTCCAAATGCTTAGAAATCATAGTCCTGAGAAGCAAGATGTCACCCTTAATTAAAAACCTACCAGATCCCAAAAAAGACCTCAAACTGGTCTAGCAACTCTCTCGCTCTAGCCCTGTCTTAATTTGTCTTTTTCTTTTTGTTGTTTTATTGTTGTCGTTGTCAAGAGTCTTTGTTTTCCTGAGTTTCCATTAAGGGATTCTTTTGGATGTCTTAATTTAAAGTCCAAAGAATTCAAGTTAGTGGATCAATGTGGTCCCTGAAGCCAGGTTCTGGGTGGTAAATCTACCCCGGCTCCAAATTTGGAGAGATAGGGAGAGATGGGGAAGAGAAGCGGGAATCAAGGAACATGGAAACAATAGAGGCTGTGAACCTTGTCCTGCCAGGGTTTCTCTCTCAACTTTGTCCAGATACACGTGTCAGAAATGAATTATCCAAAGGGAATATCCCATTTCAAATCATGTACAGTATTTTCTAGCCATTGTAGAATGTCTCTCCAAAGCCATTATGGAATTCATGAATTTGGGACTGCTTTGGTAGTTTATAAATTGATAATAGTCCACAAGATGCTATGACTTTTTAAATCTTTTATCCGTTACTTAATTGTACCTCCCAGAATGGCTCTGCAGTCCACAGTGTCGATGTACTCTCAGTGATAGAGTTACAGGGTACCAACTGGGATCAGAGATTAAGAAGCAAGAGAGAAACAATGAGATTTCAGAGGAGATTGGAAATTAGATGGAAAGCTGGTGAGAGAAAGTTGGTGAAAGGAAGCCAGGGGCCAGTGAAGGAGGTCCATCAAGATGCAGGCTGATGGGAAAAGAAAAAAGGGATGTCGTAGCAGCAGCAAGGGCAAGGAATAGAAAAAGCAAAACTTATTCAGCCTCATCTTTTCAATTGCCTTCCAACTTTATGATTTTCAAAGCAAGTTAATATGCAAACCCTCCTGTGTTTTCATTTATTCAACAAATTTATATTGAATACCTGCCGTGTGCCAGTCACAGTTCTCAGCACTGGGAACACAGCAGTGAATGAAACAGACAAAATCTTATCCTCATGGTGCTTAAATTCTGGACGGGAGGCAGACGACAGTAAATAAACATGAAAGATCGGTAATGACAAGCACTGTGATGGAAAACAAAGCAAGGTAAGAGGTTACTAAGTGATAAATGGTGACAATTTAAATAGGATGGTCAAGGAAGTCTTTGGCGGGAGTTGACAACTAAGTGGCAACTAAGAGACTCAAAAGAAGGAAGCATTTGGGGGACGAGTCTTCCAGGCAAAAGGAACAGCAAATGCAAAAGCCCTGAGGCTGAAACTCAATTGCCAGTCCAGTTTCAAACTCAAATGCACCCCAGAGGCATTGTGATAAGAATCAAGCAGGGGGGAGAGGGGTAGACAGGACCAGAGGTGGCCAGAAGCATGTCACATAGGACCTGTTATGTATGGGAAGGACTTCGGATTTCAGTTACAGTTAATGTTGCAAATGCACCAATGAAATAAGCAGAGAGAGAAGCTTTACCCCATTTTACAGCTGAGGAAGCAGAGGTACAACTTGAATTCAGGGCTCCTTTACCACAAATCTGGAGAGTTAGGAGGTAGGACAGAAAGAAGAGGTGGTGGTTAGGAACGCTACCAAATGAACTTGAAAGGAAATGTAAACTTTAGGAATTTACTATAATTTGGGAGGGAAAAATGGAATTATTTCTATCTTCTCCACTGCCACTATTATGCACAAAATTCCACCATTAGTAATTCATTCATTCCTTTGACTGTTACAAGTTTTTACATAAACACAGTATGTGATATTGGTTATTAACAAACTGAGAAAGTCCCTGCTAAAATGAGACACAAAATGGTAAAATGTCAGGAAGGGGTAGGACAGTGCTGAAAACAAAATGGACAAGAAGGAAATATCTCCTTACAGAATATTCTGAGCATTCACTCTTGTAGGTCACAGGGTGGCTTAGGCAATAATTACCAAGTTGGTTCTTATCCCTCTTCATAAGAGAGAGATTCTAACCATAGTAATGATAAACTGCTATTAATAATAATAATGGCTAATACATATATGACACCAGCTATAATGTTGTGGGTGTTTACATTACTCACTTAATCCCTTTAAGGACCCAATGACTTATCTCTGTTTTACAGATGAGGAAACTGAGGCACAAGAGAGGCTACTAAAAGTTGAGTTGTCATCCAGCTAGTAAATGGCAAAGTCACATTTCAAAGCCAGGCTGAGTATCTAGTTCTATAACCCATACTATTAACAATCATGCTATGCTCCTTTTGTATATTTATTGGATTGTATAGATTGATAAGTAAGTAAATAAGGTTTTTTCCCTTGGAAAGAGGACATTGTATTAATGCAGTTTGACTAACTGGTGATACAAACCAAGTGCCGCGTTTTTCTATAAAGGGTCACATATTAAATATTTTAAGCTCCGAGGGCCATACCACTCCTGCCGTAAGTCCTCAACTCTGCCACAGAAGGGTGAAAATAGCCATAGACAATACAAAAATGTGTAAGCATGGCTGAGAGCTATTGCAATTTTATTTACAAAACAGGCAGGCACTGATTTGGCCCACGTGTCTTAGTTTGCCCACCCCTTGACATAAACAGATTCAAAAGAAGATACACATCTCCCAAGCATATTACAGCTATGGGTGTGTTGTCCCTAAGTCAGAAAGTTCAGAAATGAAGTGTCATAAATATCTGTGAATTGAAAGTTCCAGATTACACCTGACTGCCCTGTGTCTTCTCATTTGAATTTCCACTCAGAGTCCGAGAGAAATCTCAGCCGATAGTTCAATAGGAGAACATAAGCATGGTGATCACAAACACATTAGAGAAAAAATACGTTTTTAAATTAAACATTATGTATTCCTCAACAAGATAGCAAAATTCTATAGTCTCTCAGTATCTTAAATAAGTTTTCTGCAATTTACATACAGTCCTCTGAAAATAATCTCAATCTCTAAAACTATCATCTCAACCCTGCTTCCCACCCCACTCCCGGCCTGGTTGTGCCACCTTCTCTTAGCCTCACTCAGGATCTTCTCCTGGCATAAAAGAACCATCTCACTGGACATGTGTTAAAAACAGCAAGAAGTTTTCCTTGAGATTATTACAATTGGGGTCAAACCTACTGAAATAATAGAGAGAAACTGGACTCAACTCCACTGAAACAAAAGGTGGGAGGATTTTTAAGCACTGGGGTGAGCTAGTAGAAAAGTACTGGAGGACATTGCAGGAAGGGGGTGGGTGTTGCTAACTGTCGCTTACTGCAGTTAGATTCCCTGCCCTCCGTTAGAGACTGGGAGGCAGCGGCCCTCTCTTTCTTGATGATGACATTCCAAAGGGATGCCTTGCAGGTCCTCAAGAAAGACATTCCTGCACCATAGTAGATTTACATCTCAAAGGGCAACAAAGAAATAATTTACAATTGCAAGTTTTCTATAAAATAAATGCTCTTCTTCAGAAAAGGGAGGTCTGGGCCTAGAGTCAGGAAGAAACCTGCCTAGAGTTTAGTCAAACTGAGGGGAACATTTGCTCCTCACTGGACAGCTAAGAACTCACAGGGAAGCCTCAGAACCTTCCTACCCCCAAAACACACACACTCAGGAGTCCTTTCCTTAAGGCCTGAGCAATCCCCTCAGATGGCCGCCCAAAGATCCATCCAGAGACTCACTGAGGGGCCAGGTCACCAAGGGCCCTGGGCAGCACCCTCAGGACTACCTTCAACTCTTTCAGAGAGAGAGCTGAACTCAGAATCTTTTCCTCCATCTGAGGGAGTCCATAATTACATTGCAAATCAATAAGTGGGCTAAAATAACGTGAAAGGAACTCTTGTATTTATTTCTCTGACATGCAACAGCCAGACCATGTATTTCACCTCCCTCTATCCCTGTCGGTACCACTTCACTTCTAATTGAACCTGACTATCTATCTCTTTCTTTCATACTCTTGTTCCTCTATTTACCCTATTCATATATTTTTTTAATAAACTTTTAGTTTTAGAATAGTTTTCAATTTACAGAAAGTTTTAAGGATAGTACAGAGAGTTCCCATATAAAGCCCCCTCCCCACATACAGTTTTCCGCATTGTGATCACACATTAGTGTGAGACATTTGCCTAATTGATGAACCAATATTGATACATTATTGTTATTTCAGATTTCCTTAAGTTTTATCTAAAGTCCTTTCCTGTTTTAGGATCCCATCTAAGACACTACCTTTTTTCAACATTTCTCCTTTTCTTTTCCTTGCAGATCTAAGGAAATTTTAAAATAATTTTTTGTAAAACCCATGGGATGAAAAACAAACATATATATATGTTTGGGAAACTTCTACTTGTTCTACTTTCTAGTAACCGGACTGACTGGAGCCTAGGGTTGATATGGTGAATAGTGAGAGATTGAGGCTGGAAATGGAAACTTTAGAGCTCTCCTAATACCCGGATCCACAGTTGGAAATTTCATTCTATAAAAAACTGGAAGTTGGACTTCCCTGGTGGTCCTGTGGTTAAGACTCTGAACTTCCACCGCAGGGGGCATGGGTTCAGTCCCTGGTCGGAGAACCGAGATCCTGCCTGCCTCATGGCATGGCCAAAAACAGAAACAGAGAACAAAACAAAACAAAAACTGGAAGCCATTGAAGATTTTTAAGCAGAAGAAGGACATGAAGGAACTCTGTAATAAAATTAATCGGTCCATAAGGTACAAAATGGATTGAGAATGAGGAAAATTCTGGAAGCAGGAAGATGACTGGATGAGCCAGGGTCATAATCTATGTGTAAAGTCATTATGGCCTAATCTTGGTTGCTGGCCAAAGGGATAGAAAAAACAGATACAAATATAATTTTGAAAGGAAAAATTGCTAGAAGCTGCCAAGTGATTAGAGGTAAAGAGTAAAGAAGAAAAGAGAAAGGTAAAATATTGAAAATCAACTCAATGTTTCATGCCTCAAAAATATGGAGAAATGTTGCCCTAGCTTCAGAAATAGTGAAATCAAGAGGAATAATTGAATTCTGCGAATCATAGGAGCTGCATATTTAGAACCCTTAAGATTGAGTTGTGGGTAAGACTAACTTAGCATGTTAATAATAAAAGCATCTCTCTCCCCCCAGTGGCAGAGCTACGAATGCATCATTTAAGTGTCAAAATTCTATATAATTTAACTCTTCCATCCTAACTTTGGCTTGATTGTCCTCCTCTAAAACTCTCTAAAAATTGCCACATCAAACAATCAACTGAAAGGGTAACCCTCTTTGTTATGGTGAAATTGAACAAACCTGCACCAACACTTCAGATTGCTCCTGTTTAAATGGCCTTGGATTTTCAACACTGTCACCAAGAGTTCATATCAAAAACAAAAGACATAGAACACCTATGTCACCTTTGGCTCTTTCACATGAAGCTGAAACACTGTTAATATTTTCTGGGTTGGTGCTAAAATAGTATGCATTTCTCAGTGTCAATCTTCAATAATCTACATAATAACCTATATGGGAAAGGAATCTGAAAAAGGATGGATATAAGTATATGTATAACTGAATCACTTAGCTGTACACCTGAAACTAACATAACATTGTAAATCAACTATACTCCAATATAAAATAAAAATTAAATTAGAAAAAAAATCTTTATGAGTCATAGACCCACCATCCATGAATGAGGATATACTTCTCTAGTCAGAGTCACAAAGTTCCTACAGGTAAGCTATCTGTCAGTATCATGATTTTCAAAGTAAAGGTAACTGCTTTTGTATACACAAGAAGAAAATTCCAAATCTAATAAACATGAGCACCTCTGAGGTTAATAAACTTGGGAATCAAAGGCCAAAGGCCAAGTGATATGATTTAGTTGGTGGTGGTCCATGTTGCACAGGTGATGCTGAATTGCTTCTTACTGGGGCTATATTCAAGCATTCACTATAATCTCTAAAACAAGATGCTCTATCTAAAAATGCATTTGCCTGCAGCCACAGCCTGGCAAATTTTGCCAAGTGCCTTGCCTATATTTCCTTTCCCATCACTGCTGATTACCTAGACACATATGTGTATAGATAGGAGCATTCTCATTTGTAATTAATTCTTAACTGCTTAATTCAGTTGGATGCATCAATTCAAATTTTGTGACATCACAATTTTACCAGAATGAAAGGAAATGTCATATCTTAAGCTGTGGGTTGTAACATCAGTGAATGAATCAGACAGCAGGGAAAGCTTAATTTTAAAAAGGAATTTTTATTTACACTGAAAAATCCTGTGTAATCAAATGGAAAAGAAGAGATACAAGCCGTTCTGAAAGGATTTTTGATGGGCGCAAAGTCCAACCATTGCTGTTGACTTAAACAATACAGAAATTCATACAGTTTTTCCAGGAGCCATCTTATATTTCTATTTCAAGAATTACAAACTACTGGGACTTCCCTGGTGGCGCAGTGGTTGAGAGTCCGCCTGCCGATGCAGGGGACACGGATGAAATCATAGAACCAGAACAGACACTAGCGGTCGTCCAATCTAACCCTCTGATCGTATGCACAAGGAAGTGGAGACCTATAGAAGTGACTGCCCCAAAGGCTCATGGTGAACAGAGCCAGACCAAAGCCCAGGGCTCCCACTCACCCATTCCAGGAGCATCTGCAACCTTCCACTTCACCTAGATGTGCAAGTGCCTTGAGCAGCAATTCAGAAGCCCTTTGTATCAGAGATTCTGGACCAGCTTGGTAGCTTCACAGAAGAGCTAACAAAATCCACACTAAAAAAAGACAGATTCTTGCTGCTGTATTTTTTAAGGTAAAGATGTTTTCATACAGGTGTTCTCTGCATATTCTATAATATATCTTGGTAGTCATAAATTTACATTTCTGTATGATAGCATTCACATAAAACCTGAACATGTCTGGAAGTGATGTGGATTATTTTCTCAAAAAACTAGTTTGTCTAACTCAACCCACATTTCCCAGAATGACTGCTTCACTATTGAGCTGGACTTTGCTGAGCATATTCTAATGTCCAAGGCATCGCTTCCAGTGATTATAATGGCATTCTCTGCAAAATACGGAGGTCTTCAAGTGCAAAGGGGGAGCATTCGTGGTAGTTCCTTAAGTATTAATGTTTTTCTGAGGAAAGGGGGTAGGACTACAAAATTGGATAGTACTCCATACTCTGATAGATTCCTTTTTCCTCTATCCAGATGAATCTCTTGGCATCCTTATCATTATGCTTCTGATGTGTGCAAGTGTCAGCAACTCTGACCTGAAGACAGAAACCACAGATTAATCTTCAGCTCCTGTCTTTCCTTCACTTTCACAATGAATTAGTAGCCGAATTCCGCTTTATCTCACAGTAAAGCATCCTTCTCATGTAGCTCTTTCTATAGCCTCCTTCACTGGTCAACAGAATAGACAGTCTTCTAGGTGGAATATTTAGAATCCAGGAAGGCCACTATGATCCCAAACGTCTCTACTCCTCTGCTCCCCCATGCAGACACCACAGTCTAAAGCCAACCCACATAGCTACAGATGCTCCAAGGGACCAACAGCCTCTAAAGGTTAAGTGACTTGTCCAAACATTTCGCTATCACAGGACTTCCAATTCAAGGCCTGTGCCATGCATCCCTCTAACTTCGGTTGTCTTCTCTGAACATGGCTTTGAAAAGTCCCAAGGCCAAGGCTTTTAACTTAGGCTCCAAACCTTTCGCCCATGGTACTGCTCACCCCTCCTTTCCTTCTACCTTGTCCCGTTCAGTCAAGCCTTCTCCAGACCAGTGTGTGAGACAGCAGTTCATTTTTACCCCTCAACCTGACAATCTACTTTCCACATGCCTAACTAGTAAAACCTTGCTTCCATTCTTATACTTCACTGGTCCATTTAATACTTCATCTCCTTGAGTGCAAGTCCTATCTATGTGGTTCATGTTATAATTTGGCATTATAACCTCTCAGAGAAGAAGTTCTCAATGACTAGATCACAAAAGTTACCAGGGAGGGATAAAAAAATAAGGGCAGTATTGAGAGTTTTTCATATAGTTAGATATATCTGAAGAACTAACCTTTGGGCTGAGAGTATATGCTTCCTACATTTTATGAATTCTCTCAATTTTACAACTCCAGAATTTTCTTTTATAAAATGATGGTGATAGCAGATAGTTCATAAAATAAAAAACAGCAACCTTAGGTCAAGAAACCCCTCCTCAATTAAAAGAACTGACTGTCTGTGAAGTCTAAAAGTTTGGGAATATTATGTTGGAAAATGTAGAATAAATCTATAATTCTCTCTTGGCTGTGACCAGAACAGAGTTATTGTAAATATTCAGAAATAAAATCAGATAATTTAAAGAAGGCTTGGTAGTCATTGCTGCTCAACAAATGTTGCCTATTCTCCTCCCGGGCATGTAGTAGGATTGCATCTTCTTACCTTTTAAAATTATACTGGCCCATGTGGTTTTCTATGGCTAATAACATGTTAGTGGAAGGGAATGCATATCACTTCTGAGTGGAAGTTCTCAGAGCTAGGTGTAATTTTACCACTTCCTCTTTCTTTTTTCCACAGAGACTGGCCGTATTCTAGAGGGTAGCCCAGAGTGAGGATGACAGATATCAGGTATCTCAGCCAATCCATGCAGTGTCAGCAAGAAATAAACCTATTTGGTTTATGCTACTTAGATCCTGACAAGTACAAATGCACTTTGAATGTGTTAGAAAAAGCATATCAATGTAAGGTATTATTAGTATTTTCTTTGAAATTGAAGGCTAGGAAATAGACCCAAAAGAAAATTAGAAGGAAGCAAAGAGTTCCTCTTAAGTCAGGGCCTTTATTTCACATATTTCCCCAAGTAGGAGACCTGACTGACTATTGGCAGACCAATTAACACTACAACAGGGGCGGACACTGTAGAGGGACAGGACACATTTACGTCATCCATATCAGAGCTGTTTGATCTATTCAAAGTGAGATGTTATCTGGAGCTTCCACTTTCAGTGAGTCTAAGAAAACTAAATCAGAGAAAGAGCTTTATTTGTTCCAGTGGCTAAGGCTGAAGTGGCATACAACACAGAACTGCTGGCACAGAGATCTGCATTGCCCTCAGTTTCCATCTAAACAGAAAAATCCTGAATTTATACCCTTATCTATTGGCCTTGGTGCCAAAACATATTCTCCTAACTTGACTGGAGCATGAAAACGTTTTCGTGGAATCTCAGGTGCCTTTGTGCTCCAAGCTCAAGGTAGACCACAGACAGTAATTATGGGGCAGGAGAGGGCAAAGAAGACCAAAGAGAAATCTCTCCAACCCTTGTATGTTTCAGTGCCACATTCCCCACAGTTGTGTGGTCAAAAATATCAGCTCCATCTGACATTTCACCGTAGCAGTTTGCTGACTGAAGCGTTGCTTATCGTTTAGAGCCAGCAACTTCAAAGGCTGTACTCACCAGACTGCTTGCTGCCAAAGACATCCTCCCAAAAGGTGAGTGTGTAAGTGCAGGAGGCCACTGGCCAGGGCTACCACATTTATTTCCGCACTGACATCTCGGATCCTGGTGTTTTCAAGTATTCATGAATACCTAACACCAAATTTGTTGAAACTTTAACCATGATTTCCTCATTATGAACTACTCAGAAATCTTCATGCACTTTTCACCACAAGGAGCTGAGCACCGTTATGAGATGAGTGGCTTGCCAGAGCCCAAGAACGCAGTTAATGAAATTGTCATCGGCGTGAGCGGTGAGTGGCAGCTCCATCTTGTGCTTCGTGGTTAGCATGTGAAGAGTGAGAGCAAAGGGAGCCTGTTGTATTTTAAGTGCTGAGCAACGGTTCACCCAGCCTGAGCACGCATGTCAGTCCAGGCTCCCAGGAAGATCAAAGGAAATTCAGGCAAGAGTAAATCATCACGAGAAAGCACGCCCTGGTACCGTGAGTGGCATGGGAAGCCTGGTTCCAGATGTAGCTCTTACTGGGCAGCTGTGACCTTGAGAAGGTCAGTGATTTCTCTAAATCTTATCAGGAAAATAACGAGACTGGACTAGGTCATTCCTAAGGCCCCTTCCCTTTCTAACATTCTGTGATTCTCTGTGAAATACTTATTGAGTCAGGCTGTATGGAGAAGCATTCAAGTGGTTACCGCTCTGGATTAGTTGAGAGCCCCATCCTGATGGAGTGAGCACACGCAGATAAAGTCCTCACCCTCCACAGCCTGTGAAGGTTGAGGTTTGGAGGGAGTACAGAGTTAGAATCACAGGCTGCTGTGATAACCCAAAAGTCATTTGGCTCGGCTGGGTCTCTTGGCTTCAGGCATTACTCTTGATCTAAAAGAATTACCCACAGTCCTCTCAATCCTTCTCAGGCTCAGGATCCCCCAGCTTACATCTCTGGGTCAATGGCATTACCAGTGCATCACCTAAGCATGGTCCCAAGATGATCTAGAGTCATTAGCATGATCTGCAACAGTTTTGCAAGCTCCAACTTCCCTCTACCACGGCCTGTCACACAGCCATTTCGACTTGCACCTCCTCCTGGTTTCAGCTCTTTTGACCCCAAGTCGTAAACTCTCCCCTGGATTATGACAGTTTCCTTGAAGGTCCCAAAGACCACTGTTCAATGGTTCTTTCTGGCGGCCAGCAAAGAATTCTCTCTAGTACCAACAAGGTTATGGACTAGATCTAGATCTAGAGCCATCTTTCAAGATCTGGCCTGAAGTGAGCCAAGGAAATAGTCCTCTAAGCTGTATTACTGTCTCTCTTCAAAATGCCCGAGGCCCTAACTATGCCTTGAAGCAGAGTTTCTGTCCTTAGTTCTCCCCTATATTCTCTTTCACCCAAGGTTCATTCTTGCCCATTCCAGAGAACCTCCTCCGAGATTTGAGGGCAGCTTTTCTCTTCCATCCTTGGTATAAAACTCTTCAAGCCCAAATCCAGATCCTGTCCTTCAATCTCATGCAATTAGAATTTCTGGTGGCCTGAAGTGTCACATCAGATTTCCTGGGCCTGGTGAGCCAATGACACCTCACCAGAGCCTTCAGTTAGAAACACAAATAGACAGACAGATGACTAACAACGCAATTTAGGTGATACAAAGAGCCAAGTGTGTGGCATAGATTATAAATATCATTACCATTTTTGCAGATAAGAAATAACCTGAAAGCTAAAGTAGCCTGTGTTATTTTCCCAACCAGATGGTTGAGGAGGAAGATTAGAAACTGTGTTTATTGTCTTTCTAGAATGTCCCAGGAACTGTTCTAATATTTGTCTCATTTAATTCTTACAGTATTACTATGAGCTAGACACCACTGTTGCAATTTTATAGATGAAGAAGTAAAGGTTGGCAAATGTAAATATCTTGTTCTAAGTCACTCGATTAATACGTAGCAGGGTGGGTCTATAAACAGCAGGTCTTTCTGACTAATGAAGATGTTAAGTCCATCCTATTAGTGTTTTTCAAAGCCCAAGCTGTGGACTTCCTGAATCAGAAGTACCTGGTTTACCTCTTAAAATGTAGATTCAAGGGCCTCTTCCTGGATCTATAGAATCAGAATCTCCAGGCATGGTTTGACAATCTCTGCAGGAGACTCAGATCCACTAAAGTTTATTTACCAGCATCTATAGCATGCTGGCACCCTCTAAAGTCAAAGGCTGTGTCTCATAAATCTTCCATACCCTGGCAGCATCAAGCACAGAATTGAGCACCTGGTAGGTACCTAATTAAATCCATGTAGAAACAAATTTGTTCAGATGCAGCCCTTTTTTTTTTCAGCTGAGCAACAGTGTCTGTGCAGAGGCTAAGGTGACAAGAGCCTTCCTTACACAAACACAGGGCTACAAAACCAAATACAAAATGAGCTGCCTGGGAGAAAAATAGTCAAGGAAAATTCCAGGGCTTGTCTCACTTTGATTCCTTCCACTGCTCCCATGCTGGTCCCTGGGGAGAGGGGAGCAGAAAGGGGGGTGGCTTCCTGAGCCCCAGTTTGAGTCAAAGCTGCTCTCCTTCGCGCCTCTGCACTCCTGAATCTCATTCAAAATTCAAGAAATAACTTGGCCAAATGCTACACAGGAGTACAAAGAAAATATTTACAGAAAATACAAGTAAAACGAAAACAGACTCGTATCTCGGAAACAAATGTGATGATCACTTTGGCCTTGAGATTTCACAAAGCAGAATGACAGTGACAGCTTATGGAGCCCAAATGCCCTTCTGAAAAAGAACGACATTTCCGCCCCAAGGGACAAGTACAACATCAAAGGAGCCCTTCTTCCTCTCTCAGATCTTTGTTTCTACACGAATTTTAGGTTAACTAATTTTTTTCCAAAGTAAATACTTATTCCCTTAGGCAGAAAAAAGAAAGGCAGGAAAGTGGTTTGACGCGGGCCTCCTGCCCAACACAAGGAAACACAGAATGTGGGGCCTGCCAAGGAAGGGTTACAGAAGCCAGCCTTTAACGTATCTCCTGAAACCCAAATATCTACAAGAGGGAAAGCACTGATGTCCTCTAGTGAGTAGTTTTTAAATTTACATGTCAGCAGGGCCTTAGTAATATATTCAATTAAAATTCAGCCTGATTATTTATTGATTTTACATTTTCCTGCCCTGCTCCTGTCCAGGCAATTTTCTAGCCACTCTCAAATACCTCTCATGCTTCCCGGGAAAAGGCTGATACAAACCAAGAATTCCCAAACAAGAGCTGAAATACAAAGCTAATTATTTCAGGCATGCCCCTGCTATTCCAGCAGGTCTTTATGGGTTCAAGAGAAGTCTTAGGTCTGTTACAAAGGCCCAGTTTCAATTTGGGTAATTAGACTTCACCCTACCCTTGAGAGTTCCTCTGACATAGTTTCCTTCCTTTGCTTCCTGAGTCTCTACACATCTGTTTTGTTAATAAGCTTGGTTCCTCCACAGTCTACTAGTCTTTTCCAAGTAGATGGCTCTGACAGCATTTTCCTGGGTATTTCTCATCAGCAAGATCAGAAGCAACTGTTTCAAATCCTTCCGGACCTGTGTTAATGTCACCTGTCCCAAAAAGCCTTCCCAGCCCCCTTTCCAGCAGAATCAATCTTAGCTTTTTCTCCTATATCCTTCTATCTATCTCTCCTATTAACACACTTACTTCATTCAGTCCCATATGATTGTCAATTGTGTGGCTTTCCTACCCATTGAAACATAAACCCTTTAAGATCACAAACACATCATCTGATTTCTCTCAACAACCTACACAGCCCCTAAGTAGGAGAAGGGGGAAAAAGCTAATGTTTATTGAAGCTTTTCAGGTACCAGTCACCTGAAATACTCCTAAATACTCACTAATCCTTGAAACAATTGATCTTAATTTTACAGGTGAAAAAAAAAAAAAAAAAAAAGGATGTTAAACAAGATGGCTTATCATACTAAGGTGGAAGTGCTGGTAAGTGCTAGAGCAAGGCTGGGTTTCCAGGACTGGTGGACCCCATGGCTCATTTCATGGTCCAATGTCACTTCACTAACCTTAGCCAGGGCCTGACTACCATGGGCACTCAAGGTTGTTGATGAGCTTTTATGGAATATCTTTCTGAATGTACTACCTTCCTGTACCGATTTCTGTGCTGATGACCAAGTCCACCAGCCATTTATGGGGCTTGAGGGTCACTCCTTGTAGGCTCCCTGCCCCCCGCCCCATGGCTCTTAAGGCTTTGATAGAATCCTATCTCCACCCAGTCATTTGAAGGATCTCTAAACAACATCACCTTCCTCTCTTCACTGCCTCCTTACAGGATCAACATGGTTGATCCTGATGTAAAGTATCAGACCAATTTCCCCCACGCGTAGATCACACAGATTGATCTTTTCCCTATTTTTAGAGTTTCCGAAGCAAAAATCACAATCTCAGGATAAACATTAGGGAACTAACTATGTGTAAAATAATGGATGTTCTTACAGCAGGAATGACATACATCCTGCCCAGCCGTGAATATGAATGAGCCTCCCAAACGCACCTTCTCTCACTCCTGCTGCACCTCAGGCCTCCAAAGTCCAGCCAAAGGTGTGAATCAGAGGCCATGGTTCTACTGATGAGGAGCTTCACTCTCAGCTGGCAACTCTGAAGACAGCCTCTGCTCCAGCAAAGCTTTCCATCCCCCCCCAGACTAGTGAATGTCAACTAAAATGCCTCTCTCACTCCTCTCCGACCATCTAGCACATGAGGAGTTGATGGACGGTCTACTAGCCACAGTAAAATGCATAAAATGCAAGTGATTTTTGCCATTTGCCTTGTCTACAAGAAACATATAAGAAATGGTATAAGAAATACCAAAGAGGGACTTCCCTGGTGGCACAGTGGTTAAGAATCCGCCTGCCAATGCAGGGGACACGGGTTTGATCCCTGGTCCGGGAAGATCCCACATGCCGCGGAGCAACTAAGTCCATGCGCCACAACTACTGAGCCTGCACTCTAGAGCCTGCAAGCCACAACTACTGAGCCCACACTCTGCGACTACTGAAGTCCGCACACCTAGAGCCCGTGCTCCGCAACAAGAGAAGCCACCACAATGAGAAGCCTGTGCACCACAACGAAGAGTAGCCCCGGCTCGCTGCAACTAGAGAAAGCCCGCGCGCAGCAATGAAGACCCAAGACAGGCAAAAAGGAAAAAAAAAAAAAAAAGAAATACCAAAGAGGCAGGAGCAAACCCTCTTTTGGCTGGACTCTTCTCCAAAGCCACTAAGTCATTTAGTTGATGGGAAGGTAATTTGGAGTTTTTATTTCAAAGACCAGAGACATTAATAAAATTCCTTATCTCTTTTACATTCAGGCCCTCTATTGCCTGAATTGTGTACTGAATATTATCTATATTGATAATATTCTCAAGTATTATTTCTGAAGTCTCTTCCCTACTAACCACGGAAGCTACTCCCTTACTGCGTGAGAAGCCAAGGGGTCTCTCTGTTGAGGACAAGCAACTAAAGGAGAGATTCTCTCATCCTATCCCAGGTACTGGTGTTTATTTAGATGCCCCTCCAGCATTACATGAGACAGCTCCCTCGTGGTGGCCAAAAGATGAGACTGACAATTTCAACCCACTTTTCAGAGAGAAAAATTGTGATTTTAAAAAATTCAGTAGAGTTATTCATGATGAAATACACACGTGAGAGATTACAGCAGGAGTCTTGAATGTGGATTGTCACATGGCTGGTTCTCTTCAGATGTTATTTTGGTTGAAAATATTGTTTGACCCCCAGGCTTCAGTATTTCTGTCTCCGAAATATGGCCAGTAGAAGGTGTTGGGTCTGTATCAATTTGGAGGTATTTAAACCAATAACCTAAATCCGATGGTTCTGAAATTTTTTTCCACGATTCTCTTTTTATTATTCTGGGAGGTATGAGATTTTGAAGTATTTTTTTCAAAATACTTCAAAATTTGAAGCATTTTTGAAGTGTTGACACCATCAACAATGGAAAAGAAATACATTAGAAGAATGAAGTAGAGTTATAGGACAACCCCCTGTTGGCTGAGACAGGTGGACAAATGATGGAGAAAGCAGCAAGAAACAAGATTACAGGTCAGAGAGCCAATCCCCTTCTTACCTGGAAGAGCCTAATCGCTTCTGTCTTTGGTGTTGGCGACTGGATAGAATTCTCTGGTTAAAGGGCCTTGGTTTCTTCCTGGGAGAAAGAGTGTTTTGTAACCCATGGTAAACATTCAGAACAGGGGAAAGAGCTTCACTTTATCAATTACAGCTGCATCTATAGAAGCAAATTAACAGACATAGACTCTGCCCTTATTAGAAAAGATTGGCGTTGATGATCAGCATATTAATAATGGCACTAATGCGCTGTTATAAATATATGGCAGATACCATAACAGTGATCTGGATTAAGTTTCAAATTAATTGTTCTATAAATTGCATATCTGTGTGGTTATTTCATAATAAATCTCAAATCAGTTGACTGATCTTGACAAAATTTGGTTCATTTATCAAGGGAATAAATTTACATCACATGAAACCCATGAGTCAATGCATCAGATGACAGCAAATAAAAGCTTTCAAAGGGCTCTCTTTACTATAATTTGTAATTACGTTCAGAGCCATCATTCTCTTCCCTCTTTAACCACTCTGCAAAACACAAGATAACTCTCCCTGTTTCGGTTTATTTCACCATTTTCTACTTCATTCTCCTGCTTAAAAACTTAGCCCGTAAAGCCTAAATTCCTCTACCTGACTTCTGATTGACTAATTGATAAGTAATTATGCAGGGTAAGAACCACAATTCACAGAATCACAAATATCCAGGCATTTTCACAGGGCAGAGGGCAGGAAATGTTATGAAACTTACGTCTGGGGGGTTAGAGAAAGGATTACCTCTCTCAAGTTAGATGAGGCAACTTCATAGAAACTTCCAGGATTCTGAAATGTGTTCGAAAGATGAGAGCTACAGGTGTCCCTGGCACAAGTTTCTGTTTGGGACAAAAGTTCTGATGTGGTCAGGAGAGATATTTAGAGAGCCATCTTAAAAAGGAGGAAGTTGACCAGCTCTGTGTGCTCTAGCTAGTAATCTTGATGCTTTACTGTGCCTATGAACCACTGAAGGTCTTACCGAAATGCAGATTCTGAATCAGTAGACCTGAGGTGGTGCCAAGTTCCCACACTTCAAACAAGCTACTGGTGAGGCCCATAATGCTGGTCCATGGACCACGCTTTAAGGAGTCATCTCCGAGCTATAAGAAATATCAATAGTTTTGTTTTGTTTTAACAGAGCTGTCAAAAGATATGGGGGCTGGGGCGGGGGCAGGGGAATCTGTCAATGGCAACAATAAGTTTCTCAGGAAATGTTGTATATGGCATGTGGACAAAGTAAGACCTTTGGTTTTAACCCAACTCTACCATTTAGGGACTCCATTTCTTCATTTAATTAACCTCTTCAGACTCAATTCGCTCGTCTGAAGGAATGGGGATAATGAAAATCAACTTGTAGGGATGGTGATAAGAATTAAATGAGTTGAGGGGTATAAAGAACCTATCACAGCCTCTGCACAAAGTAGATTGTTCAAGAGTGTAGGTGTCCTTCCCTTCACCTCAATTACCCCCTTCATCACTTGAGATGTTCAAGCCGAGTTTCAATCGACACCCTTGAAGGAAGTTACAACGAGCATGCTCACTTCAGGGTGAGGATGATGACCCTGAGACTCTACAATGCCTGGCACTGATCCATGGAACTGGAGGGCAGTGACTTCTGGGAGGTGAGCCCCGGATGCACTGGTATTATTGAGGCCTGCCATTGTCGTGAACACATCTGTTATGCTCATGGGATAGATCAACAGTCTGGAATCCGAAGCTAATGACAGCTAATAAGTGAATAAACAGTTCAATACTGACATGCACGGCTGCATAAAGATGTTTCCATCAATACTGTTTAGAAAGAGCCTTTTATACAAATACCTTCCACTTGCACTGCCTTTCGAGAGCGTGCAGTTCTGTTATCACAGTTGAGACTTAAAAGAACCATAGGAGTGAGGCTAATCATCCCCATTTTATAAACAGGAAAGCTGAGATTCCCCCACCCACGAGGCCCAGGACCAATGTCAGAACCTGGGGTTCCCCTTTAAACAAATCGTTAACTCTGCGGATTCCAACAATAGGTAAGTACCCTTCGTGAGCAAAGTCCTGCACAAGGAAGAAACGAGGCACAGTTAAAGACTAGAACATTCAGAAGCATTTGCTTGCAGCTACTCCAACTCCCTCCCTTTTATAGATCAGGTCACTAAAGTTCAAAGAAATGCAGCAACTTGCCTAAGTTCTCCCCTGAAAATGGAAAGCACATCTGTAAACATTCCATTAATCCTGCATAGCTGCTTTTAATATTCAACACTCCAGGACACCCCGGGTTCTCCTTTTTATTCCAGATTCTTTATGACCTGCTATAATTATCAATTAATCTGGGGCCATCACGTACTTATTTTAACAAACATATAAAATCTTGAGATTTCCATCAGAGGAGAGAGCAATCCTCCAGTTATCTTTGTCCTCTTTAAGTCAAATATTCTTAGACGATTCTCTCTCTGTTAATGTTTAAGGGTAAGAGATATGGCTAATGCCCCAAAGCCAACCGAGAGTGGTGTTGAAAAGGTTCGATTCTGAACTGGTGGGAAGAGTCACATTTACCATCTTCTCAATAATGAATTAGCCAAGGACTGGCCATTCTTTGTTCCATTTCTTCTACTTCCTTAATCAAAGCTGAACAGAATGAATTGCATGTAAAAAGGGAAAAAAGAAAACATTAAATATGAAAGGCCAACTCACTCACCTATATTTTTAGTTCAAGTGACAGCTTTAAAATTACAAAGGTAAAACCCCTTTGTTAAGTCGGGTTTTAAATGTGCCATTTGTCAAACTGGTACACTTTTACGATTTTTAAAATTACTGTTTTATCATGAAAGGTAAAAATACAAAGTGGTGGTATTATTCTTCATTTCTACCACCGCCACCCCATTTGCATTTGGGGGGCTGTTGTTTTTCTAGGCGGGAAACTGGGCTGTTCTCAGCAAAACGCTTAGACACATTTTCATTCAGGGAGCAAAGCTGTTAGATCATTTTCCAACCCCAGAGCTGTTATTGTTTCACAGAAATAGGGAAAATGATCCTTGCAGCCATCACAGAATTTCATAGCTGAAGGCGACCTGAGAGGTCATCTTGAGCAGCGCCCTCTCTTCACAGATGAGAAAGCTAAGGCCAGATAGGTGAACAGATTTGCCTGTGTTGCCCCAGCCTGTCTGTGGCCGAGCCTGGCCTGGATTCCAATTCTGTCCACGCCTGATGAGTGATTTGGCAACACGTCGCGATGCCCTTCCTGACATTACCTTCCAGTATTTTCTGGTTTTGCCCCTCAGGTCTCTTCCCCTCTTCCAGCCAGAGTTAGTAGTTTGACTTACGGAATGACCCTCACCTGGAGACTTGTAGGGTCTTTGTAGAGATGGCCGAGAGCAAAACACCTTTTCTGCAAGGTCAAGATAAGGACCAATTCTTTGTTTGGTTATAAAAGGGATGTGGGTATCTGGGAATAAGAGGTGAGAAAGTAACAGTATCTCAGAGAGAAGAGGAAGCTATGGAGGGAACAAAAGAACCCTCCTCCACCCCCTGCCGAGTCTGCTTTTTTTTTCTCTGTGATTATCTTCAGTAACAACTTTGTAAATCTTCCCTGAGAGACAGGGAGAAGAAACTGATTTCAGAGTCACTGGGAGGCACTCTGTACAGCTGTGAAATCTGTGCCTCTAAATAGAAATAGCTATGGTTGATAAGAAGTAGGCTGAAACTGTCATCAAGGCGAGCAAACAGCACCCAAGTGGATGGATTCTCTGACCAGGCTCTGCCTCAGGTCTTGTAAGGGTCTCTGACCAAAGCCCCAAGCTCTCTGCAACCCTCCATGCTTACATCTTAAATGGAAGCCCCAGTAACACATTTATAGATGGTCTTATTTCATCCCATCTCCAAGACCCACTAAGATTGTCCATTTCCATCCTGTCCTGTGATCACAGCCATCCTAAGAGTCAGACCAGCCCTGGTCAGGGCACGAGGAGACACCAGCAGATGAACAAGCACTGACTAAATATAAAGTGTCACCTAATGGAATTGCAGCTCTCAGTCCAAAATTGAAATTTTAATTTTGCTAAAAATGGGTTCTCACCATACAATTCATTATTAATGAAAGAAAAAGTGTGTATTCACATTTGCTAATTATTTTTCACTCACTTATGGCAAAAAAAAAAAAAAGCTTTAAACCCTATAATTTGGTCACCAATTAGTCTTTGATTTATCCTGACCTACTTGGTGTGTGTGGAGGTGTTTTTTAATATTAAAAAAGTCTTGCAGCTGAAAATTTACATTTAAAAAGTAATTAATGCCAATTCAGTGAAGAAATCCTCAGTTTCTTGCAGAATTACATTGAACGTCAAGCCCTTTTTAAGATTGGAAAGAATTGATCGTCATTTAAGAGGCGCTTCCTTGGTGCTTTGCCAAACAAAGTTCACATGGTGCCTTTCTCCAGGTAAACTGACATCAGAGCCGTTCCCATTTCTGTTAACTTTGTCTCCGTCACTCTTCGTACGTACGTGTGTTGTTACTCAGAAGAGAGCATTTGACTAACGGTTACCGTCAAGTTCCATTCCTCCCTGTTCCAGCTGAGTGCTTCTCAGACACACACTGTTCTGCTGCTTCGGGACCAGGACAATGATTCAGGCAGAGCCACTCGCATCTCTTGTCAGCTGAATTTCCTCCCTCCCGTCTCCTTTCTCCCCTCCTGCGTTTCCTGAGCCCTCATACACATAGTCATTTCCCCAGTGTGAACTCACCATCTCATTCTCCATTTCCCTCTGTCACCCCCCCAAAACAAGAACCCCTCTTTGGAGCAGGAGGGTGTGGGGGCCAGAAGCAGCTGCTATCCACGGAGCAGTGGTCTAGCTTGCGATAATCGCTCTGTTGTTAGCAGAACCACCATTGTTAGAAAATGAACCTCTGCAAGGTTTTCTGATCTAGATAAAGGAGGGTATTGGGCAGTCGTTTTACTACTGGACCAAGGAGATGTTCCACCTTCTCTTTTGAACTGACTCTTCCTGGCTTTTGTGTTGTCATAAACTTGAGCAAAATGCAATTTACTGAATTTTTCCCTTAAAAAGAATCTAAATGGGGATATAGTACCTCTGGGAGTTTCCGGCATGTGCAATGTGTATCATTTCATTCTAACACCGTACCGTTCAGATGTAAACACTCAGCTGTCACTTACAGGTCTCCTTATACCCGCAATCCCAACTGGAGTGAGGGGGCAGGATGAAGGGCAGGAATCACTAGTGCATACGGTCTGTAATATGTTCAGAACGAAATGACAGATCTGCAGTGGAGAGTTTCCATGTGGTTTTCGATCAACAGCAAAAGGCCAAAAAGAATAAAATCATTTTATCATTGTTTCTGACATCCTCAATTCATGGCAAGTGTGGTCCTGTGCTCCCTGACCTGGCTTCCTGAGTACACATGGATGCATGTACAGGCCACTTCCAGCTACTAAACAGCGGCTCTGGGACAGGCATTCCGCATACTTTATCTCCACAAATCCCCAAAGGCAATGTTCTGACTCCCATTTTATTGATGAGGAATCTGAGGTTCCTCAAAGAAATCATTTGCCCAACGTTACTTGTCTCGTGAGTGGCAAAGCTAAAATTCAAACCATCTCTGTCAAGTTCCGGACACTATACTCTAGAGAAACCTGAAAAATAGGATTTATTCAGAGTTACAGTTTACACCAGGATTTGGAACATATGGCCAGTAACCTCTGTATGGATTCTTTACACAGTTGACCCTTGAACAACATGGGTTTGAACTGCGTGGTCCAGTTACACACAGGATTTTTTCACTAAATGCGTACGTACAGCACTACATAATCAGCAATTGGTTGAATCCCCGGATGCAGAGCCATGGATATGGAAGGCCGACTGTAAAGTTATATGTGGATTTTTGACTACCTGGAGAGTTGGCACCCCTAACCCCCATGTCGTTCAAGCGTCAACTGTATTTTAAACATCGAGGTTGTGATTATCTAAAGATGCTGGCAATATAAAGGATTCAGATGTTGCTTTCGGCATCTTCATTCAGCAGCTATTTGCTGGGTACCTCGATGGAGGTCAAGGTCCTGGCCAGTGGAAAGGGTGGGCTTTATGGGACATGGAGGAACTATTCTTAGTAACTGGGCATCAGTCCTCTCTCTGCACATCTTTGTCTTCCCCAATTCACCGCAGCTTGCGTTTCTGAAAAGGCCCACCTTCTGCTCCAAACCCCTCTGCAGAGTAGCAGCCTCCGTTCTGCCTGCTCTCCGTGGCTTCAAATCAAAGCATGGGTTCCAGATCTCAAATGTGAGGCGTCTGTACAATCGCTGGGTTCCTACTTTGCCCTCCCAACAAATTTATTTCAAATCCAGCAGCCGCAGGATGTGGAGGACCCACAGGGAGCCCTGGGTGTCCAGGTCACTCCATTCCACAGTCCTCTCGGCCCCTCCCATTCTGGTCCCATCCGTAAGACAGACCTTCAGCATTCATTCCCTGTATCAGAGATAGTTCACATCAACTTCTGAGCCTAGGTGTGCAGACCTGCTCTGAGCCCTGGCATGATTGGGGCCCCAGGGGCCCCCATGCTCCACAAGCCCTCTTCCCCAGAAGCCGGTGTTGTTTCCTTGTACTCGGGGGAAGGGGGGGGTGGAGCCTGGTCACATGTGTTAAGGCCTTCTGGCCTGCTACCTCCCACTTGGCTCTCACAATTCCAACCAGCACATCTCGGGACCCCGCCTCTATGAATGGACTAACTCAGACCCACTGATTGTTGTAGGCATCAGACACTGATCTTGGATAATCCAGCCGCTCTCATTAGACGGCTCCTGGCTCATCCCTCATTCCCAGATCTAATGAAAGGTCCTCTCCCAGGGCCGACTCACTCCCACCCCTCATGGCTTCAGTTGCTGCCCAAGCTGCCCCAAACCCTCGGCTTCAGGACTTACCCTATTTTCAACTGTTCCCACCTGAACAGGCTGCGATGCCCCTACCACCACTTGAGTTGCCCTTACTCTCAGTGCCACTACAAGAGTGAAGGGAAATGATTGTGTGCCCTCTCTTCGGGCAGCCTGCCATCAGCCAACTAGCCCACTATTAATTAGAGCCATTCACAGTGACCCTATAGTAACCAGGTCAGTTTCACCTGGTCACTCTGATTAAACATTGGATGGGGCTCTAGTTCAGGTATTCGGAGGTGTATTTGGAAATATCTAAGGAACGACCAATTTCTTCATGGTTTAATTTCAGTGATTGCCTCCACGGAAACCCGGCAAGAGGCCCAGCCAAGACCACTCAGGTGTGGAGGTCCAGCCATGGTCTCCTCAAGCCACAGGACCCTGTACCTCAGGTACTGGAGGGCATCCACCCAGCCCCCACTGATATGCACAGAGAGGAGCTGCTCCACCAGCGGCTCAGCTTTTGAAGCTAAAGAAAACATGAACTGTAGAAATGACATTATTTCTCTAGCAATTTCATCCTCTGCTAGGATAAAAACCAGCACCACCAAAAGGTAGATTTTTCAGCCTCTGTAAGCCTCAAAGACAGGAACCTGATCGCTTCCACGACTCACTGGGGCTGACTTGCAGACGCGTGGTGGCACTTGTTCCTAACAGCCTCCTTCCCAAGTCACAGGCTGCCTCCTAATGAGTGATACTAAGTGTACTGTTAACTATATCACTTTGTTAATTGCTCAGCCTAAATTAATCGTATGTTCAGAAATTCCTCTTGTTTTTCCAAAGGCTCTTGCTACAGCAGACGTAAAAGAATCAGGGTCTCTCTTAATGAGGCCATAACGTATTTCGTTTTTATGTACTGCCCTACCGCCTATTAACTCAAAAGCTTACTGTGTCCGCACAGGCAGAGGGAAGTACAGGGCCAAGCGATTGCCTGTAAATATAATTGCTGTAGCGATTTAACCTGGTTCAACTGGCTGAAGGAACATTTTCCACAAATAGCAATTTAAAATCTGAATTATATTCATAATGACCTTGGCTCTCAGTGCTTTCCTTGTTTCATGAGATCTCAGCACCTCAGAATAATAATGCCAGCGGACCATATGCTTCTTTCTAAAAGTCCTTTTGCTGCCTCTGTGCCAGCCAAAATCAAATCTCCAGGAAAACTTCTTCTCCCAAAGGGGTGCCAAAAGGAACCATCTGAAGCCAGGGACAGTCTTCCAGATTTCGGCAATGCCTGGCACTGGATTTCAGGATAAGCCAAACAGGTGACCCTTCACTGCATGTGATGTGAAGGAGGCCAGATGAGAAACCCCAACCAAAATATCCTTCCCTTAATTTAATTTGATGCTGAAATTATAGAATTACTTGAAGGTGTTTTAGTCTCCAGGACAAAGAACACAAGGGGGAAAACCTGGGGTGAGGAATCAAGAACCTTTGACTGAAGTCCCATCTCTGTCACTTACTAGCTGTGTGACGTTGGCAAGTTGCTTCACCAAGCTGAGCCTTGATTCCTTATATGTCAATAGCAATAGTACCAACTCCATGTTAACCCTGTTGCAAGCATTAAACGCAATTGCCCTTATATTCATGGAACATCAGAAGAAACTCCGAAATGTTAACTCTCTTGTTTTTGATGACAATGGCATCGATATTGTTATTACAAATTAGTCAAGGCAGGGTAAGCAGTTAATCTTGACTGCCAGCTCATAGGTGAGGAGATTAGCAATAAGGAACTAGACCAATGAGATTTTTATAAGCCTAGTACCCTGGACAGCTGCCTTGGTGGCAGACGGGTCAGGTCCAGAGGATGAAGAGTACTATCTCCAAATATCTCCCATCCCTAAGGTTTTGCCTGAGGTCTGAGCTCTCAGTACCGTTTCAGGGACAGAGTTGAACTATTTCTACCCCAGGTCACTTGTACTAACCACTCCCATCTTCCTGTGGCCTACTCCAAGGCAGCAACAGTAAAAACAACACAATGGAGGGGAGGCTCTGGTGGATAGAGGACCAGAGCTCTGGGGGCAGTGGGGGAGCAGTAATCCAGAGGGATGGTGGGCCTTGCACAGCTTCTGAGGAGCTTGCAGTGGCCCCACTGCAGAGCTGCAGGTGAAAAGTCAAAGGTATGACCCCATCAGGCTGTGGATCATTGTTGCATATCTCGGTCGCTGAACTTCACCCATCAGTGCTCTCTCATTTTGGCCAACTTAGAGAACAGAAGCACAAAGTGGGGGAAAAGGCAGGACAGAAGTGAAAGGAATCCAGATTCCAGATTCATTAAGTACTCGGTTCTATCACTTATGTTATTTTTAAAATATGGCATTTATTATTAGTTGTACACTGGAACCAAATGGTAAAGATACAAGAAATTGTCACATAGAGAGACATACCAGAAAAGGCAATTACAATACAGTGTTTAAATACTGATAAGATAACACAAGGTGCTTGGGAGCATAAAGAAGGGACAGACAAAAAAAATCAAGAAAGATTTTCCTGTAAAAGCAACGTCTCAGCCAGCACCTAAATGATGGTAGGAGATAGCAGGAGAAGCTGGAGGATCAGAGGGCGCCAGGGAGAGAGAACATGTATTTGAAGGACCAATAAAGTGCTCACTGTCAGAAGCACCAAAAGAATTTCACTATTCAAAGGCAGAGGAAAAAAACTCTACAAAAATAATAAGGGCCACACGATGTAGAACCTTGTAAAGTGGAAGTCTATCATTGCTTTCTCAGCCTACAGAAAACAAATCAGAATGCAATTCCCAGGCATCAGTCAGAAGAGTCCAGGTTTTGCAGTGGTAACAAATAATCTCCAAAGCTCAGTAGCTTGCTACACACACATTTACTTCTTACTTCTACTGAATGCCCACCTTGGAATTAACAGACACATGATTGCGGAGGGGGGCTTTCTCATTGTGACCGCTTTAGGGGCTCAAGCTGATGAAAGTTCCACCTCCGAAAATTCTTCAGAGTGACTCAGGTAAGGGGAACAGAACATAGCCATTCAGATCAGGTTCTTAAAGCTGCAGCCTAAAAGTGACACTCATGTTTCTTTGGCCAACACAAATCATATGGCCACATCCAACTTGAAGAGGGCACCCTACCATAGGCTGAAAGAGAAAAGGACCGGATATGTATGGTGAGCTGCACGAATGACATCTATGCCCCCTTGATCCTTCCTCGTGGGTAATTATAAACTAATACTTCCTTACACTGGGTAGAGTAAATAGTTCTTGCCAAAATGCTCTCATAAAACTCCTTGAGCCACACCAATAGTGATTGCCATAGGCTAACTAAGCCAGCTGCCTGGAGGACAGAAATAGTTTCCAAACAATTCAAGGAAACTCACAGAACATCAGTTCCAATGGATCGGTTTGGCTATGATGGACCAATACAGATAATGGACTTCACACTTCACAAGTCAGAGGCCACCAAAGCACTTTCTGAGTCCTTGCTCTCTTCTTCGATCACAGAGCCTCTTTGTGGAGAAGCAGCTCCAAACACCATAAAGGAAGAATATGCATAACTCACCCCAGAATACCATGTATTGTAGAATGGCCCACTTTCTCTTGAGCACCAAAGTTCATTCACATCACTCTATTATTATAACTCCAAACTATTAAAAAACCTGCTGTAGTGATCACTAACTTCACAAAAGAAATAAGTAACCCAAAAGATTGTGTGTGGTAGGTACAT
This sequence comes from Neophocaena asiaeorientalis asiaeorientalis, assembly GCF_003031525.2. Classification (NCBI taxonomy): domain Eukaryota; kingdom Metazoa; phylum Chordata; class Mammalia; order Artiodactyla; family Phocoenidae; genus Neophocaena; species Neophocaena asiaeorientalis. The sequence goes on from NW_020175318.1 coordinate 796,174, forward strand.
AAACTCATGCATACATGACTGGGCACCTGAAATGTTAGAAAAAGAAATGAGCGCTCTGACGTGATTTTCCCAGGAAGAAATTAGGCTGTGACAAACACCAAAACCTCCCCCTGCTTTCCCTCTTGCCAAGATTTCAGACGGTAAATCCAAGTTCAAGTCCAGCAATTCTTCCTGAATAAAACTGGAATCCAGAATCTTAGCCTAGACCCAAACACTTCACTGAGGTGTCCATTTACCAACTGGCCCTGATCTCAAGCTGTGAGTCAGAAAAAAAAAAGAAGAAAAAGTGCGCTCAGCCAGTGCCCTGCCCTCTGAAACCTCGTGGGTGGCTTGGAGCAGTCTTCATTTCCTGCTTTCTTGCCAGGGTGGTTTAGCCTTTGGTATTTCTAAAGGTTTGGGAACAGAGATAAAGATTATCTCTCTTCCTGCCCATTTCTCCATCAGTTCGGAGCTGTATATCTGGGGTCCAAGACGTGTGTGTCCTCATTCTGGATATTGAATTCTGTGTTCACCTTATGTATCACTCACTTGCTTCATTTCCTCACCACTTTTTTTCTTTCTCTCTTCCTCCCCCCCCCTTTTTTTTTTTTTTTTTTTTTTCCCCTCCCTTTTT
>NW_020175318.1:796888-887799 GCF_003031525.2 Neophocaena asiaeorientalis asiaeorientalis
TTTTTTTTTTTTTTTTTTCCCTCCTCCATTTGAGAGAGGCTGCCAGGCCCTTTTAGAGCACAAAGACAGAAATGAATCTAACTTGAGTACGGAGGCTAATCTCTCTGGAATATTTAAATGAGATAAATGACGCCGGTTGGAACAGCGGTTCCCTGACATGTCAGAGTGCCAAGAGCCATGCAGAGTTGTCACTCAGAAGGATGACTTCTCGGCCGCCATCCCGCTGTCCTGCTGTCCTGCCACCCCCCAGAACCGTCTCATGAATGTGTATTTGCTGCAGGAGGTGAAAAGACAAGCCCATCCATGCTGCTTGGGGCCAAAATCGACTAAGACACAGGTGTTCCCTTCAAATGAGCTAGCACACTCTAACCCAAGGTTTCAGGTGAGGCATCAAAACTGTGTCAGTATTGTCTTCCACAAAATGGATGTGGCTCTGTATTCACCGCGAATGCCCGCAGTAACCAGCAAAGCTGCCTCGGGTACACGATCCTTCTAAATTGGACTATTGTATTCAAGCTGTCATTTTTCATTTTTAAAACCAGGATCCCTTCAGGTAATCAGTAACCTTGAAAAGAACTGAACTCTAAAGCACAGGTCTGCCGGATGTCCTCCGGGAGCCAGGAAAAGTTGGTGAAAAATACAAACACCAGTGCCCACACTGGCACTCCTCTACCAGCTCCCACGCTATCTCCTTCCATCTTCGCCTTGAATGCTTCACGAAGTTTAGACAGGTTTAGGTTATCACTCAAACACTGCGACTCACACTCGGGGAAATTGTTCCTGTAATGGAGTTCTCAATTTACTGGTCAATTTCACCTTGATTTTGTGTCACTGTTTGCTTTGCTAGCCCTTCAGCTTGTATTACATACTCTAAAAATGTGAAACATTTTCAAATGTTTTAAATATCACAGATAATTTTATTCAGCTCATAATCTCCTCCTGGAACAATAAACAAAAATAATTTTTCTAAAAGGCAACATTGTTCTCTGTGCTTGTCTTTTCATAAATAGCTAAAATCTGCCACCTTCTGGATTTTCCAGGACGGCTAAAACGTAAACTAGCCTTATTTTCTGGATCCCCTGCTTAGATATTCTTCAGCTATGTAGTGACACTGCCATCTAGTGGGCATTTCCCAGACTACTCATTCAGCAGAAACATAAAAGAACATGGGTTTTTTTAGAGGGAGGCAAATATTCATTTAGTGCAATTTACTTAAATTACAATTACTAAAAGAAAATGAACCTTATACAGCATATTGATATTTGAAACTAAAATTCAGCATTTATTAAATAAATTTGCAAAAGGAAGATAAAAGGAAGATGTGTATGTTCAAATAAATGCAGCCTTATATGAAAAATGCAATTTTACTTCAAATTGAACAATACACATATTAGAACCATAGTAACTTCATTCATCCTCCACAGTAACCTGAAAGAAGATGGAGTAATTGAGCTATTTCTCAGTCCTTTTATCTCCTTTGTGTGAGGAATAGATTAAAACATACTGGTTGTGTAATAGCCCTAAGATTGTTAAATATGCACTTGACCTCTTCCTGGAATTTCCTCCGTGCCGGAGGAGAATCCATTTTGCAGAGCGCTGGAGACCATGACTGACAACGCGTTCATTACCCCGCCTCATCCCGGGGAATCCGGCCGCAGTGAGAGCAGAACGTAGGATCAGATGGGTCCCTGCTTGTGATGTTTCAAGGATGTAATTTCATTGCTCTCTCCTCTCATACGTTTTGAAATCTCCCCAGAGTCCTCCTTTGGTGAGATGAAAAGGTTTGGGGGAATTTTTTCCCCCCAGTGTCAGAAACCACCTCTGCAGCTGCAGCTGTGAGCTCCATTTGGGGGGTTGTCAGGAATTTGACAAACTCTCTCAGTGGCTGTAAATCTACTTTGTGCTGAAATGCTGTGAAGTGCCGACTGTAGATTCGCCCTGTGGTACCAAATTTAGTTTCAGAAAATCAAAACCGGTTTCAAGTTTTTTACTGACTGAAGGGAATGGGAATCTCACTATCCCCATCCTTCTTCATTCCTTCTTTTCCTCCCTTCAAGGCATCTACTTCACCTCCTCTTCCCATGGGCTCCAGTCCTAAACAAGGACCCCGAATCTCTGCTCCTCACTGTGACCATTTGATGCTGGAGGTGAGCACTGATGGGTTTGCCCTTTACAGATGTACAGATAACCTCAGGTCATCGGTCAAGCCCATAAAGGTGGCCCCAGAGAAGGCTTTCCCCTTGGTGCCAAGGGTCTCATTAATCCTTATTTATTTTGTTTGTTGTTTATTGGGGGGGATGAGGGGAGGTGGAAAAGGATTGAGGTTGAACATGAAAAATAAGTTGATCTGATCACCCCAGAGAAAGAAATACCACATCTGACGCCAGCCTCCAAGCTCACAGCACTTTAAAATTTGGCACCCCAAGCAGCAGAGGCCTGGTCTGGCCCAACTCCCAAGCTGTCTGGGAACCAGAGCAAAGGATTTCAGTAATGATTCTGGCTAGGATATTATTAGCAAGACCATCTCCAGGCTGATATTAATCACAGAGGGTATTCATTCCTCTCTCTCCTTCCTCTCTCCCCAAGGCCATCCCCAGATTAGATCTGAAGGGGGATAAAAATGCCAGCAGACTGGGGTAGGGGATGAGCAAGGGGGCCCCAGGGTTTGGGTGACGTTCTGACTGCACATAAATGAGGTTTTGAGTTTTAGCTTCTGCCTGTTAGCATCTTCCCTGAGATGGCTTGAGCTTTCTGATCTCTGGGGCCAATGTCTTCACAAAGCTGCTTAGCTTATCAACCGCTCCAGATAGAAAAATAAAACAGAGGTCCGAACATGATTTCAGTTCGCTAAATCTTAGACGCTACTCCAACTCTCAGCTATCAGATCAATCAGCTGTTACAATAGACATTAGAGACACAAGCTGGAGGGAAGAATGTGTTCTGTGGACAAGAAACCACAAGAGCAGCTGCCCGCAGTGGGCTGAGCTAATGGCAAGAAGAGGATTTAGGGCCTTAGAGAGTGCTTTTGCTGGAGACACCAGGAAGTTATAGAAAAATACATGGCTAATGTATAACATAAATACACCCTGATCATCCTTCTACGACAAACTCTGTGCTAAGCACCAAAGATTCAAAAGAGCCAGGAAGGTTCAAAGGGCTCTCAGGCTAGAAGGAGACACAGCACTTATATAACTAACTGTGGAGCAACAGGGTAAATAGAAAAAGCCAAGTCTATGGGAGTAAAAAGGACAAAGGTACTCATTGCTCTGGGAAGGGTCAGGGGAAACCTTACAGAAAATGTGACATCTGTAGGGGCTTGAGGAACAAGAGACGGGAAGGGAGGTGATGGCAATGCAGGAAAAGGCTCCGAGCAAAGGTGGGGAGGCCCGGGCGACCATGCAGGTCCAGGGAACTGAGCGGAGTCCATGTTATGGGTGTTAGGCCTGCAGCAGTGGGGTGGTCCGTATTGGTTGGAAACTGTCTTGCCAAGAGGTAGGCAATGGGAAGCTGGCAGAACTCTTTAAGCAAGGAAGCGCTGTAGAGATGAACTTTGGCAGTGGTGATAGGAAAGATGAAAGAGGAAAAAAGAGACAGACAGACCAGGTAAGAGGTTATTGCAGTGGTCCAAGCGAGAGATGGTAAGATCCTTAACTGTGGACAGAGAATTAGAAATGAAAAGCAAGACAGAGATTTGGGAGAGAAATCTGAAGCCGAATTTAAAGAATCTATTGGAAATGAGGGAAAAGGGCAAGGTGACTAACTTGGGTAGAACGGGCGGCAGGGGCGGTGATGTCATACCTTAAGAGTCATAATGACTTTGGGTTCAGATGTGATGAGCTTGTAGGGCGTGTGGGACATTCGCTGGGAAACTAAAATTAGAATTCTGGAGGTCAGGCGAAGAGCTGATAGTACAGATTTGATCCTAGAAAAACATCATCTAATAAGGGCATGAATCTTTGAGTGTTTTGTTCACCGGTACATTCCACGCCTAGAGCAGTGCTTGACACGTAGTAGGTGCTCAGTAAATATTTGTTGAACAAATGAATGAACTTGATGATCATCAATCTGTGGGGGTAGCTGAGTGCACTGGAAGTGGGTGAGATTTCTGACAGGGTGGAGCGCAAGATACAGTGCAATCAAGAAGGGCATAGTAAGTACATACAGGATAGTTTCAGGAAGCTTGCTGTGAAGAGAAGGAGAGAGAAAAGGGCTGTCCCTTGAGGTTTCTTTGAGATAGGCACCACGTAGGGTTCATTCATCAGTGACCTAGCAACCACAGAATTCCATCAGATAGTTCAAATAAGAGACTTAAGGATGAGGCTGCTTGTAGAGGTCCAGGCACAATAAATGGGACCATGAGGAGTGGCATGGCACCAAAAGCTGAAGCAGCCGAAAGCCACTGACATCCCCTGATCTGAAGGGGCAACAGGACGAAATAGCGTCGCCAGAAATGGAGCCCTGAAGCAGGAACCATCAGGCTGGAGCTGTAGTGGTGGAAGAATAGAGCCATCACCAGACCGTGGTGCCAAAGCGGACACTCAGCGGGGGAGAAAAATCCTCATCTACCCTTTCTCCCACCCTCTAATCTCTTGCCAACACGTCCCATTGGCAGAACCCAACTGGTAACCAAAGGGCAAGGGTGGGGTTAGCCTCCTTGGGGGCAGAGCAGTACTGGGAAGGGAAGAAATGGGACCTGGCAGGAGAGGGGGGCATGCCAGGCGTGATGGAGAGTTACCAGCACAGAGACTGAAGAAAAATAGCCCGGAAAGATGGAGAGCTTGTAGGTACCGTAACACATGGAGATACTTGCTGGAGTTCGGGGACCTTCCTATGAGGTGGCAGAATAAGGAGGGCAGGTGGTCAAGATAAGGGAGATTTTGATGACACCAAGCACATGACCCTCCTAAGTGCTCTTCTCCAGACTCCAGAAGTAACTGCTGCACTGAGATCTCCCTCCTGGTGTCCCAGATGACACTGATACTGTGAGTTAAAGGCATTTGGTTCAACTGGCTCATTGTATTCTTAAAAGGCTCTCCTTTCCTCTGATACCACTACTGCCTGCTATCTCTCTAGAGCCCACACATGCTGTATCTTCAGAGTGAGACAAGGAAGAAGCAGAAACCTCCAAAAGCACTTCTGCCACTGCAGATCTTAAAGCTGAGGTTCTACTAGCTTTAAGCTAGTCGATCCACAGCAAACATCTGTCTGAAGCCCAGAATGCCAGATGTGGAAACAGGCGCCCTGCTTCAGCTGCTTTAGATGTCCTGACAAGAAGGCTAGAAAATCATTGTATCACCATTCCTCATTTAGGGATGCAGGAACTGAAGCCGAATATTATTAAGAAAGTTGTCCAAGGTCACCCTTGAACAATCTGGCTGCAGAGCCCTTGCTTGGAGTCCTTTCTTTCATGTAACTCATATTTACTGAGCACCTAGAATGTGCCAGGTACAGCTGTGGACACTGGGAAATGAAAAACGAACAAGGCAGACAGATTCCCCCTCGTTCCCAGAGTTCACAGTCTAGGTGGGGCAGACAGACTGCAAGCACAAAAGCAAGCATAAATCAATGTGAGCTTCTCCGATAGTGATCAGGCTCTTTTCCCAGAGCCTTGCCGGAGCCCTTGGACACACTCCGACACCGAACTCCAAATATCCATGATCACAACACAGAACCCTGATTGTTAAGAAGGCAACACACCCACACAGCAGGCCCGTCTGCTGTGTTTGCGCTGCACCTCCCCACCAAGCCCTTGAAACGTGTTAAATCCTCACTGCCATTCCACTGCGAGCACATTTCTCTTTTATTTTAATCCTATTATAGAAGTTTTGATAGCAACCTGCTGTTAGAGTACATCTAACTATGTTAAAGCTCCCCGGGCCCTGAACATGAAAGAACATCCTCAGAACACACGCTAGGACAGTCTACCTTGTTAGCATGGAAATGAAAATAAAAAGAGCTGCTCTGGGGCAAAGAGGTGGAGGCAGGTGTCCTAACACCAACACTGAGGACCATCTCTCCTCATTCTCGCCTTCATGCTTCAGGTGGTGGAGGCCGGATGGCGAGGATCCTTTTCTGTATTCTGCCCGGTGCCTGGTGCTTGGTTTCAAGCCCTGATGACTAGTAACATAACTTGCAACCCTTGTAGCTAAAGGTCATCTCTGTTGCTTTTATGCCCGGGTTGCTTTTTGGTGCCAGGGAATCAGTAGCCAGGATAACCTACAGGTTCCCTCCTGAACTTCAGTGGTGTTTCATTAATGAAATGGAAATATATATAATTTAAATATGCAGGCTTTATCTGCAATTATGCAAATAGGAGCAGCCCCGGCGTGGCCCGAGTAACAGCTTCCCAGAGAATGTTGCGTTCACAGTCCTTAAATGAAGTTCCACTTGTGGATTGCCACAGGAATGTGTATTTTGATTAATTATTTCACTCCAGAGAATAACAATACTCAGGTCACCCTTTCTTGGCAGTACAAATTAGAACACATCGAAGGCACCAGAGCCTTCTGGGTCTCAGTGTGCGTGCCCAGGAGAATACAGAATGGATGCTGTAAATAAAATTAATAATTGAAGTCCCTCTGAATATAAGATGGATAGACTTGTTGGTGGTGGTGGTAGAGGCGACAATCATTAGCCAGCCTTCACGTGTTCTGAAAGGCCAACCCCTGGGAAGATGGTATGTAACAGTCAGGTTCTCCTGAAAGGATGATGCCTTTTTTTAGGATGTTTTGGGCCCGTGGTCCAATGTCAGGTCTCAGTGTCTGTTCAGGAGTCAATATAAAGAGTTAGAATCATTAACATCTTCTAAATATTGTTTATGGATTCTTTTTATACTAAGAACAAAAGTTGCACCAAGGAGATAAGAGCAGATTGTTCTCAAGAGAGTTTGGCCAAATCATCTCCATATAAGTGTGGGTGTGTGTGTGTGTGTGTGTGTGTGCGTGCAACCACAAGATTCCTCACTGGTATGGGAGGATACAACTCATCCCCTTAAAGAAAAACATACTGAGTCAATCCCTCAAACCGGGTGTTATATATTTAACTGCCACCCAGGCATGTGGCCTTCAGAAAGGACCCTGGCCTCACCAATACATTTGTCATGAACACAAGACCTGCATTTGCTCATTCGAGGCTCTCCTGCCGATGGGAGCATCTATTTACTTAATGACAAGCTTTCACTACTAATTGCATTTCAGGGACCCTGGGCTAAGTGTTAGTGATTCCAGAAGAAAAAAGGTATGGCCCCTGCCCTCAAGGAGCTCAGAATGTAGTAGAGGAAACAAAACACATGCAAGACCATAATACACAATAGAAAACATAACTGCCCTAATAGGTTTATGCAAAGAGTCACAGCAGTTGAGAAGATGGAGAATTATTTATAGCTGGAGGAAACAGAGAACTCTTCATGGAAGAGGTTGTATTTTAAATGAGGCTTGAAGAATAGATGGGATTTAGACATTGTTATGGACTGAATGTCTGTGTCCCCCGCAAAATCATACGTTGAAGCCTTAACCCGAACCCCCCATGAAAGCATTTGCAGGTGGGGCCTTTGGTGGATAATTAGACGTTGATGAGGTCATGAGCGTGGGGCTTAGTGTCCTTAGAACAGGAAGAGCCCAGAGCTGTCTCTCTCTCTCTCTCCACCTTATGAGCACACACAGCAAGAAGGCAGCTGTCTGCAAGTCAGGAACCAAATCTGCTGGACCTTAATCTTGGATTTCTCAGTCTCCAGAATCGCAAGAAGTAAATATCTATTGTTTAAGGCACCCAGTCAATGGTATTTTCTTCCATCAGCCCTAGCAGACTAAGACAGATGTGGACAGTCAGGAAAATGAGCATCCCAGGAGAAGGACCAACGGAAGCAACAACCCAGAAATGGGAAAGTATGGGGCAGATTCAGAGAGCGGTTCAGCTTGTCTGCATCACAGGACCCGTGAAGCCTGGTAATCAAAGAAGCAACTGGGAAGGTAGATTGGGGTCAGATTGTGATAAGCCACGAATGCCAGGGGAAGGCATTTGACCCGACCCTGGAGAACGTGGAGCACAGTCAAAAATTATTTCAGCGAGAGAGTAACATGATCAGAGCTTCAACCCCCATCAACTCGACCATATTTTCACCTTAACAGGTAATGGTGGCAGCGAGCTGGCCCCAGAGTGCCAAGCTCAGCTGCGTAAGGTCAGGCAGGGGGTTTCTTGTGTCCCCGCGCCTGAGCCAGGAGAAATAACCGCTTATTCAGGCTGTCAGTCACTGAGTCCCTCAAAGCACCCTCCGCGTGGGAACGACAGTGAACACTTCTACTCAGTACTTAGCAGCAGGATTTGCCCTGCCCCACAGCTGTCATCCGGGACCAGGACAAAGACGAAGCTTAAGAGGATCTGAGAGAGGAGGCTGTAGACGTTCCCATTTTTACTGGCTGTTTCCGTGAGCTTGGCTGACCGTGCTGGTCAATGCTGATTTTTTTCTGCATGAAATAGAAAAGCAGAACTCTGTTGATTTTGTGTTTTATGGCTGATCGATGGGGGTCAGAGTGAGGGCTTTGAGACATGCCGAGGGGGAGGAACCGTGCTGCTTTTGATGGCCTCATTTGTGTCATGTCTTCTTCTGGGAAAGAGGAAGGTCAAGGTGAATCCCTCTCTCAGACTCAGATGACTCCGGCGACGTCACCCCTAGGCAGAAGAGGCAATGGCGCGGGCGTTTCCAGCCGGGCCGAGCGAGGCGAGGTGACATTTAAGGGCTTTGAAGAAAAGCTGCACTTTTAGCAGAGGGACCCCAAACTGCACCTGCGTTTCTGCAGGCTCTTCACTTGCTTTTTATATCCTTGCCGGCTGTCTCTGGAATCGCTGAAAGGTGGAAAATCTGCACATTTCTTAGGCATTTGGAAAGACAGCCAGGACAGGGAAGAAAGGTGTGAGAACGAGGCTCTCCAGGAAGCAGGCCTTCAGCCAATCCTCATAATCTTGAGTTCTGTAATACCATCACTAATAATAATAGCTGTTAAACAGCCTCTGTGCTAAATGCTTTACTTATGCCCAATCGCATTTGATCCTCGCAAGAACCTCTGAGGAAGTAATGATTGCTTCTATATTATGGAAGAAATCGAAGCTCTGACAGATTAAGTAGCTGGTCCAAGGTCACACAGAAATAAGCCACAGAACGAACGTGAGCCCAAACCCTACGCTCTTAGTAACTGACTGTGATGCTGTCTCCTCCGCCTTACTCTTCTCACCTGTGTTATGGGGCTAACCGTGATAAGGATCAAAACCAAACTCAGGAAAGAAAAAAAAAAGAACCCAAACTCAGCCACAATGTGTGTCGACAGGCCTTGCCAACCATGAAGACTGGCAAATATACACCACCACTGCCCTTGAGTCCACTCTGCTCTCTTCTGTTAGGGACATGTAGGATTTAGATGCGAATGTGCTTCCAAAAGCCAAAAGGTGTTACCATCTGAAGTGTTAATATCATGAGCATTTCAAGAGTTGGGGAGCTTGTCCGCTATATGATATGCAGAAGTCAGGGAAGCAGGGAAGCAGGAGGGCCTACCCTGGGATCCCCAGAAAACATTTGACTAGGTAAGGAGGCTAAACGGCCTCATAAGCAAAAGCAAGAGGGAAGAGACACATGCAGAGATCCATCTGCTGCATTTAACAGACGGAGCAGAGACAGCATCGCCCTTCCCTTCCGCCAAGGGAAGCTTTTTCCGTTGTTCTGCCCCCTGTGCGCTTTGCATGGAAAAGCAGCACAGTGTGGACATCACTAAAAGTGTCATGACTGGAGGCTGAAATGAGACACTGATCGTCCAATTAAGCAACAGATTCCATAAACAAATGCAACTCATTCTGCCTGCAGCCTGACATCGCTGCCTGAGAACCTCTGCTGAAAATGATGTGTCTGCCTGCGTTCTGCTTAAGCTTTCGGATGCCGGAGAGCCCCACTAAGTCACGGGGAAAGAGGTCTGCAGATGGCTTGCTGCGGCCAAGCAGCAGTGAATGAGCCCCCGCCCCAAGCATCAGCCCCCTCCCCGCCCCCAGAAAGCCTCTGAATGTCCCAGTTGCTGTTAAACCGCCATGGCTACAAAGCCACCGGTGCAGCCAACCGGAGCAATGGCCTCCCGAAAAATGACAGATTTAAAGGCAGAAATACCGCGCACTTGCTGGAGTGGAGGCGAGTTATTTTAATATAATGCCGAGATGACAGCTCTCCACATTTAATCATCAGACTCCAGATTTTTTTGCCACGACATTAGAATCTCTCACAATTTGGGAGAAGGCTTCTTTTCCACCCATGCCTGACAGTTGCATGTTGGCAGGAAATGTCTGTAAACTTCTCCAATTATTTTTAATAAAATGTAAATGATTGTCTGCATAAGCCCTCTCTTTCCCAGCCGCTCCCGCCCACAGCCAAGGGTAGCAGTTGGCCATGCCTTCCGGGCAAGGCCTCCGTGGCTTCGTAGTGTTCCTCGCGGTACTAACTTGCCACTCAGAAGGCTTGCCTCTCTCTTTGTCACCTGCTACTATGACCATTTCTTTTTTAATGGTGTCTGTGATCTGCAGCTGTCAGAGAGACTGTGCATTTGATTATCTGCTCCTAAGTGGACTGAAGCAGCCGGATGCTTCCCAATCACAAGCTCAGCTTCGTCTCAAGGTCTGGCAGCCATTGAAAGGGACATTTGCATAAGTCTCGAATTTGCTAATTCTTACAAGGTCCCCTAAGGTAGGTCTGTACCGTTCTCACACCCGTTTCTTCCTAACGGATGAGAAGCAGGAAGGGTGACACATTATATCTTAATTAAAGATACACAGCATGATAGGAGAACAGCCAGGACTCATACCCAGTGCAGAAGCGACTGTGCATTTCTTCTTTCCCCAAACTTTCAGTGGGTGTCTACCATCTGGAGGCCCTGAGGATGCAAAAATAAATAAGACACAGGTCCTTCTCTAGAGGAGTTAACAAGGTAAAAGAACAGACAGACAGGTGAATAGATAACGTGAGCACATGTGAAAGGCAACACAAACCAGGTAAGCTCGAAGCACCATGGAAACGCTTCCATGACTTAGTGTGCCTGTGGGGTTGGGTGCAGACTCACGGAGAGGACAGCTGAGCCGCGCCCTGCAGGATGCTCAGGTAGGCAGGGGAGGAAGGCTTCTGCCTGCTGACAGATAGAACCACACAAGCTAAAGCAGGAGACATGAAATAGCGTGGAGTGTTTCAAAAGCAGGGCATCACAGGAATAAAGACGCAGACGTAGAGAATGGACTTGAGGGCACGGGGAGGGGGAAAGGTAAGCTGGGACCAAGTGAGAGAGTGGCATGGACATATCTACACTACCAAATGTAAAATAGATAGCTAGTTGGAAGCAGCCGCAAGGCACAGGGAGATCAGCTCGGTGCTTTGTGACCACCTAGAGGGGCGGGACAGGGAGGGTGGGAGGGAGACGCAAGAGGGAGGGGATATGGGGACATATGTATATGTACAGCTGATTCACTTTGCTATAAAGCAGAAACTAACACACCATTGTAAAGCAATTATACTCCAATAAAGGTGTTAAAAAAAAACAAAAGCAGGGCATCTTTAGGGAGGAAAGAGTCCAGGCCCCTGAATGGAGGGAATATCCGGGAGCTCAGCTGGAAAGGAGGATGGCGATCAGAAGATGGATGGCTTTAGTGGTTTTCTAGTTACTGCTGATCTAACGCCTGTCCCAAAGGAGGCTGGAATAAGTTCTTGTATGTCAGCAACCCTTCTCCCCTGCCCCAAGAAAGGGCAACCCAACCCACGGGGTGAAGTCGCTACTATCCTGTGTGATAAACCAACCAGGGTGCCTTCAAAGGGCAAAACAGCCACTGAGACTAAGGAACCCACTTCTGGCACCTGAGTAAACAGGAGAGGACTCTGCTTTCCTTAGAGGAACCTACGGACACTCAGCCTCTTCCTGGGCTCTGTTCAACAATTCCTCACCTGCCCAATAGTGCTTCGTTCACCTTCATTCACAGCCTTCTCTTTAACTGGAGTGTGGGCCTTTCAGAGAGAACGGGGCTGTCATTAGTACCCCGCCCTCATCTATCACCTGAAAGAGAAGCGCTGATATGCTTCCAAGGAAGCAGTGCCCGGAGCCCCCAGAGCTGCCACTTCCCTCCCATCTCATTTTCACCTCTTTCTGAGGTGCAAAAGCTGGGATTTGAGAAGCGGTGCTCTTGATAATAACAGAAGGCATTTTGCAGATCTGGGTTAGCTTCTGGAGTGTATTCTGGGTAAATAATTAGTGCTTCTTTCCAGCAGCCTGGGCTCCAAAGCTCCACTCACGAGAGACAAGTGAGGGGTGTTTGAGTCCTACTAAGGATGTCTCCAGAGATTAGCAACATTCCCCACTCTGTCACCAGCCATGTTTGACACTGGATACCTCGCCCAGCACCCCAGGCAGTGCTAATGAGCAATTCCCGTACGGGGCCCTCGCAGGATGCCTGGGCAGATCCTTGCTTTGCAAATGCAAAATAATGTTCCCAGCAAAGCACACGCCCGCTTCTGGGCGATGTACATGATCCAGCTCTACAGCCTCTCGCACCTGTGCTATCTTTGCAACTTCCCTTCCTTCCCTTTCGATGTGCTAAACTGAGATATAATCGAAGCTGAAAGAACCCAACTCTTTTACATGCGCTCCACTTCAAAGGAAACATACAATCTCGTGAGGTGACTGTATTTATTCTGCCACAGTTCAGTACGAGCACCACCATAACACCTCACCGCAGGTTCCAAATGACAAATTTTGAGGGCTATTGAACACGCTGAACGTTTTCAGAGCAGATCCGTGGAAAGTTACTTAGCACAGCTGTCTCGGTAATTGTGATACATTAGAGGAGTGTGTGGTGCTCGGCAGCCTGGGCAGTGGGACAGCCTGGGCTTGGGATTCGGCACCACAATCTGTGAAGCCAGCAGGGAGACGGCTGCCTTACGAGCAACCCGAGCCAGCGTTTGCAGCTTAATCTTACTTGGTTCAGTGGATTTGTTTCCCCCATCAGGAGGTCACGAAGAGAGAGCGGATAGAATCCGTGCTACGGTGACGCCTTTGAACCAGCCTGACATGCCTATCAAGTGGGCTGCCCCCCGCTGACATCCACGTGTCTGGAGAGTTGAAGGCAGGGTATGTGCACCCTCCAGAGTTCTTCTTAGTCTGGAAGCAGCTAGAGTGTTTCCCCTCAACCACCTTCACGGCCCCTACCCCCCATGCCTGCACCCTGCCCCTTGGCTTCACGATCCGACATATCAGCCAGGCTCCTAGGCATAAAAGGGATTTAACATTCCAACACACACAAGTTTTTTCCTTTAGTTCTTCATTCGGCTATGCATGTGTGAATGCCCTTGTGCTCCCTAATTGACTCAGGGAAGGGCCTGGCATGGGATAACAATAACAATCAAAAGTGACCATATAGCCCATGCTTACTAACTATGTGCCAGGCAGACACCAAGTGCATAATTTGTAATTGCCTTTTTACTCATAACTACGCTGTGATGAAGCTACGATTATTATCCCCATTTTGCAGATAAGCAAACTGAGGTCAGGAGAAATTATTAAGTAGACATTAATGACTGCAAAACTGTGTGTTTTTATAACGATACAATGACAATGGTGGGAGTGGCCAGAGTTATTATAGGAAATTATCTCCTGGAGCGGAGGAAAGAACTCAGATTGCAGAATCAGAGATTCCTGGAAATCCCAACTCCACTCCTTACGACCTGTGAATTTTATACCGTTTTCTAACGTATCTGGGCTTCAAAATAATTACATCTATGATTGATTTTTGTAAGCATTGCATATAAAAAAATATATGATGGCTTAGCACAGAGTAGGACCTCAAAAATACACACCTGTCCCTTTCTCTGTCCCTATCTCAGTCCCACATCTCATGAGCCACAGTCCACCCCGCATCTACCAGGCATACGTTCCAAGACCCCCAGTGGATGCCTGAAACCACCAGTAGCACTGAACTCTACATATATAATGTTTTTTCCTATACATACATACCTATGCTAAAATTTAATTTATAAATTAGGCACAGTAAAAGAATATCTGAATTGCCAGCATCAGTACTCTTGTGCTTTGGGGCCATTATTAAATAGAATAAGGGTGACTTGAACACAAGCCCTGGGATAACAGAGACCGTCAGTCTGATAACCCAGATGGCTACTAAGTGACTAACAGGCAGGACAAAGCGATGGTTCACGTCCCAGGTGGGATGAAGTGGGATGGCTGGAGATTTTATCATGATACTCAGAACAGCAACTTAAAACTTATAAATTGTTTATTTCTGGAATTTTCCACTTAATGTTTTCAGTCTGCAGTTGCCTGTAAGTGAAACCACAGAAGGTGATACCCTGGGTAAGGAGAAGCTACTGTATTGCCTGCTGAATTGCTTGTGGTAACCCAGAGTCACTTTATGGTTATATCTCATTATTAAGATGTAAAAGTGAAAGTGGGGCAGGGTGGGGTATGGGCAAAATGCCTACACTCATCTCTACTCAGAAAGGGCATAAAATAAGGGCATGAATCAACAAAATGCCTAGAATGATTATCCGTGCATAAAAAATATTTACAGGGGAAAGCCTTAATTAACCAGGACCCAGCTGTGGAATCGGTTAGCTAGTATTTCTTCTCTCTTGGCCTAAAGAACCATGAACCAAGAACAACAAAACAAACTTTCCAAAAATAGAACAGAACTAAAATAGAATAGAACGGTCTTAAAACAGCTACTTCCTAAAGTAATGAGCTCCCTGTCACTGGACATATTCAAGCAAAGGCTGGACAACCAACTGTAAGAGATGTTGTAACGGAGATTAATGTATAAGCCAAGTGTTTGATGAAGTCAGTGATTTTCAAACTTTTTAGCAGCAGAACATAAAAGAGATAAAAGTCGAGCCGCTTGGGGTGAAGAGAGAGGGGAAGCTCTGATCCCTCCATGAAGGTGCCGAGGAGTCCCTGTGAAGTCTTAGGACTCAGGAATTAAGCCAATAAGAAAAGCCAGCATTTGCAAAATATCTTGCAGTTTACAAAGTCTTCCTGTGCATGCCGGTTATCTTTCAAGAGTATGTTACAGGTGAAGTTCAGACTAATACACATTGTGCTTTATGGGAGTATACACTTGATAGCCCAAGTAAGGTGAGTGTGACGTGATTAATTTGTAAGCAGAGGGATATCTTGCGGGGTGGGGAGGGGTGCGGTGCGTTTTCACTGCAAACCCAAAACAGGGAGAAGTAGTCTCCTAAAAAGAAAGAAGAATCTGGAGCCAAGTGACAGCTTGGCACTCAGCTTCCATATAGGCGAATGTTCCAGGCCCTGGGCACTACCAGAGAAGCGTGGAAGGTACAAAGCCCTAAGGTGAGAAAAAGCACAGACAGCGGCTTCCCTGGTGGCACAGTGGTTAAGAATCCGCCTGCCAGTGCAGGGAACACGGGTTGGATCCCTGGTCTGGGAAGATCCCACATGCTGCAGAGAAACTAAGCCCATGCGCCACAACTACTGAGCCTATGCTCTAGAGCCCGCGAGCCACAACTACTGAGCCCACATGCCACAACTACTGAAGCCTGTGTGCTCTAGGGCCCGTGCTCCACAACAAGAGAAGCCACTGCAATGAGAAGCCCGTGCACAGCAACAAAGTGTAGCCCCCGCTCACCGCAACTAGGGAAAGCCTGCGTGCAGCAATGAAGACAGCCAAAAAATAATTTAAAATAATAATAATAAGCACAGACAGAGGCTCCAAAGATTCCAGGAACCAAGTGGGCAGGGAGATTGAAATCATTAAAACTAAGGATAACATCTAGATTTTTGGCTTCAGTAACTAAGGAGTTGGTGGTTACATTATTGACATAGGAACAACTAACAGTATCAGTGGAGGGGGCGTTAAGAATTCTATTCTTTTCTTTTGACACTGAAGTGTTTTATTTAGATTGTTAAAACCAGAAATATAAGATGAAGAATTCTATTTTGGAAATATGATAGATCAGATATCTATTAGGTACTCAAAAGTATAAATGATATAAGATTCTTTCTTTCTCTTTCAACCTACTTAGAGGCCATCTTCCATAGGATGGCCTCCAAGAGTCTTCATTTTTGGATGCGGGATGAAACAAAGGATCCACACGCAAAGTGACTCTGAAATATACTCTGGCCCCGTAGCCGAGCTCTTCCTATAGACACAGGTACTAACAGGGGATGGACTGGAGGCTTAGTTGAGGACTTGAGGTTGCTGAGTCCTCTTACAGCTGTGCGATTCATCAGAGGTTCAGTTTCAGGGGGATCATGCCAATCCCAGGGCTGCTAAACATCAGGCAGCCCCCTACTGCAGCCGTGAGGCAAAGTGGGTAGCATGCTCAAAAGCAGCCATGGCTTTGTTCTTACAGAAAAGCGTCATGAGCTCAGCTTATAAGACTCATCATCCATATCCTTTCCCATTGCTATTCATGCGTAATTGAGCAGGGTGCCGGGGACCGTCTGCCTAACCTTGAGATGATGATGCAGAGATGCAAACACATCCCATTAACACATAAACCCAAACTCGTCACTTGGAACATGGAAAACTGCCTGCAAAAGGGTCGAGGGATATGTCTTTCTGACTAAGAAAAAATGTTATTTGAGGTATTGGGAGCAAGGTATATGTGTGGAGTGTTGCAATATTCCCAGCATTGCCCCCGACCCCTGTTTTCTTTATGCTCATTTTCAGGATGTGAGTCCATATGAATGAAGAGCCATAATAGAAGCCACTGATGAAGGAAGATTGGTGCTTCTAAAGGGCATCACCCCCAAGAAGCTCTGAATTAAATACAAGGGAGGAAATGAACATTGGAGTGCATGTATCTTTTTGAATTATACTTTTCTCTGGACATATTGCCCAAGGGTGGAATTGCAGGACCACATGGTAACGCTATTTTTAGTTTTTTAAGGAATCTCCATACTGTTCTCCATAGTGGCTCTACTAATCCAGAAAAAACTGTAATTCAAAAAGACACATGCACCCCTATGTTCATAGCAGCACTATTCACAATAGCCAAGACGTGGAAACAACCTAAGTGTTCAACAGATGAGTGGATAAGGAAGATATGGTACTTATGTACAATGGAAATAATGCCATTTGCAGCAACATGGATGGATTTAGAGATTATCATACTAAATGAAGTAAGCCAGACAGAGAAAGGCAAATATCATATGGTATTGCTTATATGTGGAATCTACAGAAAGAAAAAAAGATACAAATGAACTTATTTACAAAACATAAAAAACAAATGTATGGTTACCAAAGGGGAAAGGGAGGGGAGGGATAAATTAGGAGTTTGGGATTAACATACACACACTACTATATATAAAATAGATAACCAACAAGAACCTACTATATAGCACAGGGAGCTATATTCAATATTTTGTAATAAAGCTATAAGGGGAAAAATCTGAAAAAGAATTTATATATATACGTAAATATATATTATTGAATCATTGGCTGTATACCTGAAACTAACACAACATTGTAAAGCAACTGTACTTCAATTTAAAAAAAATAACAAGGGAGGAAAACACTGTACTTACTCCATTCTAAGAGAATAAATTGACCAGCCTGTTGAAAGACATAATCCCCATTCACGTGAAAGTTGCAGACACGTATCTTCATGGTTATCTGTGGTTGATTTGAAGTTATTTATCAAACCAAATCAATCCAACTGATAACCAGACTACTTCTTTCACCAGAAATATTTCAGATTTCTTTTCTACTCTCTTTCAAGATGTAAGCTCCTTAAACTCCTAAGTGATCAAGTTCCTCATGACAGAGGATTATTAATTCTGATCCTTTTACAATTTGGAACTTCAATGAAATCTTCCCATTTGTCACCTCTTTAACCCAGCACAGATTTGACGCCTCTCAGATTAATTTTGGTGATGAATCCGATTTCAAAGAACATTCATCCAAAGTTGAACCCATGCACCTGCTAATGTATTTCTGTACTTTTACTAATAGCTTTAGAGAGCTTTTTAATTTATATTTCACTGTATATTAAGATATCCTCCTTCAGTTTGCCTGCATCTCCGTGAGAACATTTTTCATATTTCAGATTGACACCAAACACTAGAACTAAATGGATGAGATAATTTTAAATATTATGCAAATACACACGCAGGTCAGGTATTTTAATATTTTCTCATCTCTAATTTATTTCTGTACTTGTTGAATGTGGCTTCTCACATGTCCTTTTAAGAATCTTCTTAATTTTAATGACATTTTAGAAAATTATTTAAGTCTGTTCTGTGTGTAGAAGTTTTTATGAAATGGGAAAAGGCCATGGGGGTAATGAAGTAGAAACTATTCTGGCTTGGAGTTTTTAGCACAATAAGGACACATAATGCTGCTATCAGTATGTTCACTGATCTTGGGCAAATCACTTAACTTCTATGTAAAATGGATCGAATGATGCTCATCTCATCACCACCCACCCAACTCTCCCAAGACAAACTTCAGAGTCATCATCTCTTCAGTCCTCATCCATGTGGATCAATGCAGCCAAGGGAGAAAGATGCTGGGGGATCTGGGGCAGGGGTGGGGCCGGGGGGCGTTGAGGATGGGACACATTATTAGCATCCTATAACTTCTGCACAAGAGGAGGGGTATGTTTCCAAGAACTACTCTTTGAGTCACAGTAAATACAGCCTTTAAGTTCTCTACCAGTTCTCCTGTCCCCACTATTTTTCAGCTCTACCCACATTACTTCACCCTTATGGTCCCTTTCCTGGCTCAAGCTTGTATCACCCTGATGGCTACCTCAGCTTCCTACTTGGTCTTCCTGCCACAACTCTCTTCTCCTAAAACCATCAGGTTCCTTCAGACCATTCACCTGCCAACAAACAAACCCACACTTAGTGGCTTCCTTCCCTACAGGAGAGTCAGTTCAATTCAACAGTAGTTTCTTGAATATCTCCCAAATGCCAGGAACTTCTCAGCTACACCATGAAAGACCTTCAAAAACTGCTTGCTGGACCAAAGTTGAGAACCAGATGCACAGGCACAAGGCAGACACCTGCTCACCAAGTATGTGTTTTCATTAATTTATACGTATTCAAAGATTTTTTTTTAATTGACAAAAGAAAGGGGAAGAAAATAGTGCATTAATAATGGTGCCTGGGGCTTCCCTGGTGGCACAGTGGTTGAGAGTCCACCTGCCGATGCAGGGGACACGGGTTCGTGCCCTGGTCTGGGAAGATCCCACATGCCGCAGAGCGGCTGGGCCCATGAGCCACGGCCGCTGAGCCTGCGCATCTGGAGCCTGTGCTCCGCAACGGGAGAGGCCACAGCAGTGAGAGGTCCGCGTACCACAAAAAAAATAAAACATAATGGTGCCTGTGCAATAGTGGAAGAGATAAAGTCAGAGGAGGGAATGAGATGGCAAATCTCTTCCCTTTATGAGCCCTAGTGAGGGAAGAGTTTAGGATATAAGCTGAAGTGTGTTCAGGGGAGTCTATAAGATTCTGGTCTTGAGAAACATAGCCCCATAGACAGCTCACTCTCTCTCTCTCTCTCTCTCTCTCTCTCTCTCTCTCTCTCACACACACACACACACACACACACACACACACACATTCCCATGAAATGGAGTAGAAAAGACCCTGCTCTATCCCCACTCCCCATTCCCAGTCACAGATCATGGGACAGGTTTGTGTCCCTGAGAGTTGAGGGTGGTTACCAGCCGAGGTGCCCCAGCTAGGCAGAATGTTTTGATGGAGGCACGGTCAGCGGTGGAAAGCTCAAGAAACCTTGATGAGAACACCAGAGCATAAAATGGAAGCAGCTGATCCTGAGTCCAGATGAGATAGATGCCTTGCTGTGGGGGAGGGGGTGCTCAGAAATACCTGGGGGAGACTTTGGGCATATCCTAAAGGATAAGATAGCAGTAAAAAGCCCCCAGAATCAGGACAGTAAATGCTAACACGACCCCATTATACTCACCAGCAGGTAAGGTCTGGGACATCCCCGTGGGAGGATCATCTTCCTCCACACGGCATCCCCAGCATCTCGTGGATAACCTGTGTCCCAGGCACCTGGACCACTGTGCTCACATGCTTCTGGGTCTTCTTCCTAGAGCACATTTCCCTTCCTCTGTGGCTGGTGACATCCCACTCAGCCTACAAGGTACCTCATTTGCCAGCTCCTCCAGGAAGTCCTCCCTCCACCCCATATCATCACTCCTCCCCCAAAACCTCTAGGCAGAATCACTCACTCTCTCCACTGCGCCCCCTACCACTTGGTACATACATTGCACTTTTTAATTATATTCTTAGTCACTGTTTTTATGGCTACTCTCCCACTAGGTTCAAAGGCGGAGACCAGATTTATTTCAATGTTTTATGCAATCAAAGGGCAACCTGAGGTCTGGCCCTATGCATATCCAGTTTTCCCTACTTCCTGCCCCAAAGGCCAGGGTTCTGCACCTCTCTGTCCTGTTGGTTCCCACATTCTCTTAGGTTAATCCCCATTGGGATTCTTAGCACAGTCACCCACCTCCTCCATGAAACTGTGATGTCCCCAGTGCCCATCCAGTGGTTGTACATGACAGGCACTCAGTAACCATTTATTAAATGAAGGAATTCCTTGAATGACTAAATGACAGAACAAATAAGAATTGGAAAAAAGAATACATGCCATGTTTCTTCTTGGCGTGAGTTTCTGTGAACATTCACAAATAACTAATAAAGTTTCAATGAGAAAAAAAATGTATTTGTTAAAAATGAATCCCTCTCATCCTTTTTTAAAAGCAATTCAAATGCCAGCTTTGTGGTTTTTTCTGTGTGACCTCAGGCCAGTCACTTTCCCTTCACTTATCTGTAAAGAGGAGATTCGTCCCTTGGCTAGAAGTTATTGAGCATTCCCTCTATACAAGGAATTGTGTTAACCACTTTAATTGCATTGTCTCATTTAATCCTCAGTAATTCCATGAAGAGTTTAATTCCATTCAAGAGTTTAAATAACCTGCTCAAGGTCACACAGCAAATAAAGCCCTAGAAACCCGAGCCTAGGTGTTCCTGATGCCGATGACCAAATGCTCAAATTACCCTGTCTCCTTTAAGATGCCTTCCGTCTCTAACTGTCATAAATTCTATCATGTTAAGAAACATCTACGGCCTCGAACATCATGTGCCAGACCAGTTGTGAGCCCCTTTCCTCCTCCTACAACTAAATAAGTTTGTGAAGAAAACGTACCCTATTGCATGATGTTTGTAAATTAATATGCGGTTTCCTCCTTTGTCACATCAGGGTCACATATGGAACACTAATGTTTCAATCCTTCCTTGAACATGCACTTTGGAACTGCCTGTGCACATCCAAAATGGGTCATTAAAGAGGGAACAGGTGGAAAAAAACCCGTGTGTTCATCGAATAGATAAATGGATAAATAAAATGTGGTGTATACACACGATGGAATATTACTCAATGCTAACAAGGAAGGACATTCTCACAAATGCTACAATGTGGATGAACCTTGAGGACATGATGCTAAGTGAAATAAGCCAGTCACAAAAGAGACAGACTGTATGATTCCACTTGTATGAGGGAGCTTGAATAGCCAAACCCATCGAAACAGAAAGTGGAATGGTGGTTGCCAGGGGCTGGAGGAAAGGGGAATGGAGAGTCGTTTAATGGGGACGGGGTTTCAGATTTGCAAGAGGCAAAGTGTCCTGAAGATGGATGGTGGTGATGGCTGCACAATACCGTGAATGTACTTAACACTGCTGCAGTATACACTTAAAAATGGTTAAGATAGTAAATGCGTATTTTACCACATTTAGTGTTTAAAAACATTCAAAGAGAAACAAACAAGTGTACCAATTACTCAAAACAGGGGGCGATAAAAGCCACCTCCAAAATTCCTATGATCATCCTCTATTTAGCAGGAAACAGCTATCACTTGACAGAGCTGTGAGAGCTTGGATGAGGGGCAGGGGGGCTTAGACGGGGGATAGAGCCTCGCAGAAGGAATCTGGGCAGATGCAGGAGCAGCAGGAAGGCCTCAGGGAGGAGGGATTTTCCCAGGTTTGGTTTTTTAGGTTTTTTTTTTTTTTTTTAGAATTAATCAGTTACTGAGGTACCTGCAATATTTAAAAAAAAAAATGTAGTTGGTTCGGGAACTAAATTTTCTTTCTACCTTTCTCTGTTTCTCAGTAAATAACTAGATGTGTGACTCTGAGCAAGACACTTAACCTCTCTGAATCTCCATTTCTTTATGTAAAATGGGAGAGAAGGGGACACGATGGCATTTAATTTTCCTCCCAGCCATAAAAACCTGATTCTATGACAAATTACCCTGTTTCTACTCCCCTCCCACCGCCAAACCAGCCCCACCACCACACAAAATATAATTTAAACTTATCTTTCTTCCTTCCAATACTTCAAATTTTCCTCAGGCAAATTGTCTCATTAAATGGAAAATATTTTTCTACATCGTGAGAAGTATGGTTTGGGGGGCTTTTTTTTTTGGCCTAAGATGCATCCTTTTCATTAATACAACCACATACTTTGTGTCAGTTTCAATGATAAAGGGAATCACCAAATTATCTCCCTGCTCACATTCCTCTTCCTCCAAAGTCACCAATTACTTCATTACCCTGGAGACTTGCTTCAAGAAAGAAGGAGTGTGATAAGATGAAATGTTTTTCTTTCTAAACACCTTTGTAACTTGAAAGGAAATAAATTGTACTAAGAAATCCTTTCACTTATGGCAGTTTTTGCAACAGAACTAAACTTTCCATGATGAGAAGCCAAGCATAAAGCAGTATTAAATCAGGGTCAAATGTCAATAAGGCTTAGCAAGAGCAAATGCTCAGGGCAACCCCTGAGTACAGCTCTTCTCAATCTGAAGACCTGTGAACTAAAGACGCAAATGATCTGTCCCACACGCTCAACATACAATAATAATACCAGAGTATTATAACAGTGATAGACACTGTCATTCAAAAGTGAGGGTCAGAGGGTCAGGGTGGGGGACATAAGGGAAAAAGAGTCACATAGCAGTCACTGGTCCAAAGCAATTCTGAAATTCATTTGGGCATATATTGCCAGTTCCTTGATTAGGGCTCAGTTCTGGGAGTGGTTTTCTAAGGCTCTCGGTTCTACCCTCTGGAATTTTGTCTCCTCTCTCTTGGTTATTATTGCGAGCTTTCTTTTCCACAAGAAATGGTCCATGTTTGCAAGTAAGCAGCAGTCTCAGTCTGCTTCATGCCTACAAAAGATTAGGGACCCAGAGCCTTTCTTCATTTTGAACTACATCTATCCATTATACTCCAAGCTTATGATGCTTCTGTCAATACAATTCTCTTAAAGATCTTTGGGCTTCCTATGAACAGTAGTGGGATTCACTCCACTAGACAACACTCCACTCAGAAATCTTTTTGATGTAGGCCCCAGTCTGTCTTGTGCTGAAAGTCAGGGAGCTGAGAAATAACACCCTTAAGATTCTAAGAAAATTTTTGTCTAATTCTAATGGTCTATAAAGTGCACCCTTAAATCTTTCTGAAATCTTAAAAATGTGCCCTATAGCTGTGCCCTTAAGATAATCTTTATCCTGAGATCAGGTCTGATAGATATTGAGAGCCTTTGCATTATGGAGAGGCTGAAAGTAAGATACAGTTTTATTTTTACACTTAGTAAGCTCTGGATCCTTTATATTTTCTCTAATTTCTGCTTGAAACTGAAAAAGTTCCTTCTTAGTATCTTTCTCTTTCTCACTCTTGTATAATATTTTAGCATACATGGTTAAAAATAACCAATTAGCACTTTTGACATTCTTTCTGAAAATCTCCTTATGCAGGTTTGCTATTTAATTAGGTACACTTCCTATTGTCCGTGTTAAGCCAGGCAACAGTTACCCTACGTTTTCTGCTACTATGTAACACGGGTTACCTTTCCTCCAGCCTCTGGTAATAGCCCCTTCCCTGTCCTTCCAGTTGCATCAACAATTCTTTTGAGGATCTTCCAGGCTCCTCCTACCTCTGAGTCCCAAAGCTGATGCCACATGCTTTAAGGTTTTGTTTCAATCATATCTTACTTCTAGGTATTATTTTCTGTTCCATTTGTCTATTATTGTATAACTGACCACCCCATAACTTAATGTCTTAAAGTAATTTATTCTTGGATCTCACAGCTCTGCAGGTTGACCAACTTCAGCTACACAGTCCTTGCTTGGGGTCTCTTGCACCGTAGCAGTTAAACAATGGCAGGGCTGAAGCCATTTGAAAGCTTGGCTGGGCAAGATCTCCTAATGACACATTCACTCTTACATCAGGCATCTCAGATTCTCTTTCTTTCTCTCCCTCTCCCTCTCTATCTCCCCCACCCCTTCTCTCTCTCCTAGAATATATCCTCCAATGCCTCTCCATGTGGCATGATTCTCTTATAGCATGGTGGTCTCAGAGTAATTTCACATCTTAACCGTGAGGTTCTCAAAGGGCACATCCCAAGAGTGAGTGTTCCAAAAGGCCAGGTAAGCAGCAAGACTTACGCCTGAGCCTCAGAAATCACACAGTGTCAAAGCAGATGTGCCCTATTGGTCAAAAGTGAGTCACAGGGCTCACTTTTTTTTTCAAAGGGGCAGGACAAAACTACTAGGGGGCATGATTCATTAAAGGCACACCTTTGGGGACTAATACGGTAAAACCACTGAAAAACAAAGAGAAAACTCTACAAAACAGTCAAATAAACTATGACATATTACCTTCAAAGGACCAACAAGAGGACTAATGCTGGCTTTTCAAAAATAAAATGATAGCATCCAGAAGATAATGGAATAACATTTTTAATTTTTTAAATTTATTTTCCTTTTTTTTTTGGCTGTGTCAGATCTTAGTTGTGGCAGATGGGATCTTCGTTGTGGCATGCGGGGTCTTTCATTACAGGGGTCTTTCATTATGGCGCGCGGTCTCTTCATTGTGGTGCTCAGGTTTCTCTCTAGTTGTGGCACGTGTGTTTTTTCTTTCTAGTTGTGGCGCTCGGGATCCAGAGTGTGTGGGCTCTGTAGTTTGTGGCACGCAGGCTCTCTGGTTGAGGCACGTGAGCTCAATAGTTGTGGCGTGCGGGCTTAGTTGCCCACGGCGTATGGGATCTTAGTTCCCTGACCAGGGATCGAACCCACGTCCCCTGCATTGGAAGACAGATTCTTTACAACTGGACCACCAGGGAAGTCCCAACATTTTAAATTTAAATCCAGTTACTTGCTGAAAGAAAATAACTGCCAACTTGGAATTATATATCTAACAGAAATAAGCTACAAAAATGAAAAAAGTAAAAAGATATAATTTACAATAGCATCAAAGAACATCAAATTCCTAGAACTAAATCTAAACTATGTGCAAGACTTCAGCACTGAATAAGAGATATTTTTTAAAGACTTACAGATTCAGTACAATCAAAATTAAACTTCAAGCCACTGCTTTTACATAATTCACTGGTTCTTCTCATGGAAATGAAAAGAGTTAAAAATAAATGAAGTAATCTAGAAGAACAAAGCTGGGATCTTATTCTACTATATATCAACACCTATTATAGAGTCAGGGTGGTAATGATGCAGGAATAGACAGACTGACCTATGGAACATAATAGAGATGTCAGAAACAGACCCACACATACATGGTCCCCTGATTAATAACAATAGCAAAGAGGCAATTCAGTACAAAAAGATTTATCTTTTCAATAAACAGTCCTGGGCCATTGGATATCCATGTTAGGCAAAAAATACATGACCTGGTTTCTCCTTACTGCTTATAGTGAAATGTGAGAGAAGAGAGATAAATTAAAGGAATTATCAGGCAAAACGGAACCAGAAACTACAGATGTGGAAAATCCTCAGTCTATTCATATTGCCAAAAATGAGAAAGCATGCTCGGAAGAGATCACCACAGGTGTGGCTGGACAGTCACTCCATAGAGAGATTGTCCCGCAGCCAGCTCAGAAGAAGCCAGGAATAGAGATGGGATTATACCAGGAGACACACTGCCAGCTTGGGCTAAAAGAAACAGATAATGGACAAAAGGAAGGAAGGAAGGCTTTTGAACTTCTGGGATTCTACAGGATGGAACAATAGAGCTATTTGACTGTGAACATGCCTTATCCCTCAAGAAAAGGGTTGAATGAACCCAAAGGTGATTCAGAGATGGGCAGGACTGCCACTGCCACTGAAGGTCCAGACAGCACAGGCCCAGAGTACAGGGCTGTCTTCTCCTTGGCTTCAGAGGGCCAGGGTGTTGCCATTAGTGCCTCAGAGACAGGCTGCCACCCAGAACCTTGAAGGCAGGGCCACCAGCCAGAGCCTCAGGGGCAGAGCTGCTACCTAGGACTGTGGAAGGGACAATGCTGCCCCAGTGGGCTCAGAGGGAGGAGAATCAAGCCCAAAAAGATTATTTGTTTTCTTTTTCTTTTTAATTTTCATTATTCTTTTGCTTTCTTTTTTTTAACATTTTTATTGGATATAATTGCTTTACAATGATGTGTTAGTTTCTGCTTTATAACAAAGTGAATCAGTTATACATATACATATATCTCCATATCTCTTCCCTCTTGCATCTCCCTCCCTCCCACCCTCCCTATTCCACCCTTCTAGCTGGTCACAAAGCACCGAGCTGATCTCCCTGTGCTATGCAACTGCTTCCCACTAGCTATCTATTTTACATTAGGTAGTGTATATATGTCCATATATACACTACCACTCTCTCACTTTGTCCCAGCTTACCCTTCCCCATCCCCATGTCCTCAAGTCCATTCTCTAGTAGGTCTGCGTCTTTACTCGCATCTTGCCCCTAGGCTCTTCATGACCTTTTTTTTTTTTTAGATTCCATATATATGTGTTAGCATACAGTATTTATTTTTCTCTTTCTGACTTACTTCACTCTGTATGACAGACTCTAGGTCCATCCACCTCACTACAAATAACTCAATTTCATTTCTTTTTATGGCGGAGTAATATTCCATTGTATATATGTGCCACATCTTCTTTATCCATCCATCTGTCGATGGACACTTAGGTTGCTTCCATGTCCTGGCTATTGTAAATAGAGCTGAAATGAACATTGTGGTACATGACTCTTTTTGAATTATGGCTTTCTCAGGGTATATGCCCAGTAGTGGGATTGCTGGGTTGTATGAGGCAAGAATATACAATGGAGAAAAGACAGCCTCTTCAACAAGTGGTGCTGGGAAAACTGGACAGCTACATGTAAAAGAATGAAATTAGAACAATCCCTAACACCATACACAAAAATAAACTCAAAATGGATTAAAGACCTAAATGTAAGGCCAAACACTATCAAACTCTTAGAGGAAAACATAGGCAGAACACTCTATGACATAAATCACAGCAAGATCCTTTTTGACCCATTCCTAGAGAAATGGAAATAAAAACAAAAATAAACA
Source organism: Neophocaena asiaeorientalis asiaeorientalis (assembly GCF_003031525.2). Classification (NCBI taxonomy): domain Eukaryota; kingdom Metazoa; phylum Chordata; class Mammalia; order Artiodactyla; family Phocoenidae; genus Neophocaena; species Neophocaena asiaeorientalis. Next base: position 824,312 of record NW_020175318.1, read on the forward strand.
AATGGGACCTAATGAAACTTAAAAGCTCTTGCACAGCAAATGACCCCATAAACAAGTTGAAAAGACAACCCTGAGAAAGGGAGAAAATGTTTGTAAATGAAGCAACTGACAAAGGATTAATCTCCAAAATTTACAAGCAGTTCGTACATCTCAATATCAAAAAAGCAAACAACCCCATCCAGAAATGGGCAGAAGACCTAAATAGACATTTCTCCAAAGAAGATATACAGATTGCCAACAAACACATGAAAGAATGCTCAACGTCATTAATCATTAGAGAAATGCAAATCAAAACTACAATGCTATATCATCTTACATCGGTCAGAATGGCCATCATCAAAAAATCTAGAAACAATAAATGCTGGAGAGGGTGTGGAGAAAAGGGATCACTCATACACTGTTGGTGGGATTGTAAATTGATACAGCCGCTATGGACTATAGTATGGAATTTCCTTAAAAAACTAAAAAAGGATTATTCTTGAGCCTTAAGATCTAATGGAATTTTCCTTGCTAGGTTTCAGACTTGCTTGGGACCCATTATCTCTTTCTTCTTTCCAATTTCTCTGTTTTTGAATCTCAAGCCTCACCCATATCTGATTTAGATGCTAGTTAGCAGAGACTTTGGACTTGGAGTTGATGCTGGAATTGGTTAAGACTTCTGGAGCTGCTGGGATAGAGTGAATGTATTTTGCATGTGAGAAGGACATGAATTTTGTGCTAAAATATTCATTCATAGCTGTACTATATGTAATCAACCAAAATTGGCAACTACCCAAAGGCCTATAAATAGTAAAATGGAGGGACTTCGCTGGTGGCGCAATGGTTAAGAATCCGCCTGCCTATGCAGAGGACACAGGTTTGAGCCCTGGTCCGGGAAGATCCCACAAGCCACGGAGCAACTAAGCCCATGTGCCACAACTACTGAGCTTGCACTCTAGAGCCTGTGAGCAACAACTACTGAGCCCACGTGCCACAACTACTGAAGCCCGCGTGCCTAGAGCCCGTGCTAGGCAACAAGAGAAGCCACAGCAATGAGAAGCCCATGCACTGCAACGAAGAGTAACCCCTGCTCAGTTCAACTAGAGAAAGCCCGCGTGCAGCAACAAAGACCCAATGCAGCAAAAAAAATTTTTAATAAATAAATATTTTTGTTAAAAGAAATATATAAAAAAATAGTAAAATGGATAAATGAATATTGGTAGATCCACACAACAGAATGCTATAAAGGCTAGCATCCACTCTTTATAACTGAATGCAACAATGTAAGTGAATCTCGCAAATATCAATGAGTAAAGGAAGCCATCACAAAAGAGCATCTAATATATGATTCCATACACACAAAATGCAAAAACAGTCCAATGTAATCTATGATGTTAGAGTTAGGAGAGCGGGCATGCTTTGATGGGAATAGACTGGAGAGGAGCATGAGGGCTCCCGGAATGCTGCTCACAGGCACGTTCAGTTTCTTGATCTGAGTGCTGGTTACACAGGTGTAATCAGGTTGTAAAAGTCCATTGAGCTGGATGCTTATTATGTGTGCACTTTTCTGTACATGTATTATACTCTGATAAAGGTTTTCTTTAAATGAAGAAATAAAAATGCTTTGTATAAATAAAATACAGAGAATTCAGAGCCAGCAGGTCCAGAATAAAATAATTGTGAGTTTTTCAGGCAGAAGAAAATGATTCTAGGTGGAAAAATGGAAATGAAAGAAAGCATGAAGAATAACAGACTATAAATAGGTATGTAAAACCAAAGAAATATCGACTGTTTAAAACAATAAGAATAGTATCTTATGAAGTATAAAGTACATGTAGAATTAAAATACATGATAATAACACAAAAGATAAGAATGGGATCAATGCAAAGTATTCTACATGCTTACATTTTCCAGGAAATGGCAAAAAAAAAAGTACTAATTCATAGTAGATTCTTATTAAGTCTAGTATGTATGTTATAATCCCTAAACACTAAAAGAAAAATAAAACAAGTTATAGCCAAAGGCAAGTAAATAAAGGGGGAAAATGGAATAGTAATGTTCAAAATTGTTGATTAGTTCAAAAAAAGGAATGAAAGAAGAAAAACAAAGAAAACAAATAGTAAAACAGTAGACTTAAGTACATTAAATAGTACTTATATCAACATAAATGAACTAAATATTTTAAGACTAAAATTTCATTTAGTTTTAACAAGCATTTCCTGAAAGTCTACTGGAGTCAAGCAAGTTGCTCACTGAAGCCCTATACAGAGAGAGAAGGGAAAAGTTGCTCTACTTTCTCTTTAGATGGGTTGCATAAGGACCAGACTTTTGATACCCCCTAACTTTACCAGATCTGAAGTACAAAAGGAAACAGGAGAGGAAGTATGAGTAAAATCAGGTCACAGTGTATATTTTCCATTTCCCAAACCACCCCAGCCCAGGTCCACACAAAACTACACGTGAGAAGTTATCTTACTCATCAGAGTCAACCATCTCTACTCTCCACGACAGTGGGAAATCCATCATCTTCCCAGGCTGCTACGGACTCGGGCATCTGAGAAGGGAACTCACCAAGCAAAGAGTAGATGGCTACAGAAGAGAGGGCTCTGACAGACACCTGTGCCCCCAACTGTCCCCAAGCTCAGCTGTCTCCTTCCCCTCAGGGCAGAGCAGATGCTTAGCAAGAAGGAAAGCTCTGGAAAGGGGTTTCCAAGTCCAGTCAAATGTGGACAAGCTTTAGGGCTGAGAGAACATGTATGTTCTGACCTTTTTCTCATAAAGTAATTTTAGTAAAGAAAACTATGAAACATTTTTTTCATTAAATTGTCCTTTGGTTCTCTTTAGAAAGCATGGGTTCCAGCTCAGATAGCTGTTTAAAAAACAGCAGCAACAACAACAAAAGCTCGTGGCATAAAACTGGATTCTTTCAGTTTTCTGTATATTTATGGTTAAATGGAGTTTATAAATGTGACTCTTGTAGTCAGTAATCTCGAAGCTTTTTTAAAAACACAAAGTTTAATATCTAGCTCAATCATTTTCCAAGTTTATCTTAGTCTTTCTGAGGGAATGTGGGCAGTTGATTGCATGGTATTGTAAGTATGACAGTTAGGATCCCAGAAGAAAAAATAGTAGCCTTAAGGGAGCAAGTTCATATTAAGAGAAGAAAGACTCATATCTACTCCCTACCCCAGTTTATTCCCTATCTCCAGGAAAAAAAAAATTAATAGAAGCTGCAGCTCCAAATTTTGTACCAGTTGCTTGATTTATTTGACCACTTTTCTAAAACACTGGTTTGATCAAATCACAAAAGAAGTCAAATTTATGTGTTTGACTTTCCCCACTCTCCTATCCTAGTTTCAACACCCGAAAAGTGCTAATAAGTTGGGGAAAAAATGGACACTATTCAAGGGGCAAGAGGGAGAGACAGAAAAGATTCAGATAATCCACAAATCTGTAATAAGTCTCAGAATTAATGAATGTAAATTATATATACATTGAGCTAGGTAAAGACTGGGGAGGCACCAAGATATATATATATATGTATATATGTATGTATATATATATATGTATATAGATATATGTGTGTGTGTGTGCCAATGTAGCCTTGGATATTCAGGTACCTTCAGTTGGAGATGTTATAAAGCTGCTCAGATATACAATGAGCTATCTTAACTTTTAGTTGTCATGTGCTGAGCATTTTCAAAATGCATGTTTATAATTTCTTAACTTACAAAGGTTTTGTTACCTTTAGAGAACATTATAAAAGTAAGTCAAATGGCATTACCATAACCAGAAAGAGGAGGGCAAAAGAAAGTTAAATACCTTAGGCCCTTTATACTTGTAAAAGTAATTTTTTTTTACATTAGAAAGCTAGCGGCTTGTGGATTTCAGAAAAGGGGAATGGGGTGCAAAAGGGTTAAAGTCAGAGGGGAATGGGTTGCAAAAGGGTTAAAGTCACCTCAAAGAATCACTGAATTACAAACATAACCCCACTAACTGTTTTCGAGTGTTTTACGTAAAACTCAAAATTGAATTTGCCAACAGACATGGAAAATTAAATTCCCTTGAGGAAGTTGCAAAGGCTTACATTTTGCTACAGGAGAAATAGAACATTAATGGAAGTTGCACAATATCTGTCTTTTTTAATCAAAATCTCAACAGGGCCCTGAACAGTAGCATGCCTCAAAGGAAGCAGCACGGAGAGAGGAAGAAAAGCACCCCTTTGTGCAAGCCTGCCGAGTCTATTAGGAGCATGCATGATGGATGAGGGACGCGCAGGCAGAGGACAGATCACATCTTTGAGGGGCTGAACATGCATTTAGATTGTTCATCCGCTCCTGGTGATTTCAGCAGAGAAACTACCAAAATGGGTTTTTAAGTACTCTGCTTTCTAGACCTATAGACCTATAAAATGAAGAACTAGCAAGCTAAAAGAAAGGCAGTAAGGCAAGGTGGGACATGCCCTGAACCCAGAAGATGTGGTCTGGCATTGAAGCTCCGCCAATCACCAGTACTGGGACTTGCCTAAGTAATTTAACCTCGATTTTCTTATGTGTAGAAGACAGTAACACTGCCTGCTTCACAGGATTGAAGTATCATTGTACACGTGAAAAGCCTGACAGATATTAGCTACCACTGCATCACCAGCTGATGCAGACATTTAATTAGGAAATGCATTGGCATGGCCAATGCAGGGCTGGGGGGTGGCATACTGCCTGGGGAATGACCAGCGGGCTGTCCCCTAGGAGACCTCAGGGAATTGCATTCATTAGCTTTGTCAATTTATCATAATACAGTGTCCGGCCCTCAGAGAGGCAGATTCAAATCCCTGATTTTTCAGCACTACGAAAATAGATCCTTTTCTGAATAGCAAAAATCACCGCAAGCAACCTCACGGTTCTGATGTATAAAACCAAAATTGCAATCTAATTAATTTACAATGAAAATTCTACTTTGCATAGGAACAGAATACATGCTTCCATAGGTCCAGCCCATTCTCTCCCTGAAAACAAGCTTACATGGAAAACCAAACCACAGGCAGGAGGAGGAAGGTCGCTTGGGGATAAGAACTCAGGTGAGTAGGTAATCAGCACATTTCAGGTGTCCATCCCTTTATAGGCCCTCAGGTGTAATATGTCCTCAGGGCTATCTGAGAGGTGGGCCTGGCTCCTGTGATCAGGGCTTGGGGTATTGTCTATATGGCTGTCCCATCTCCATTTTAGGGGAGGCAGACCATTGAGGCTGGGGCAGGGCACATAAGCAGGAAGGTGGCAGGAGACAGAACTGAAAACTAAGAAGCATGGACTAGAGCATATGCCATCTATAAAATATGTCTACCAGAATATCTATGAATGTCTGTGACTGCCTCCTGGGCCTTACGTGGGAGAAGTTCTACAGGTTTTCTTGCCTCCAGGTTGGAAAGAAAGTACCTTTCAAGCTGCGTGCTATCTGGAAGACTCTCTCCCATTACTTAGAAATGCCTATCAATCATCTCCCCAGCTGCAGTGGCCTGAGCCAGAAGCTGATCATCCACCACTTTATTACTTCATGCCTCTTGCAGGGTATCACGACAGCACCATGGGCTGATGGGGGTGCACGAGGTGCAGAGCATGTGACCTACAGGCTCAATTAAATGGCACATGAACAGTCACCAAAGCAGAAAAAGGTGGGCTACCAAGTTCTTGTGAGTTTTCCAAAGGATTCTTGAACTAACGAAGCAGTTCATTTATTATTACTGGGATCTAACCTTTCCATTTAAATGCCCTCATGTGCCTGTCAAGTTCACTGCTGGCTTGAAATATAGCCAGAAGACAAAATGATCGACTGATCTAACTTTCCAAGAACTACTGTAAAAAAATGTTTCTACTAAAGGGTCTTTTTTTAAAATCAGAGGCTCATACCACTGTCAAAAAAATTGTAATCCACAGAGGACTTTATTATTGTTCACCTACTTGAAAAGTTAGTTTAAAAAGAATAATAATAGCCAACCAAAAGAGATGAAAAAAAAAACCTAATTGCACCAAACAGAAAGGAAAAAAGAGAAAAAATTAGGAATATTTGGAATACAAACTACATCCATTTAAACAAGACAAGAGGGAAGTGAAAAATGTTTCTGATGGTAATAATAAATATTTATTGAGTGATAACTATGGGCAAAGCATTGCTCTAAGCATTTTATATGTACTATCTCATTTAGCTATTACAAAATCCCTATAAAGTAGGTACTGTTATCCCCATTTCAGGTGAGGAAACCAAAACCAAAGAGATTATAGTATTCCTTTTGAGAAAGAAGACATTATCTTCACTGTTCCTTTAGGTCACTTTTTATATGAATAGTAGCATTCGAGGACAGGGCAAGATTACACATTCTGTGTTACGCTAGGTCACAAGGCCTCACAACTTGTCAAATCCTACACAAATCCCATCTGACCAAGGCAGCATGGATTGATCTTTAGGAAAACCAGGAACATTGTGGAAACCTGTTCTGTAATATACGGGTCAAGTCATTACCCTAAGATGAAATGCTGCATTGTCAAGAGTTCAAGAAAGCGAAACTGGTGGACTGAGTTCTGAGGAGAGCTGCTGTTTCACTTCCACTCTGAAGGCTAGTAAGATATTCTCTCATGTTGCTGGGCAGCGGCAACGAGGTGCAGCTCCCAGTTAGCCATGTACGTGATCATGAGGGTTTATCAGGATGTAACTCCGTTGTAACTTGAGGAAGGAGACAGATCCCAAAAAAAACTATCTCTACAACTTATGTCAAAGAGTGCTCTGCCTATGTTTTCCTCTAGGAGTTTTATGGTGTCCAGTCATATATTTAGGACTTCTCAAACTATGTTGAATAAAAATTGGCAAGAGTGGGCAACCTGGGACTTCCCTGGTGGCGCAGTGGTTAAAAATCCACCTGCCAATGCAGGGGACACGGGTTCAAACCCTAGTCTGGGAAGATCCCACATGCCGTGGAGCAACTATGCCCATGCGCCACAACTACTGAGCCCATGTGTCCCAACTACTGAAGCCCATGCACCTAGATACCGTGCTCCGCAGCAAGAGAAGCCACCACAGTGAGAAGCCCGCGCACGGCAACAAAGAGTAGCCCCCGCTCGCCGCAACTAGAGAGAGTCCGTGTACAGCAACGAAGACCCAATGCAGCCAAAAATAAATAAGATAAATAAATTTATTTAACAACAAAAAAAGAAGAGTTCAAGAAAGCTTGGGAGAATTCAGTTAGCCGGTTAAGTCAGTCTTGGTCCAAGCTTCTGACACCACATTACAAAAGGGCTCCTCTGTACAACATCCAACAATAAGAATCAATGGACCTTGAATTGAGATGAGTAAGAGTCTGAAAGAGGGTGATAGGACAGGCAGCTGGCTGAAGCTTTTCCTCCCACTACAGCTAAATATTTCATCTGCCTCAAGCAAGTGAAATTGACCAGCCCACACCTAATTAAACTGCATAGTGATGGTGCTGTGCCACCTTTACAGCATGACAGACACATAGCCTCACCAGTAGTCAGCCACAGAAATCAATAGCTGACATTTGCTCAATGAAATACAAATTGAGATTAGCTAGCTTCCCTTTTTATTCAGCAAATTCAAGTCTGCGATCAATTCCTCTGCCTGTGTAGACTATGGAAATTGGTTTTAAATGGATTTGTTTCTTCCTTAGCTAATTACAGTACACAAGTAAATTCATAATCAATTGCTACCTCTACTTTTACTGTATACATTTCCATGAGCAAAATAAGTCTGTCAAAGATGGATATTATGATGTTTTTTACAGAGAGAAGCTACTAAGTGCTCCACATACATTGTAATATATCAGCTAGTTAATGTTAATTTAAAAGACTGTCTTATTTGTCGAACAAATGTGAAACCTCCCCTGTGGTTACTAGTTAAGCGTATAAAAAGTTCTCAGTTTTATCAAGAGTCTACTTGGAGAAATAGAGCTTTGCAGAGTGTCTGGCACATTATAGACAGTGCTCAGACAATGTTAGCTGTTATTGATGTAGTGGGTGGTGTACAATGAGTAACACTGGAGTCAGGAAACGAGGTTCATATACTAGATCCATCACCCTTTTGTTTGGGTTTTCAAAATTTCATTTTTAATTGAAGTATAGTTAATTTACAATGTTGTGTTAGTTTCAAGTGTACAGCTAAGTGATTCAGTTATCATATATATGTGTATATATACATACCCATATGTATATATATTATTTTTCAGATTCCTTTCCATTATAGGTTATTATAAGATATTGAGGATGGTTCCATGTGCTATCCAGTATAGGTCCTTGTGGTTTATCTATTTTATACATAGTAGTGTGTATATGCTAATCCCAAACTCCTAATTTATCTGCTCCACCTCCACTATCCCCCTTGGTAGCCATAAGTTTGTTTTCTATGTCTGTGAGTTTGTTTATGCTTTGTAAATAGGTTTGTGTGTATCTCTTTTTAGATTCTACCTATAAGTGATATCATATAATATTTGCCTTTGTCTGACTTACTTCACTTAGTATGATAATCTCTAGGTCCATCCATGTTGCTGCAAATAGCATTATTTCATTCTTTTTTATGGCTGAGTAATATTCCATTGTACAAATATACCACATCTTCTTTAACCATTCCTCTGTCAATGGACATTTAGGTGGCTTCCATGTCTTGGCTATTGTGAGTAGTGCTGCTATGAACACTGGGGTGTGGGGTACCTGTATCTTTTCGAATTAGAGTTTTCTCTGAATATATGCCCAGGTGTGGGATTGCAGGATCATATGATAGAGTTACAATATCATCACTCTTGACTCAACAGTTCCAATCCTGGGTATATGGCCAACAGAAGCAAGTGCCACATCCACCAAAAAACGTGTAAATGTATTCACAAAAGCCAAAAACTTGAAATCACCCTAATGACCATCAACTGTAGAGTGGATACATAAATTGTGGCAAATTCACAAATCAAATACTACACAGCAGTGAGAAAGAATGAAAAGCATGGATGAAGCTCACAGACATAACTGTGAGCCAGGCTGTACTGTTCCATTTATATAAAGTTCAAGTACAGGAAAAGTCAGATGGCGAAAGACGTTTGAATAGTGGTTTCCTTGGGAAGAGTTATTGCCTGGGAAAGGTGCATGAAAAGGAGCCATCAAGGGAGCTGGAAATGTTCTATTTCTTGATCTGGGTGGTGAGTGTATACATATAAAATTCCATCCAGCTGTAAACCTAAAATTCATGTACTTTCATGTTATATTGTAATTCCTTCACTGACTATATGACCTCAAACAAATCATCCTCTCTAAATCTCCATTTCCTCATCTATAGAATGGGGATGATAATATAACTACCTCCTAGGATAATTATGAGGTATAAATACAGTAATTCATGTAAAGCATTTAGCATGGAGCCTTGTATACAATGAGCATTTGATAAATGTTGCCCATTGTGGTCTCTCACTGAGAATGCAGTCATCAACAGGCAGGATTCCGGAGTTATAAATTGCTTGAGGAATCATCCTTAAGGTAGAAGCTAACATCACAAATGCATGTGAACCTGGTTTTAAGAAAAACAAAGACATCTAATCCTATGTTTATAAACTTGAGGGAAAATTTTAGATTCTCAGCTTCTAAATATTGTTTCCCACAGAATTCATTTACATAACAAATTACTCTAATGAAGTTGAAATACTATTCAACGTAAACCAAAAGATGGGTGTACATTTCACTTTGAAGGTATGTCTCGTGTAATTTTAGGTACACTCGTTCATGTTTGCTCTACTCTCACTGAGGCCTAGACCACCGATTCTGGAAAGCTGATGCTTGGGGCCACATACTAACTCTGAAGACACCACAGGACCTGGAAACCGATTTCTACAGCAGTGATTTTCTACGGAAGGCCAGCAGCCAAAGGAGTTTAAAGGACTTTCTGGCGTCTCGTCTGAGCGTAGGTAAAGAATGAATTACTGATCATGAAAATGGCTGAATTACTTCTTGGGCAAGTTTAGGAATAACAGCAGGTTGATTTTAGCATGACCATTGCTGCAAAATCTCTAAGGTTATAGGACTGAATATGAGAAATACAAATTTAAGGTGCTAGCTAGAATAGCAGAGGAGCCTTTAGAAATTAGAGTTTCTGCCTGCAGAAAATCTTGTAGTATTGGGAATTCTTTTTGTTTTTTTTTTTTTTAAAGATCACACTGCCACAACTTGTGGAATCTTAGTTCCCCGACCAGGAATCGAGTCTAGCCCCAGCAGTGGAAGCGAGGAGGCCTAATCACAGGACCTCCACGGAATTCCCGGGAATTCCTGTCATTAGACATTTTTCAAATATTTTATAATAAATAATATAATGTGTCCACCCATTTTTAGATACTTCTATGAACCAATAAAAGACTGATGTCATGAACCAGGGAAGCGTGGAGAACAATGAAAACACAGTCACCCTGTAAATGTGTCCAGCAACGATGGTGGGTCAGTGGCTCCCTCAACAAGTCCAGCCTGTGGATGTGGTCCTCCAGCCTGGCCCTCCTTCTAAATCCACTAGAACTGTGATAATGGAAAGGTTGTACAGCTTCTCTGCCCAATACCGTAGCCACTAGCCACACATGGCTAATGTGACCAAGGAACTGAATTCTTCATTGTACTGAATTTTAATTCATTTAAATTTAAGCAGCCACATGTGGCGAGGGATTATTGAATTGGGTGGACAGTTCTTGCCAGTCAGATCTTGATGAGCCCGGACCCTTCCTACTGGGGAGATACTAGTGTCCTACCGTTGCAGATCCAATTCTTCCCATGGTCTGAGCCAATCTTGAAGCCAACAAGACATAATCCAGATCCTTCCATCCCATCACCCAACCTTGCTGCCCCTGGATCTGGTCAGCTGTTCACCTAAGCCTTCCAGTCACTCCATTGGGCATTTGATCTCTCCTTTTGCCCCCGGTCTTCTGCCTCAGTGTCTGCCTAGCTTCTTGTTCACAGCTAAGGGAAGAGTCCTGTTGGGAGCTCTAACCCAGATGACTGAGGCCTTAAAACTCTCTCTAGGTCCTGCCATCCCTGCTCCCTGCAGCCCTGCCTCAGATGGAGCTGCAGCCGTGAATGGGCTGAGTGCCCAAAAGCACAACATCACCAGTCATCTGTATTTGGTTTTCACCCATTGCCAGAATCTGCCACTGCTCTACCCACTAAGCACCAGGCAATCCTCTCAGATGTTAGGCTAGAGAAACGGTTTGGGTTCCCCCAGCCCAGTGGTGCCCGTCCACAGCTTCTTCTTTCTCCCCATTGGGCCTATGGTTACAGCTGGGGTCCAGATTCTTCATCCAGCCTAAAGTTAAATTATGTTCCCAGTAAAACTGTAAACACTTAACTGTATATGAACAGCTAGATGAATATTTTATTTACATTCATAAATGATCCTAGAAAATAAAATATATGTTCACTAATTATATTTGTGGCAATAAAGGGCTCTCATCTAGAACTCTTTGGTAAAATAGCGTGGATTATATAAAATCATCATGTACTCTGACATTGACTATTATCGTAATTTAGGGAAACGTCTGTCAAAACCAGGAGGCTCGTGGGTGCAGCTTGGCTTACAAATGCTTGACAGAAACATAAATGTGTATATTCCCCAGACGTAACTGTCTATATGAGTTGCAGCATTTCAGAATGAAGTGGCTATTTCTGAGGCATGTGAAGGTGATTCATCCACTGAAGGATGATTTAATTCATCATTCTGTCCAAGAAGTGTGGAACGTGGCCCTGCTGGCCTGCAGTTTTGAACTCTGTCATATACACTTGGCCACCAGCACTTGGGGAGGCATAGGCTTGAAAATAACATCCTTTGGATTCTTAGTGTTCTGGCTGGAAACCCATATTTCTCAGCTGGGAAAAGTGAGGGCAACGGGTACTTGAAGAGAGTACAGTCCTGTAGCTGTCTTCATGATGTGATGAAATGCCTGGATTAACCTTTCAGGATCCTTAAAAGCTTTTTGTTCTGAATGATCTGAAACAACTTGGAAATAAAGTGAAATAGTTTTAAATGTTTTAAATAACCAGAATGCTACATAGCGATATACTTAAAAATGCAAACAGCATTCAGTTGTCCAGAGACTGGTTTTCTAGCTGTTTATTTTTTTCTTCCTCTGGATTTTCTACCAATGACTTGTACCTCCACCTGCTGGTGCACTGAGGAAATGAAATGGGAATAAAATCCAAGCAAGTAAATTAAACGATTTGCGAGAATCTCTGATACAGGTTTGGTGGGAGAAATGGTCAGAATTACAGTCTAAAATGAAGTTTCTGAAGATTATCGGGTTATGAGGGCGGGGGGTGGTGCTGTGATGAATTGGGATATTGGGATTGACATATGTACACTAATATGTATAAAAGGGATAACTAATAAGAACCTGCTATATAAAAAAATAAATAAAATTCAAAAATTTTTTAAAAAGATTATCGGGTGTATCCACTCATCCTCTGTGTTAACTATTAAAAGTGAGATGCAAAAAACAACTTAAAATCCTGCAATAAACATCTTATGTCCAGTTGTCAACATCTAATTCAATTATCTTGCCATCACCCACGTGGCATCCCTTCAACACTCCCACTAAAAGTTTTACAAGAAAATGCAGCAGACAGTTGACGTATAAATCAAATCATAAATCGGAACAGCTCATGAAGTCAAAGACAGAAACATCCTCAGAAATGTAAATCGGTCCTAAATCTTCAGCAGGCTCATAAAATAAGTGTGTAAAAACCCTACTGAAGCTACGCTACAGCAGAACATTTTAAAAGCATGGACTCCAAAGCCAGACTTCCTGAGTTGGAAATCTAGCTCTACCCCTTACAGCTGGGTGGCCATGATCAAATTACTCCAACAAGTCTATGCCTCAGTTTCCCCATGTGCAAAACGGTGTTAAATGACAGTACCTACTTAATAGCATTATCACGAGGATTAAGTGAGTTAATACTTGTAAAGCACCTGGAACAGTTGCTGACACATGGTAAAACTTGTATAAATGCTCAATAAATAAATAAAATGTAGCTGTTGCATACTGGCAGGAGGAAATGTGATTGTTATTACCGAGAAACGAGAAATGGTATTTTCTCATGGTGAACACATTGCCTTGATCACATTGTTTGCTAAAACTGCACCTTGAGCTATCATGGATTTAGAGAGCTTGCCTATTATTATAAAGAGGAAACTGAGGTAAGGGAAGAATAAGCTGGTAATTCCCTACATAGTGAATAAACAGTAGGAGTTCCAGGAATTTGATTTTGTTTTGTTTTGTGTTTGGAAAAGGCTTATTTACCATTAAATGATCTGGAAAGATACATTTACTGTAAAATCTTCAAGTTTTAAGATGACACTAAAATTGTCCACAAAACAAAGTAGCACAATGGAACTTGTAAAAACAAGATAAATTTATCCTAATATAAAATGTGATATTTATGTGATATATTTATGTGATATATTTATCCTAATATAAAATATGATATTTATGTGATATATTTATCCTAATATAAAATGTGATATTATCACCTGACATAGTCATACAGTTGTGATGTATATTCTGGTTAAACCACACCTTCATTCATCCATTCAGTAAAAAAATGTTAGTACACATTTGATGCCAGTGATTCAGCATGGAACAGGGAACAAATAATAAACAAGCAAATATATAAAATAATATGAGGCAGTGATAAATGCTATGACGGAAAATAAAGCAGGGTGGAGAGTGGCAGTGACAGTGGGGAGAAGCAATGTGCAGTTAGGAAGACCTCTTTGAGGATGGATATCTGAGCAAAGAACTAAATGAAGGCAGAAAGCAAACAATATGGGTATCTTGAGAAAGAACTTACCAGGCAGAGGGAACAGCAAGACACTGAGGTCTGAAATAAAGACTATGCTTGGTCAATTCAAAAAAACAAGAAAGCCAATAAAATGACCTAAATTATCAGGGGAAGAGTGGTAAGAACTCAGATGGGAGAAGCAGCCAGGAGCCAGATAATACAGGACTTTATGGGCCATGCGTGGCTTGTTTACAAACACGGCCCCAAAATTCTTTAATAATTTTCCAATGTAGACATGGGGTCTTTGTCCCATTCCTTTTAATCTGGTGGGCTTAAGATTGCTTGGACCAGTAGAATATGATGGAAATGACTATGTCTTTCTGAGGTTGGGTCATAAAAGAAGATGGGTCTTTGTCTTGTTTGTTGGAGCATTCATGTTTGCAACCGTAAGCTAGCATGTGACTTTCCTGAGGCCGCCATGCTGTCAGAGAATCAAGCCATGTGTACAGGACACATGTAGCCCCCCTTCCCATCCCCAAGTCTGCAATCCTAGAATTTCAGTCATCCTAGTTACCACGCCAGACACATGACTGAATAAGCCTTCAGATGATTCCAGCTCCCAGCCATCACATCTTCTCAGCTAAAGCCTCAGAAACTGAAACAGGCACAAGCTATGTCCTGTCCAAAATGGCCCAGAGAATCCATGAGCATAATATGATTGTTGTAAACCACTGTATTTGGGGCTAGTTTGTTACCCAGCATTCATAACTGGGACACCATGATAGGGATTTTGGATAAGTGAAAAATCTTTGGAGAGTTGATTAACATAATCTGATTTATGAAGTAAAAGGATCACTCTAGTTCCTGCAGGGAGAACAGACAGCAAGAGGGCAAGCATGCAAGCAGAGAGGCCAGTTTGGACCTACTGCAGTTGTCCAAGCAAGAGATGATAGTGCCCCGGCTAGGGCAGCAGCAATGAAGATAGTGAGAAGAGCTTTGATTGACAATATAGTTTCAAAGTAATTCCAATAGGATTTGCTGATGGATTGGAAGTTGCGTGTGGGAAGACACAAATCAAGAATGACACAAAGGATTTTGGACAGAGCAAGCAACTAAGTGAATAGAGGTGTCATTTCCAGAGCTACAAACATTAGAGGAAGAGTGGGTTTGGGGAACAGAAATCAAGAGTTCAGTGTTGAACATGTGATATGTTCATTAAACACCCAAATGGAGACGTGGAAGAAGCAAGTAGGTATACAAATTTGGAGGTCAGGAGAGAGGCTGTTTCCGTAGTACTATGTTCAACTCTAAGTGCCTCATTTTAGGAGAGATATATACAAACTAGAGAATATTCAGAAGAAGGGGACCAGGATGCAGATACTTTTAAAAGCCATACCATTTAAAGTAAAAAATGTTGAAGGAACTAAACATAGGGTGGGCAAAAGTATCTATGATGGTGAAGAGGCACTTGAATCAGTAGGACATACCATCAGGACTCACCTCTGAGAGACTAAACATCTAATGCCCACTTTTGTGGAGACTAACATAAAACACCTCAAAATTGACTATGCCTTTCCCCACAGGAGCTACCGTTCCAGAACCAGACACCATTACAGAGATTTTGACCTCAACACTACAGGAGATGGACTGAATAGCATAAGACTGTATTGGTGCAGGATTCACTGAACAGAGCAAAGCCAAAAAAACCCACACACCCCTCAAAAATAAATAAATAAAATTTAAAAAGAAATATCAAAAAAAGAAAAAAAATCTATCCTCATATGTTCCCAGCAAATGGCATACTGGCCTATATGAAATTTACCTATTCACATGCTGTTCCCTTCTGGAATACCCACAGGGGGGAAGTTATCCTTAGTGCTCGTGACACTAAGTTATTTTAGTATTAATAACCACAATATTCTGATTTTTCAGTATTTTAATCTTTTGCATTAATAAAGGCAGTTTAGTCGGGTGAGGAAATCTGGGGCTTCCCTGGTGGCGCAGTGATTGAGAGTCCGCCTGCCAATGCAGGGGACTCGGGTTCGTGCCCCGGTCCGGGAAGATTCCACATGCCGCGGAGCGGCTGGGCCCGTGAGCCATGGCCACTGAGCCTGCGCGTCCGGAGTCTGTGCTCCGCAACGGGAGAGGCCACAACAGTGAGAGGTCCGCGCACCGCAAAAAAAAAAAAAAAAAAGAGCAGGAAATCTAAAGCCAGAATTCCTGGGCTAAGATCTTAACTCCAACACTTGGGCAAACTACTTAAACTCTCTGTGCCTCAGTTTCCTACCTCATTAGATTTATCATGGGGAATAAATAAGTCAATAAATAAGTCAATAAATGTATTTAAAATACATAGAAACAGCTATATAGTCAGTGATTAAAAATATTAGCTCTATTCAGCAGCATTCAGAGTACTCCGATCTATGCATGTACAGTTAAGACCCCTTGTTCAGTTTTTTTTTAATTATGCATTCGGGCATATAATATTATGACTTTGAAAGCAAGAACTTCAAAGTCACATGTGTGAACTTATCCTCTTGCTTTGCAATCATTCCAAAAAGTGCTTTCTTGATATCAGAACTGTTGTCATTCAATTCACTGTCTCCTTTTCCACTATCTCTCACACTAAACTCATCTGGATTTGAATGTGTCCTGGAAGTGAAAAGGAAAAAAACTACTCTGTTATCCATAAAAATGTACAAAATTTCAAACCCATGGCTTAGAGATAATGATAAATACTCTGCAATTACCTTAAACTTGCAGTAGATTTATCCTCTCCCCACAGGAATGGGGAAAGAAAAGGACCTGAGACGGAACCCTGTTTAAAAAGAGGTGTGAGAGCAGCAGTTAATAATATTTCACCCTTAGATATCAGAACTGACAGAGCAGGTACAGCATCCCTCATCTGCAGTGCTGCAGGAAGACACCATTTAAACCCTGATGGAAAGGGATTCGAGCTGGACCCATAAGGAAGTTACCAGGGGCCGAAACAGCAGGAATAGACATGGGCCTCCAGGAACACATGAGCATCAGGTCTCCTCCTGCTCTCATCGGTGAAGAATTTTTCCTCTCAGATAAAAAATAAGTCCCGAAAAATTAGCCACTTTAAGTCCCAAATCTGATCAGACACTGAATTTTCATAAAGCTCCCAGCGTGAAAATTTACTGAATGCTAACGAGGACACTAAGAGAGCTGGGGGTGCGCTACCTGGGCCCAGGGGATCTCGTTCCTCTTCCGAGGCGAGGGGCATAAGGACACCGCACTGTTCCCGGACTGGGAAGTCTCGGCAGACTCGTTCTCCTACGCCTCTGAGGAGTGGAAAGCGGCGGTGTCTCCACGAAGAACCTTGGGTTGAACCTCCCAGGATCAGCCCCTGATGTCCTGCAACATGGGCAAGCCTGGCCACTGTTCGCATGGCACCTGCTCTGTCTGTGCTCACAAAGCCTCTTCCTCCGCGTCCTGGCCTTGCCTGAGCAGGAACAAGTCACGGTGACGATGGCCACCGGCGGAAGGCCGCAGCCGCTGGTCAAAGCCCCGACCACAACCACGGAGAGGTCAGGGTGCCGTCCTGCTCCATGCGCCGTGCGCCGTCCCGCGGACACCTCCCATTCCTCGTTTGCCGGCGGAGGCGGCCGTGGCACCAGCACCACCTCTCCGCCAGGTGGCGCCGAGTGCGCGGGCACGAGGAGCAAGGTGGCCGTGCACTACCGGGCCGGCTGGCCTCCGGCAAGCACCACGACGGCCGCCGTCAGCGGGTCGGCGGGCTGCGGGGACAGGCGGCACTGCAGGGACAGCTCACCCGTGGCCGAGTGTAGCGCTAGCGCCCCGGGGCCGCAGTCGCTCCGCGTTGAGGTCTTTGTCCGTGTCCCTAGCCTGCAGTCGGGTCAGCAGGTAGCCCAGGGGCGCGTCCCGGGGCAGAGGGGCCTGGGCTGAGTCACTGACGAGCGACGGGGTCACCAGCCGAGGAGCGTGGTCGTTCTGGTCCTCCACATGCAGCCGCATCACGGCCCGGCCCCGGAGCGGCCGAGAGCCGCCGTCGAGCGCCTCCAGCCCCAGCCGCAGCTCAGCCAGTTCCTCGCGGTCAAAGCACTGTCGTGCGTGCAGCTCCCCGGTGACGGGGTCCAATGAGACGTAGGTGGACACGGAGCCTCCAGCAGCCAGTAGGTGACCTGGGCGTTGCGGCCCAGGTCCGGGTCCCTGGCGGCCACCGAGGCCAAGTAGGCCCCGGGCAAGTTGTTCTCACTCACCGACACCTCGTAGACCGGCCGCGTGAAGAGCGGCTCGTTGTCGTTCTCGTCGCTCACCCGCACCAGGTAGGGCCGCAACGGTGGGCAGCCTCCGGCCTGGGCCACCAGCTCCAGGTTGTAGGCGGCCTGGCTGTCGCGGTCCAGCTCCTGCAGCAGCACCAGGTCGGCGCACTGGGCACCGTCCGCGCGCGTCTGCAGCTCCACGCGGAAGGGGCTGTGCGGCCAGGCACACGCTCTGCAGCCCATTGGCCTCCACGTCCTCGTCTATGGGCACCTCCAGGGGGATGCGCGTGCCCACGGCCGCGCCCTCAGACACCTCCTCCGGGATCTGGGCCCGGGAAAAGCGTGGCTCGTGGTGGTTGACGTCCCTCACCTCCACCTCCACGTGCACCAGCCGGAACTGCTCTTGCTAAAAGCTTACCACTTTGAAGGCCTGGCCGCACAGCCGCTCGAGGTCCAGGCCTGCATCTCTGAGGACGGTCGCCCTCTTGCACCTGGACCAGCGAGCTGTTGATCTTAATCAGGCGGAACTGGCTTGGCACCTTGCGCTGGGAATTAAACAGGATGTGGTCAGACAGAATACCGATGAAGGTGCCGAGGGCTTCTTCCTCAAAGGTGAGGAAATTGACAGTTTCTTTGCAAGACCCTGACACCAGAAGCAGCAGCAGAAGAAGCAACAGGGACCCCAGTCCAGCCCTGTGTAAAGTGTCAGCGGGGAACCTGAGTCTCCAGTGAGACATTCCTGTTAGTCAAAGGGAAAGAAAAGCACCAACAATCCGAGTCTCTGCGCTCAGACTTCCAGCCTTCCCAAGGCCTCCTGAGTGCACAGTCAGGAGACACATGCTGTCTTAAATACTTTTGATCACTAAACCCTCTCTGCTATATAATCGCTTTTCTCTGCCTGGGGCCCAAGCAAGCTTTTTCTGAACCTTACCGGGGAGGTTACTAGGGAAGAATATGCAAATTAGCATCCATCTGGACCAATCCACAGTCTCCCAGCCTCTGGGTCATGTTCTTCCCTTGAAAGAGCTCACAGAAGGGGCTGGAGAGCTGAACAGTGGCCAGGGCAGTGCAGGGGATCATTAAGATCCCTACAGAAGTTTACACGATAAAAACGCACCCTGCTTGCTTTGCTAGTGTGCCCGAATCTCACTTTGAGACTATGCACAGGGGACCCGCAGCATCTTTATTCCTTCCTGAGCACACATAGTCCTCGGACAGAGGCACAATTGCTATTCTCCTTTACCATTTTGAAACTAATGCATATATGCATCCTTTGCCACCCACGGTTATCCATCTATATTGGGTTATCATTTCCTGTATTGAAAGATTCTGGGGGAGCAGCTTCTCCAGAGTCAGGCAGTCTCTAATCAGAGAAGAACTGTTTTCCAAAGTAATCATTTCTGAATAGCTTTTCCCAAGCAAAGAAACCATTAATGATGAAATTTCAGCCCCTTCATCTCCTTTTATGTCAGTAATTACTTACACATGAAGACTCGGTGTCAGTCAGGGAGGTTAGTCAGCCACAATTCACTGCAAGGGATAGTTAAGGGTAAGAAAAAGATTTAGGGAAATACATTGCAGTCAGTCTCGTTAGAAAATTGTTATACACCAATTAGTTTTTAAAAGCCCTTGGCTGAAGAAAACCGCAGGTGGCCTGATAGGCTGAAGGCTAAAGAAACATTAAACCATCTGTCTAAAGCACAATAGTCCTATATTAAGTTCTCTTTATGTGTGAAGTGTTCTAAATGCTAAACAGTCCCACATGTTAATGATGACATTGTTCCTCGTGCCATGGAGCCGTCATCAAGGCAGAGTGTCCTTTAACCAGTCATCTTGAATAAAATCAGTGAGCAGGCTAAGCTATTAACATGCCCAGGCTATTCTTAGCTCCTACATGATCTGTAATGTTATTGATTCCTGTAGAGACATGTCAGTAAATGACTATTTTTTTTCCTTTCACTCTTAAGAGGGAGGTGCACTTATTTTAGCACCAGGATCTGTGGACCGAGTTCTGAAACTGAGCCACCTTTGATGAGATAATTAATTTCCAGGGGTTTTAATTTAGTGGAGCATTTGGCAACGACTCTAATTATAAGTACCAGTAACCGATAGAGAAGTACAGTGGGGAGCATGGCTTGATTTTCATCAGGTACTCTGAGATCCTAAAAAGAGAAAAAGCTTCATTTTATTTACCTTAGATTTTTTTAATTTAATGTTTTAATGTAGTATAGTTGATTTACAATGTGTTAATTTCTGCTGTACAGCAAAGTGACTTAGTTATACACACATAGACATTATTTTTTTTATATTCTTTCCCATTATGATTTATCACAGGATATTGAATATAGAAGGACTGGGAGTTTGTGATTAGCAGAGGTAAACTATTATACATGTGGTGGATAGGCAACAAGGTCCTACTGTACTTTAGATTTTTAAAATTTTGCCTGGTGAGGCATTCATCTGAGGAAGGAAACAACTCTACTTCAGTTTAGTGAGATTAGATTTCTTTCTTTTTTTTAATTTTATTTAATTTAATTAATTTATTTATTTTTGGCTGTGTTGGGTCTTCGTTTCTGTGCAAGGGCTTTCTCTAGTTGTGGCAAGCGGGGGCCACTCTTCATCGTGGTGCGCGGGCCTCTCACTGTCACGGCCTCTCTTGTTGCGGAGCACAGGCTCCAGACGCGCAGGATCAGTAATTGTGGCACACGGGCCTAGTTACTCTGCAGCATGTGGGATCCTCCCAGACCAGGGCTCGAAGCCGTGTCCCCTGCATCGGCAGGCAGATTCTCAACCACTGCGCCACCAAGGAAGCCCGAGACTAGATTTCTTGTTGGCCAGTATCCTCAATGGTATTAAGACAGTTTGCTTTCTTTCTTAGAACTGAGTACTCCAAGGAAGCGTCTGGTTATTCAGTCTTTGGGTCTCAGGGAAAACAAGAGGATCTGATCCCTTTACCCAATTTCTTCATTCCTAGATGCCCCTTATCAGAAGACTGAAAACTGATTCGGCCCATGCATTTTAAAAGGCACATGCTTCCATGCACTTTAGCCAGGAGAGGGACCCATTTCATCACAGTCCAAGTCTTGGCCCTTCTCTCTCTCGTGGCACACGGTCCCTGCCAAGCCTGGCTCTTGCCAGTTTTCAGCGTCATTCTTGCCATTCACGATCAGAAAAACTGCTCAGTATCCTGAAAATGAAGACTAGTCTATGACTCTATCTACTGAACATCAAAAGACACAGATAAAAGATTTTAAAAGTCAGGCAATCATACACATTACTTCCACAATGCTAAACAACTGGCCACTTAATGTTTGAAAACATCCACCTATGATGCTTAAATGCTTGATTGCATTTTCCCCACTTCGCCTCCAGCCATTTGGCAGCAAGGAGACCATCTATGATAAGGAATGTGCTATATTGTCAGAGACTCATTATTAGCGTTAGCTTTGTCTCCTAGTAAACAACCACGTTATTAAAACACTGCTTTATGAATGAAAGACAGCTGGAGTTTCAAGAAAGAGACATTTTCTGAAGCAAAAATCCGTTCTGTGCCAGTAGATTGACAAGCTGAATAATATAGAAACTGCATGATCTGTCCCCTTAGGATGTGTCCTCGGGAAGCCGTGTTTACAGCCTTGAGCCCATGGTACTCTCATGTTCCATTCTGTTGGCTCTATTAGATAAAAATCTGTCTCAATATTAAAAGCACTGTGGCAGAAATTTGCTTTATGTCGCTTGTTTTCCCATTTGCCAGCATATTGCCAAACTATACTGCCACCACTACAGGAAGACCAAAATGTGGATAAAGCAGCATTTTAGTTTCAAAAGGGATGAAGGGGGGGTGGGGGGATTTGGTTGAACTCCCTACAGTGTTTACTTTTGTTCCTAAAACAAAAGCACCAGACATACTAGTGTTCCCCCAAAATGCCAGAAAACCAGATCTGTAAAACAGGATTTGCATTCTAATCATTTTAATAAAAGATTTTCTCTTTTGCTGAACAAGAGACTCCAGTGTGCCCCTTACACACTGAGGCACGCTGGACAGAAACTGAGATAACTTTCACCATAAACATGGGGGGAAATGGTCCCTAATTCAAAATAGTGCCTGTGCCTTTGCATATTCCCCTTTTCCTATTACATAAAACTAATAACATATTTAGGGGAAAAACTGAAACCACAGGAAAATCCCTAATGTAAATATTTGGCTAGATTATGGTGTCCACACTTCACAGTAGGCATCAACTTCTATAGAACCTTGAACTAACAGCTCCAGAAACAGTTTTTGTCCCATTTAGAATAAATCACTCTATGTACTATGTGAGACCCATTTTCATTTCTCAACTGAACAAACATTCTGGAGAAAAGGTTATAATGAGCAAAACA
Organism: Neophocaena asiaeorientalis asiaeorientalis; assembly: GCF_003031525.2. Taxonomy (NCBI): domain Eukaryota; kingdom Metazoa; phylum Chordata; class Mammalia; order Artiodactyla; family Phocoenidae; genus Neophocaena; species Neophocaena asiaeorientalis. The sequence continues at coordinate 846,712 of NW_020175318.1, forward strand.
TTATCAAGTGCAATGTTGCTGTCTTAAAGCAGCACGTTCTAGAAATTGAAGCAATGAAGACTGTTTGAAAGGAAAAATATCAACCTAACAACTGGGGTTTTTCTTTCTATTTTTAAAATCATACCTTGAGGGCTTCCCTGATGGCGCAGTGGTTGAGAGTCCGCCTGCCGATGCAGGGGACACGTGTTTGTGCCCCGGTCCGGGAAGATCCCACGTGCCGTGGAGCGGCTGGGCCCGTGAGCCATGGCTGCTGGGCCTGCGCGTCCGGAGCCTGTGCTCCACAACGGGAGAGGCCACAACAGTAAGAGGCCCGCGTACCGCAAAAAAAAAAAAAAAAAAAAAAACCTACCTTGAAAAAGCTAAACTCATTCTTCAGCAGGATGAGCCCCCCAAATTGAGAGTAACTGTTTTAAGTGCTCGCATAAGAAGGGTCATTATATCACATTCCTGTTACCCCACTGACCCCATTAGGTCTTGACTGTGCATTCGTTTATAAGAAAAGTCATCAGCAAATTGCTGGTCCTTTCTGGAAAATGATTTCAGGGAAAATAATTCAGCTCTGAAGTCAGCCAAAATACTGTCTACAAGCGTAGCCTAGAAACAAATGATATTTATCAACTACTTAAGTGCTTGAACCTAGACAAAATCACAGGGAACCACTATAGAGTATCAACACTAATCATAAATTCCCCTTAACATTAAACAAGGATTTAAATGACATAATCTTCACTTAGAAAAAAATTTTCCCATAGGATCATTATGTTAATAATGATATTATCAAAACTATGTAATCTTAAAATACAACATAAAGCTAGTTTTTAAACTGCTGATTTTATTAGCCTAGCTCTATGAAGGAAATTAAGTCAATGAATAATGAAAATTATTTTACCTTTTTGGTTCAGGGATACCTCAAACCCCAACTGAGCCAGAGAAATTGACTTTGGTACTTGACTTCGGTCATTGGCTCAAGGACCATACTTTGGATTCTTACCACTCTATAGGAAAAAAATTATCTGCCCCCCTCTCAAGAATGTTGCAAAGCAAGAGAAAAATAAAAGAATATGGACTAAGGAGTAACTTTTCATCTGTGCCTTATTTTATCTTCATCTCTCTTCCTCTCACCTGAACCTCTCTATTCCTAATCTAAAACAAAGCTTGTGACCACCAGTAATCAGAGCACTTTGGGGTCCTTTTTTTTTTTGGCTGCATTGGGTCCTCATTGGTGCATGCAGGCTTTTTCTAGTTGCGGCGAGCAGGGTCTACTCTTCATTGTGGTGTGCGAACTTATTGCAGTCACTTCTATTGTGGCGGAGCATGGGCTCTAGGCGTGTGGGCTTCAGTAGTTGTGGCATGTGGGCTCAGTAGTTGTGGCTCACGGTCTCTAGAGCGCAGCCTCAGTAGTTGTAGCACACAGGCTTAGTTGCTCCGCAGCCTGTGGGATCTTGCCGGACCAGGGCACGAACCCGTGTCCCCTACATTGGCGGGCAGATTCTTAACCACTGCACCACCAGGGAAGTCCCCACTTTGGGGTCCTTTATCAACAGATATTTGATCAAGTATTGGTGATGCAATATAGCTCACAGCCTTGTAGAAGAAAATACTTAAATGCTAAAAACATAAAGCCATCAGCGTTCAGAGAAGACACAGTGCCAAATGACTTGGAGAAAGTTATATCAAGTGCAAATAGGAAGAGATCTCAGGCTTTACAGGTAAAGTCAGAGTCAGCCAGAACTGCCAGGGATGTAGAGAACCCAGGAGTGATGTTTACAAGCTATGGAGAAAGGCAGGCACAGAGCTTTTTATGGCGACTAAATATACCAGTTGGTCGGAATGGATGGCTTTAGGAGGACAAGCCTGAATGGGTGGCACAGTTGAGGAGGACCTTGATGTAAGCTAAAGAGTTTAGACACTTTTAAAGCAGTAGTGAGAAAGTATTGAAGTTTGTGGAGAAAGAGGTTTTTGATATGTATTCTATTACAGTAGTTCCCCCTTACTTAAGGGGGATTTGTTCCAAGACCCCCACTGGATGCCTGAAACAACAGATAGTACTGAACCCTATTATATATTCTATGTTTTTTCTTATACATATATCCCTATGATGAAGTTTAATTTATAAATTAGGCACAGTAAGAGATTAACAACAATAACTAATAATAAAATAGAACAATTTTAACAATATACTGTAATAAAAGTTATGTGAATATGATCTCTCTCTCCTTCTCTCTGTATCAAAATATCTTATTGTACAAATTTAACGCCTTTTCTATGCTCACTAAGCACTTCTCGTGCACTGTAGCCATAGCTTTTGCAGTTTGAGATGCAACAGCAAAACTAGCACAAATTTCTTTTCCCTTCTTCGCAATTTCATGGATAGAAAATTTATTCATACCATAGATCTTAGCAACCTCAGCATACAGTTTTTTTTCTTTCCTTATTAAGTGAGGCAACTTTCACCTTTTCACTTAAAGCGAGCACTTTATGGCTTCTCTTTTGCATATTCAAATTCCCAGCTTCACTATTCTGGCCCTTTGGGGCTATTATGAAGTAAAATAAGGAGTACCTGAACACAAGCACTGTGATACTGACAGTCTATCTGATAACCAGGTGGCTACTAGGTGACGAAGGGTCAGGATTCACTGGACAAAGGGATGATTCTTGTCCCGGGTGGGATGGAGCAGAATGGCATGAGATTTCATCACCCTACTCAGAATACCATGCAATTAAAAAAACCTATGAATTGTTTATTTCTGGAACCTTCTATTTAATATTTTCAAACTTCAGTTGACCATAGGTGACTGAAACCAGGGAAAGTGAAACCACAGATAAGGAGGTGGAGATAAGGGGGAACTATTATATGATAAATAACATAGATGATTGCCTTTCCTGAACATTGGTGAAATCCTCAAAAAGGATTGGATTTTTTTGGAAGCTTTAAACCATGATCCAGCACAATGACTGGCTTATCATAAATATTTGCCAAATAAATGATCAAGGCAGTATGATATGGTATACAACTTCTGCCTACCTCAAAACCTACCCTGTAGCAGAATGAATTAAAGAGAAGATAGGAAGCAAGGAGAAGACCAATTTAGGTGCCTCTGCAATTATATACCAGTTGTTAAAGGCCTGAACAATGACTTTGAAGAAGTATTGGGTGAGAACCTAAGAAACACTGAAAAGGAAAACTTGGCAGGATTTCATGGCATATAAGCTGTAGGAGATGCAGAAGATGGAACAAATAAGTGATTCTAAAGTACTGGATGGCTTAAGGAATAGTCATACTTTCTCAGTGCTCTCAAATATTGAGCAATACGGTATTCCCAAATAGAATTCCCAAAGGCCCCTGCTACTCACCAGCTGAAGGACCACACACAAAAGACTTTATCTCTACAGACTTCAATGTCTTTAGGAAAGAATGCTTACTTTGAGGGATTGCCTTGAGGTTTAAGAAAGAAAATGTGGGAAGAGCAAAAAGCCCAGTGCCTACCATTTTGTGAGGTCTCAAAAGACAACTGAATCCTTTGTTAGAAGCACTTGCATATCACATACCTTTATTTAAAGGTATATTTCTTATCCCCATTAGAAATTCTTCCAGGTATTAATCATGTTTTCATCAAATTTGTATCCCGGAGCCCAGGACATTGCCAACCACATGAAAGGGGCTCATGAATATTTTGAAATAGTTGTGAGGGTCCCACCACCCAATGTCACTTCTGTGTAATTCTTACCACATTACATCATCTGAATTCTAAACTGGAAAACTTGCTAAAGGATCATAAGATCCTCGGAACTTGTAGATTATGTGAGACTTCTGCAATAAGTGAGACTTATGGAATAATATGCAAGACTTGGTGCAGCCACAAGTAACAAAACTGGTTTCTTGAGTCAGTTTCAACACTGTCCTATCAGGGCACATTGGACATTCATTGTTTTTGCCTCTTCAGCATCCAGTTTTCTTTTGAGAAACCACCTCTTCGATAAGTCAGTCCATGTGAGTAAGGTATGATAGACACCACCACTCCTGGTACTCAGATCACCACATGACCCAGGCTTAGACAAATTAAAATAGCCCATCCTCCTAGCTACAGTGATTGACTCAGGTACGTGCATGTTTCCCAGTTCGGGCCAATCAGAACCATTGGGCGTCAGCTCCAGGATTGTTGCTACTATTACTAAGAAAGGGATATTTCTTTTTTTCCTCTGGAGTTGCTGAGCTAAGAAGATGTAAGCTGGAAATGAGCCACTAGGTTGAGAGTGCTTGCCTGAGTATAAATTCAACATTAAAAAAAAAAAAACTGAAATGGCTCTGAGCACTTAGATCCAACCATGCCTGATCTCCCACTGGAGTTTTCATTTAAGTATAACAGCAAGTTCCCCTTTTTTATCCAAGAAAATTAGCAGCTGGATTTCAGTTATTTGTGTCCTAAACAATCAAAACAAATTCCAACAACGGGAAAGGAATTCTAAGTAACAGACTCTAAAATGAGTAATTATCTGAGGGGATCCAGGGAGGAGGTCCATGGAGACCTATCTATACACTAAGTCAAGAGGTTGCCCTGCTCTCTTGCTATGTGTTTGCACAGCCGCTGGCAAACCATTACTTGTATTTTGGGATTCAGATCATGTGTCTACTAAAGCCAGAGAATATGATTGGAGGGAAGGGCTTGGCTACATTTATTTTAAAAGAGGATAGTCTCCAGTTGAAGATAGTCCCTCAGAGAGCAGAAGGGGAAGAAAGTATAATATCACTAAAGGAGCCCCTTTTCTGACTGAGGCCAATAATCCAAGAAGGTTGAAAATTGGCAATCTTGGCAAGTCTTAAGGGAAAAAAAGCAAAAATGTCTGTACCAAACTAAAGTTAGTGCAAAAAAATCAATGGCAGAAATAATCAGGAAGATAACATTGAGGTCTCACAGAGCCTTGAGGTCCCCAGTCCCTCTCAAACTCCCCTTAAGTTTGGAAGATCCAAGTTAAGAAAAATTAAAATCACCTCACAGCAAAAAAGCCATCCCTTGAGATGCAACTTGGAAACAGAGGGACATGTATCAACTGTGATTCCCACCCCAAGAAATTGTTCTGAACGACTCTGGAGAGGCCCAGGTGGAAGTCATTTAAGCTGAGGGTTAAAGGCATGAACAGAACATTCAGGGCTGTTGCTAGGAGATGGAAATCCCTGGGCTGGGATTTGAGCACTGTCTTCAGCTTTGATAGTGGAGTTGATCAAATGCAAGTAAATATTAAACTATTACCTGGCAAACAAGGGGCTGAGATTCCTGAACCCTCAATAATAACTGGTAAAGCCCCTGGAATATCATCTCAATTCCCAGCTCAGATGTGGTCACAGAGGAAAAAGGCTAAGAAAGAGCATCTTTGTGACTAGGATCCGGGGAGGCCATCCTGGCCAATCTAGGAACACACATCACAGTCAGCTTAGGGAGTCCTTTCATCTTCTGGCAAACAGCCTACGTGCTGTGGACAGTGGCCACTGAGCGTGGTTCTCTCTTTTCTAGATGAGTGTTTTAAATTGAAGTTATTTGTCATTGATCTGATGGGGAATGTTAAGTGTATCAGATAAGTAGTCAGATCATGAGCAGTTGTTATACCCAACCCTGACTGAGAGCAGTGCAAATCTCAAGATTTGACTTGTTACAGGACCCAGTAATTATACCTTATATTAAGCTTCCTTAGAGAACTGATTAGGTCACCAAGTAGTGATTTATTTTTAAATAATTTTTCTGTATGGTATGGAGTGGGGGCTGAGGTTTATTTTTTTTCATATGTTGTTCCAGTACATTTAGTGAAAAGAGTATCCCTTCCTCATTGAATTATCTTGTTGCTTTTGTCAACATGAACACATAGGGGTCTATTTCTGACTGCGCTATTTTGTTCCATTGATTATACGTCTACCCTTCTGACAATTCCATATTGTCTTGACTACTGTAGCATTTATGGAATGTCATGAAACCACATAGTATAAGTCTTCCAACATCAGTTTTCTTTTTCAGAATTGTTTTGACTATTCTAGGTCCTTTGCATTTCTGTGTAGACGTTAGAATCAGCTTCTCAATTTCTACAAAAATGACGTCTGCCATTTTGGTTGGAATTTCATTGAATCTATGTTTCAACTTGGGGAAAATGAACATCTTAACAATATTGAGTCTGCTAATCCATAAATATGGTAGATCTCTTTATTTACAGTTTTAAACATTTCTCTTAGAAATATTTATTGTTTTCAATACACAAGTCTTTCCTGTCTTTTGTTACATATACTTAAAAGTATTTTATGTTTTTTGATACTATCCTAAATATTTTTTGATATTTATTTTTATCTCTTTGTTACTGATATACAGAGACACAGTTGATTTTTTTTACTTGGATGTATCCTGAGGACATTAATAAGTTCATTTATTAAATATAGTTGATTGTTTGCTTATTTGGTTTTTTTAAACATCTTTATTGGAGTATAATTGCTTTACAATGGTGTGTTAGTTTCTGTATAACAAAGTGAATCAGCTATACATATATATATATCCCCATATCTCCTCCCTCTTGCATCTCCCTCCCACCCTCCCTATCCCACCCCTCTAGGTGGTCACAAAGCACCGAGTTGATCCCCCTGTGCTATGCAGCTGCTTCCCACTAGCTATCTATTTTACATTTGGTAGTGTATATATGTCCATGCCACCCTCTCACTTCATCCCAGCTTACCCTTCTCCTTCCCCAAGTCCTCAAGTCCATTCTCTACATCTGAGTCTTTATTCCTGTCCTGCCCCTAGGTTCTTCAGAACCATTTTTTTCCTTAGATTCCATATATGTGTGTTAGCATACAGTATTTGTTTTTCTCTTTCTGACTTACTTCACTCTGTATGACAGGCTCTAGGTCCGTCCACCTTGCTACAAATAACTCAATTTCATTTCTTTTTATGGCTGAGTAATGTTCCATTGTATATGTGCCACATCTTCTTTATCCATTCATCTGCCAATGGACACTAGGTTACTTCCATGTCCTGGCTATTGTAAATACAGCTGCAATGAACATTGTGGTACATGACTCTTTGAATTTTGGTTTTCCCAGGGTATATGCCCAGTAGTGGGATTGCTGGGTCATATGGTAGTTCTATTTTTAGCTTTATAAGGAACCTCTATACTGTTCTCCATAGTGGCTATATCAATTTACATTCCCACCAACAGTACAAGAGGGTTCCCTTTTCTCCACACTCTCTCCAGCATTTATTGTTTGTAGATTGTTTTGAAGATAGGCGTTATGACCGGTGTCAGGTGATACCTCATTGTAGTTTTGATTTGCATTTCTCTATCGATTGGTGATGTTGAGCATCCTTTCATGTGTTTGTTGGCAATCTGTATATCTTCTCTTGAAAAATGTCTATTTAGGTCTTCTGCCCATTTTTGGATTGGGTTGTTTGTTTTTTTGATATTAAGCTGTGTGAGCTGGCTGTATATTTTGGGGATTAATTCTTTGTCAGTTGGTTCATTTGCAAATATTTTCTCCCATTCGAGGGTTGTCTTTTCATCTTGTTTATGGTTTCCTTTGCAGTGCAACAGCTTTTAAGTTTCATTAGGTCCCATTTATTTATTTTTGTTTTTATTTACATTTCTCTAGGAGGTGGGTCAAAAAGGATCTTGCTGTGATGTATGTCATGGAGTGTTCTGCCTATGTTTTCCTCAAAGAGTTATAGTGTCTGGGCTTACATTTAGGTCTTTAATCCATTTTGAGTTTATTTTTGTGTATGGTGTTAAGGAGCATTCTAATTTCATTCTTTTACATGTAGCTGTCCAGTTTTCCCTGCACCAATTATTGAAGAGGCTGTCTTTTCTCCATTGTATATTCTTGCCTCCTTTATCAAAGATAAGGTGCCCATATGTGTGTGGGTTTATCTGTACGTTTTCTATCCGGTTCCATTGATCTATATTTCTGTTTTTGTGCCAGTACCATACTGTCTTGATTACTGTAGCTTTGTAGCATAGTCTGAAATCATAGAGCCTAATTCCTCCAGTTCCATTTTCCTTTCTCAAGATCACATTGGATATTCGGGGTCTTTTGTGTTTCCATACAAATTGTGAAATTTTTTGTTCTAGTTCTGTGAAAAATGCCATTGGTAGTTTGATAGGGAGTGCATTGACTCTGTAGATTGCTTTGAGTAGTATAGTCATTTTCACAATGTTGATGCTTCCAATCCAAGAACATGGTATATCTCTCCATCTATTTGTATCATCTGTAATTTCTTTCATCAGTGTCTTATAGCTTTCTGCATACAGGTCTTTTGTCTCCTAAGGTAGGTTTATTCCTAGATATTTTATTCTTTTTGTTGAAATGGTAAATGGGACTGCTTCCTTAATTTCTCTTTCAGATTTTTCATCATTAGTGTATAGGAATGCAAGAGATTTCTGTGCATTAATTTTATATCCTGCTACTTAACCAAATTCATTGATTAGCTCTAGTAATTTTCTGGTAGCATCTTTGGGATTCTCTATGTATAATATCATGTCATCTGCAAACAGTGACAGTTTTACTTCTTCTTCTCTGATTTGGATTCCTTTTATTTATTTTTCTTCTCTGATTGCTATGGCTAAAACTTCCAAAATTGTATTGAATAATAATGGTGAGAGTGGGCAACCATGTCTTGTTTCTGATCTTTTTGGAAATGGTTTTAGTTTTTCACCATTGAGAACAATGTTGGCTGTGGGTTGTCGTATATGACCTTTATCTTGTTCAGGTAAGTTCCCTCTATGCCTACTCTCTGTAGAGTTTTTATCATAAATGGCTGTTGAATTTTGTCAAAAGCCTTTTCTGCATCTATTAGGGTGACCATATGGTTTTTCTTCTTCAATTTGTTAATATGGTATATCACATTGATTGTTTTGTGTATATTGAATAATCCTTGCATTCGTGGGATAAACCCCACTTGTTCATGGTGTATGATCCTTTTAATGTGCTGTTGGAGTCTGTTTGCTAGTATTTTGTTGAGGATTTTTGCATATTTTCTCCTTGATTTCTTCAGTGATCTCTTGGTTATTCAGTATTGTATTGTTAACCCTCCATGTGTTAGTATTTTTCACAGATTTTTTCCTGTAATTGATATCTAGTCTCATAGCATTGTGGTCAGAAAAGATACTTGATATGATTTCAATTTTCTTAAATTTACCAAGGCTTGATTTGTGACCCAAGATATGATCTATCCTGGAGAATGTTCCATGAGCACTTGAGAAAAATGTGTATTCTGGTGGTTTTGGATGGAATGTCCTATAAATGTCAGTTAAGTCCATCTTGTTTAATGTATCATTTAAAGCTTGTGTTTCCTTATTTATTTTCATTTTGGATGATCTGTCCATTGGTGAAAGTGGGATGTTAAAGTCCCCTGCTATGATTGGGTTACTGTCGATTTCCGCTTTTATGGCTGTTAGCATTTGCCTTATGTATTCAGGTGTTCCTATGTTAGGTGCATAAATATTTACAATTGTTATATCTTCTTCTTGGATTGATCCCTTGATCATTATGCAGTTTCCGTCTTTGTCTCTTGTAATACTCTTTATTGTAAAATCTATTTTGTCTGATATGAGAATTGCTAGTCCAGCTTTCTTTTGATTTCCATTTGCATGGAATATCTTTTTCCATCCCCTCACTTTCAGTCTGTATGTGTCCGTAGGTCTGAAGTGAGTCTCTTGTAGACAGCATATATATGGGTCTTGTTTTCATATCCATTCAGCCAGTCTATGTCTTTTGGTTGGAGCATTTAATCCATTTACATTTAAGGTAGTTATTGATATGTTTGTTCCTATTACCATTTTGTTAATTGTTTTGGGTTTGTTATTGTAGATCTTTTCCTTCTCTTGTGTTTCCTGCCTAGAGAAGTTCCTTTAGCATTTGTTGTAAAGCTGGTTTGGTGGTACTGAATTCTCTTAGCTTTTGCTTATCTGTAAAGGATTTAATTTCTCCATCAAATCTGAATGAGATCCTTGCTGGGTAGAGTAATCTTGGTTGTAGGTTTTTCTCTTTCATCACTTTAAATATGTCCTTCCACTCCCTTCTGGGTTGCAGAGTTTCTGCTGAAAGATCAGCTGTTAACCTTATAGGGATTTCCCTTGAATGTATTTGTTGCTTTTCCCTTTCTGCTTTTAATATATTTTCTTGATATTTAATTTTTGATAGTTTGATGAATGTGTGTCTTGTCATGTTTCTCCTTTCATTTATCCTGTATTGGACTCTCTGTGCTTCTTGGATTTGATTGACTATTTCCTTTCCCATATTAGGGAAATTTTCAACTATAATCTCTTCAAATATTTTCTCAGTCCCTTTTTTGTTCTCTTCTTCTCAGGGGCCCCTATTATTCGAATGTTGGTGCATTTAATGTTGTCTCAGAGGTCTCTGAGACTGTCCTCAATCCTTTTCATTCTTGTTTCTTTTTTTTTTTTTTTTTTTTTTTTTTGGCAGCACATGGGCCTCTCACTGCTGTGGCCTCTCTCACTGCGGAGCACAGGCTCCGGACGCGCAGGCTCAGTGGCCATGGCTTATGGGCCCAGCTGCTCCGTGGCATGCAGGACCTTCCTGGACCAGGGCACAAACCTGTGTCCCCTGCATTGGCAGGCAGACCCCCAACTACTGTGCCACCAGGGAAGCCCTCATTCTTTTTTCTTTATTCTGCTCTGTGGTAGTCACTTCCACTACTTTATCTTCCAGGTCACTTATCTGTTCTACTTCCTCAGTTATTCTGCTATTGGCTCCTAGAGAATTTTTAATTTCATTTATTGTGTTGTTCATCATTGTTTGTTTGCTCTTTAGTTCTTCTAGTTCCTTGTTAAACGTTTCTTCTATTTTCTCCATTCTATTTCCAAGATTTTGGATCATCTTTACTATCATTACTCTGAATTCTTTTTCAGTTAGACTGCCTACTTCCTCTTCATTTGATTGGTCTGGTGGGTTTTTACCTACTCATTCATCTGCTGCATATTTCTCTGTCTTCTCATTTTGCTTAACTTACTGTGTTTGGGTTCTCCTTGTCACAGGCTACAGTTTTGTAGTTCCTATTGTTTTTCGTGTCTGCTCCCAGTGGGTACGTTTGGTTCAGTGGGTGGTGGAGGCTTTCTGTTGGAGGGGACTGATGCCTGTGTTCTTGTAGATGAGGCTGAATCTTGTCTTTCTGGTGAGCAGGACATGTCTAGTGGTGTGTTTTTGGGTGTCTGTGAATTAGGCAGCCTCTCTGCTAATGAGTGGGGTTGTGTTCCTGTCTTGCTAGTTGTTTGGCATTGGGTGTCCAGCACTGTCTCTTGCTGGTCGTTGAGTGGAGCTAGGTCTTTGCATTCAAATAGAGATCTCTGAGAGAGCTTTCGCCATTTGATATTATGTGGTGCTGGGAGGTCTCTGGGGAACCAATGTCCTGAACTCAGCTTTTTCACCTCAGAGGCTCAGGCCTAACACCCATCCAGAGCACCAACACCCTGTCAGGTACATGGCTCAGAAGAAAAGTGGGGGAAAAAAAAGTAAAGAAAGACAAATAAAATAAAATAAAGTTATTAAAATAAAATATATATTATTAGAAATAAAAAAATTAAGTAAAAAAAAGAAAGAAAGAGAGAAGAGAGCAACCAAGCCAAAAAGCAATCCACAATGATAATAAGTGCTAAAAACTATACTAAAAAAAAAAAAAAAGGGGACAGAGAGAACCCTCGGACAAATGGTAAAAGCAAAGGTTTGGGGAAGTCTGAGGTCTTTTGCCAGCATTCAGTAGGTATTCTGTAGGAGCTGTTCCTCATGTAGATGTCTTTTTGATGTATATGTGGGAAGGAAGGTGATCTCCACGTCTTACTCCTCTGCCATCTTGAAGCTATTTCCTGCTTATTTGTTTTTTATAGACTCAGTTTTTTCTATCATGTCTTTCGTGAATAGAAGCAGTCTTACTTCTTTCTTCTCAATCTTTATCTTTTTTATTCTTTTTTCTAGCTTTATTTCACTGCTGAGAACCTCCAGTAAGATGTTGAAGTAAAGTAAAGAGAGCAAACATCCTTGCCATATTCTCAGTCTGAGAGAACAGCATTCAGTGTTTTACCATTAGCTATGATATTTTTAGTAGATATATTTTAAATGTTCTTTATCAGATTTGGAAACTTCTATTCTAGTACTAATTTGCTGAGAGATTTTATCATATGTGGGTGTTAAAATTTGTCAAGTGTTATTTTCTGTATCTATTGAGATTATCATATGATTTTTTTTCTTCATTTTGTTAGCATGGTGAATTACATATATTTGTTTTAAATGTTAAACCAGCCTTGTTTTCCTAGGATCAACCCCCCATGGTCATAACATGTTACATTTTTTCCAGCTATTACTTGATTTGCTAACATTTTTATTTTTGCATCTATGTTTATGAGGGGTATTAGTTTATAATTTTTTCTTCTTGCAATGTCTTTGGCAGGCAAATTAATTACTGTTAGTAAATTCGAACTTGTTAGCCTAGGTTTTAGTCTGTGGAAAGCTCTAATTATTTCTCATTCCTCATAACTTAGTAAACTCAACATCCAAGCTCTGTCTCCCCTGTGGATCTTGTCAAAGCTTAGATGTTTAGGCCTTAATAAAGTAGGCCTAGATTAGACCTGACCACAAGACATGGTCCTGTCTTCTGAGGTATGGCCTTTCTGGTGTCTCAGATGAATGCCTAGGGTGTTAACAAGAACCCTCCTCAGGCTGAATCAGAACTCTAACATCTAGCAATGCTCAACCTCTAGTATCTCTGTCTTGCTCTCAATCCTGTTAGTAGTAAGCTTTTGTGATCTTGTTCTGCATATATGCATTTGGGTCCTCAGTCAAGGATTCACAGGAACTCCTATGTACACTTCTCTCTCACTCTCTCACCATCCAATATAGCTCCCTCCTCCCCAATGCTCAGATATGCAGCTTCCATCCACTTGAGTGGTCCCAAGCTCTTATCTCTGCCTCTTCAAGTCAACTGAACCACCACTCTCAGCATGGACTTAGCTTTCTGGGCTACAGATGGAAACATGAGCAGAGATCTGGATGAACATGGGGAGAAAGGTCCCTTCTCTTGGGGACTGTGCCCTTGTTATTCAATACCTGATATTAGTTGTCTCATATATTTGTCCAGTTTTAAGAGTCATTTATGAAAAAAGCAGCAGTCTTCAAGGTTTTGTTTTAAATTAACTCTTTGTCTCACAGCTACCAGAGGTAAGATATCAGAAACTTTAGGATGATGATAAAATGGATTTTTTAATTGCCTTTTATGTGTCACCAGCAGGCCAAGAGACATCTTTACATAGTGGCTGTGTTCCAAAAGCAGCAAGAGATGGGGCAAACCCTAATGAGAAAGTATTTGGTAAGACTCTGCTTGAATCACATTTGTTAATGCCCCGTTGCCAAAGCAAGTCACATAGCCATGGCCAGTGTCAACATGGAAGAGGATTAATAAAGGGTGAGGATACAGGAAGGTATCATTTGTTAGTGCCATTACTGTAACAATCTACCATATGTATTGACATATCCAGTCATGTACCTAAGCCCTTATGCATTGGTGTCATCCTTCTGCAACAATTCTTAAATATCACAATGTGCTTTTTCTAACAGAGGATGAAAAAGCCAGTAAAATCAGGAAGGTGGACCAGTGATTCCTAAGGTCTTTTCTGCTTTGGCAATTTGACACCAGTAGCTGGGGCTCCATTCCCATAAGTGTAGTTGATAATTATCTATCACGCACTGGTGAAGGTTGTTTATATCAAACCTTCATTTTGATTGGTGAGTACTTATGCCACAGGGCTGCTAAATATTTAGAATATCAACACTGATCATATATGTTGGTTATTTGCAGCATGCTAATCCAAGCCTGGTTAGTACCCTAGGCATAATTCACAGATTCACAAACTCCTTAACGTTTGTCCAAACGCTTTAGGTTATACTTGAAGAAACTGAGGCCCAGAAAGATCAAGTGACTTGCTTTAATTAGGTCATACGACAAGCAAGTGGAAGAACTAAGCTTGGAATCTAGGTCTTTCAATGGTTACACTCTTTATTAAGCAGTATCCCAACTGAGTTTCATGTGATTCAATCCTGTCTTTATGGACTTTGGTCTCTTAAACTGCTTGCTTAGTTTATATATTTAAGATCTGCATTCTAGCCACAGATTTTAAATGTAAACCTTCCTAATTGATAATGAGAAGATATTTGGAACTTCCTAGTTTTTACTCTTTATAGAGTTTAATAGGAACATGTCATCACTGCAATTCCACCTCATGGTTTAGGGGTGGGTGGGAATGAGGAAGGAGTGTTATTATAACTATAGATGCAAAAATCTGCTTCTAAATTCTCTCCCACCCATTATTCCAGCAAAAGCATCACCAATCAGCCCTGACACCGAGGAATTTCTGCACCTCTCTTATTGTTTTAATGTGACATTTATCCTCAGAAATGTTTTTATTCTTATTTCGTTACCTATTAATGGGTGGCCCAGAACCACTTCAGTCTCAGCACATTAGGATCTTAGATGTTTTTCTCCCAAAAGCAATCATTCAATGTGGGTTTGAACCATCCTCTGAAAGAAGAATCAAGTTGTGCTCTGTAATAGGCTAAAGGGCAAGACACTGAAAATAGAACTATCTTTTGCATCTTTTAAAATCCAAGTGAGTCTTTCAGAACAAGCAAAGGAGCCCAGAATAGGAAAAGGTCAAAAACCTGAAGCTGTTTGGAACCACTCAGACTTCCAAGACCTTAAGATTTCATGTGGTCTAGCCTATTTGTGAAGTTTACAGCTACAAAGGCATGAAAATTCTGTGCAACTACAAATCACTAATAAGTCTGTACAAAATCCAAATTCATCTTTACCAAGTGAAGGGTATGCTAACAGGAGGAAATATAAACAGCTCATGGAGAGAGAGACATAAAAAATGTACTAACACACCAATTCAAACTCTTGTCAAACGTCTCTTTAGAGCTCCTGACAGCAGGAAGCCAATTACTTGGAAAAGAATGAAGTTTGTTTTATGAGCGTATTACAAACACAGACCCTTCATCCTAACATCAAGGAAGAATTTTGCTTTTCCAGTAGAAGCCAGCAGCGTTTTGCAGCTGATGGGCTGGTAGTTTGCCTTGGAGTTTAAAGCTATGGGAGGAATCAACAGCTTCTTAACTCCCTAATTTAGCTCTGAATGATTAATCTATGACACTTAATTTGTGGTAACTGCAACAGAAAACCGGGGCCCTCAGAGCACAGTAACTCATGCCACAGAGTAACTTTTGGCTTCATGAGCTTCTGAAGGTCTCTAATATGACATGTCTTCAATGCTTTTGGCATTGGAAGCCTGTGATCTTCATCAGAGAGTGAGGAAGAGAAACACTTCCTAAACACAGGCATCATCTTCCATTTCATAACTTCTGGACATAATTATTATTATTTCATCATGTAATATTCCCTAAGAAGAAACAACTTTTTGAGAGTTTGCACATAAGAAAATGTTTTCTTTAAAAGGCCATCTTTGCCCTTATTCTGAACACAAAATCATCTAATTTGTCTCACTTTGTTTATATAGCCCTTTCCTTCATATTTGAGCAAACAGATAGCAGGATTCTTAATTACTCAGCACAGTATGCTTGGTTAAATAGTGGTGTGAAGTGCTTCTCTGTGCTCCTAAACATCTGCCAGATTTTTTCCAGGGAAGAGTAACATTTTACATGAATGAGAAAAGGAGAGGACTCAGGCTATTCTACAGATCTTTTGGATGATAGAAATATCACTTCTATGCCTGGCGCAGGGGTCAATGTTCCCAATCTTGCTATCATTATTGTCCCAGAAAGCCACCCTACATTGACCAGTTGACCTATAAGATTCATACAAACTACAAAGCAGACACTTACAAAGCCCTGCCATGTCATTTTTGTGCCACAGATACAAAATTCCTTGAAATTTTAATGGGAAGAGACTGAAAAAGAAAGAATTCATTCCATTTCCTTGAGCTAGCACCTTGACTGCTGCAGTTATGAGTTTAGCACAATGATATTTGTTCTTCTTCTAAAGCCTAAACAAGTTTTAATTTCCTTTGTGACTTCTTCTTTGATCCATGGTTTATTTAGAAGTATACTGTTGGCCCTCCATATCCGCGGGTTCCGCATCTGCAGATTCAACCAACTGCAGATTCAAAATATTCAACAATTTTTTTAAAAAATTCCAGAAAAATTCCAGAAAGCAAAAGTTGAAGTTGCTGCACATTATTTACGTAGCATTTACATAACTATTTACATAGAATTTACATTGTATTAGGTATTATAATTAATCTAGCGATGATTTAGGTATACAGGAGGTTGTGCATAGGTTATGTGCAAATACACTCTTTTATACAAGGGACGTGAACATCTGAGAATTTTGGTATCTTCGAGGATCTTGGAACCAATCTCTCCCTGATACCAAGAGATGACTATATCACTTAATTTCCAAATATTTGGGGGTTTTCTAGTTATCGTCTCATGACTGATTTTTAGCTTAATTTCTCTGTGTTTGGAGGACATACTCTGTATGAATTTAACATTTGGAAATTTGTTGAAACTTGTTTTAGGTTCCACTGCAATTGTTGGGTGCAGTGTTCAATGTATGTCAATTGGGTCAAGTATGTACTGTATCCTTACAAATTGTTTTCCTCGCTTATGCTATCAGTCACTGAAAGAGATGTATTAAAATTATCTAAGACTAGTGTGGATTTGCCTTTTTCTTGTTTTGTTTCTATGAATTTTTACTTCATAAATTTTGAGGCTTTATTATTATATCCATGCAAATTTGACAGTGCTACTTCCTGGAAGATTAACCATTTTATCGTTGTGAGCTATCCTTCTAGTAATTCTTCTTACCTTAATGCCTGCTTGGCCTGTTACTAGTTTACAAAACAGCTTTCTTTTAGTTAATGTTAATAAGAAATGTCTATCATCCTTTTACTGTCAAACTTTCTGCATCCTAATTTTTAAGTTGTTTACTATAAGCAGCGTGAAGGTTTTTTAAAAATCTAGTTTGACCATATTTGTCTTTTAATTGCAGTATTTAGACTTTCATTTACAGGTTTAAATCTACCACATTACTATATGTTTTCTCTTCTCGCGTGTGCCATGTTCCCTTTGCTCTCATTTCTTGCCTTATTTTGTTTTAATTAAATATTTTTATTATTCCATTTCCCCTTTCATTATGTTGATTATACGTATACTATTCTCTCAAGGGTCACCCTAGTATAAAACATGCATCCTTGACTCTTAACTGCAGCATAACAAAAGGACTTTAGAGCAATATAACTCCATTTATCCATTCTCCAACCTTTTGTTCTATTTTTGCCCTGTGTCTATCCCATAGATATCTAAACCCTATAAAACAATATTATTATTTTATACCTTAAATATTCATCTAGATCTACCCATATATTAACCCTTTACACTGCTTTTCATTTTTTCTTGTATCTCCATGCTTCTATCTGGAAATACAGTAAATACTAGAGCAGAATTTGTTCTAGTATTTACTACAATGCAGGTGAGCTAATGATAAAATTATCTCAGTTCTTTTTTGGTGTAGAATTATTTCATTTATTTTTAAAGAAGATTTTTACAGGGATGGAATTCTAGGTTAGTTTTGAGTAAATTATTCAAATCAGTTTTTTCAAAACGTTGAATAAATAATTTCATTGCTAGCTAGCTTCCATTTTTGCTTTGGAGAGTTCATATAACAGTTTTATTTGGGTTTCTGTCTGCTTTTAAGACTCTGTTTCTTCGGTTTACAGCAGTTTTACTATGATATGCCTAAGTGCGGTATTTTTTAATGTTGATCCTACTATGGATTTGTACTGCTCCTTGACTCTTGGTATCTTTCATTATTTTTGGAGAACTCATGGCCATCATCCCTTCAAATATGGCTTCTCTTCTAATCTCATTCTTCTTTCATTGAGGGGTTCTAAATGTACCCCTCAGTAAAAGTTGTGTTCAAAACATGTTTGATCTATTTACTAAGTCCCATATTTCTGTAGTATTGAGATTTTCTTATGGTTTATCTTCCAGTTCACTAATTCTCCTTTAAGCAGTTTTTAAAATCTGCTACTAAACATATCTATTGAGTTAATAATTTCAGTTGTCATTCTTTTACACTCCAAATTTTGCATTTGATTATTTTTTAAAGTTATTATTTGCTTAAATTGTCTAACTTTTTATTTTCAACACATTCATTAAGTTTATGTCAGATAACTCCAGAATCTGGATCTCCTCCAAGTCTGTTTCTCTTGTGCTTTTTCTCCTAGTTTTCAGGAACATGTTTATCTCCAGGCATTGCCTGGTAATTTTGTATTGAATTCTAGATAACATATATGAAAATTTGAAGCAATAGTCTGAGATTCTGGAGACTGTCAACCCCTTCAAGACAGCATTTAGTTTTGCTTCTGACAGAACAGAGAAAGATCATCTTCATCTGATCAGGGAATAAAAGCTGATTTAAATCTGGGCTCTGCTTTGTGGGGTTGGTCTATTTCTGGTCCACTCTCACTCCTAGGGTATAGGCCATCCAGGGGTATAATTAAAACCCTGGAGAGTTTGCCAAGGTTTCCCTCCTTGAGCTGGCCCTGAATTCCAGTTTTTGTCCTCTGACCCATGAGACCACCAGAAACTCCATTTGGCTTCTCAACTTTTCAGCCATCAATTTCTGCTCAATTTCTTAGCCTCTCTGCTGCTTCTTTGGAATTAGCAAATACCTTGAAGGGGAAAACATCCCTGAAAATCAAATTTATCTCTTTTCAGTTTTCTTTCCAAAATCTTGGCCCCTCAAGATGTAGTTGCTTTAGTAGCTCTCCAATGCTTCAAATAGACTTTTTATAAAATACATTTTGTTAGATTTTTAAAATTTCACTGTCACAAAGAATAGATATCCCAAAATACTTCTAATATTTTTAACATGCAATCCCAGCAGCAGCAGAAATTTGACCATTTCTATAAAATACTGGATGTCTTAGGTTTAGCTAAGGGAAGATTCACAGATTTTGGGGCAAGGTGTTTGGCCAAGGGCAAGTCTCAGCGGCACAGAGCAGCTGTGAGCTATTAGCAGCCACCATTCACAGCAGCTGGCTGACTGATGCATTAGGTGAAAAGGATATCTAGGAGGGCATCAATAGCATTGAGTACAACAGATATCCTGATCCTTTCAGTAGTGCAGATTTTTTTTTTTTACTTTTTCACTTTTTATCCAGGTATTCCTTATTCCCTTGCCCTCTCCATTGCAAACACTTTTTTCTGGCCCCCCAACAACTTGGGTGGGGGTGGGAGCTGGGAATGGGATTAGGGGAAAAGAACCCACCCCAAAACATACACACACAGTATCTCCAACACCAGTCCTATACCACTCACCTCACTGCTGCCCCAGTAGTGTATCTCATTCAGCCTCTTTACTGGGGACACCTTGCCCTGACAAGCAGACCTCTCAGGCAGAGTCTTTTCAAGATTCCTCTGAACTTGCTACTTACCAAAGAATGTCCAGTTAGCCCATGAGAAAGCTATACCTCTGTCTTTCCAAAATCTAGATGAAATGACACTCCTCCTGTGGCTTCCTCCATTGGTCTAATCTTCAGAGGCATCTCCACATAACCTCTTGCCTTTAGGATTTTCTATGCAAGAATCAGGGCCCAGTTTCTGGGTACAGGCTCCAAAGGACACAAGCTGTTTCCCTAGAACTGTCTCTTCACTCAGCTCTTTTCCCATGGTGACACAGGGATGGATACATTTCTACAGCTCAGCCAACAGTCAAAAACAAGATGATATGTTAGGCTCTCCTTCTGACAAACACCACAATTTCTCTTAAGTCCCTCTTACATGGTGTAGAGTAGAGGGAGCCATTCCCTTACCCTTAAACCATGAGGAGAGAAAGAGAAATAATTCTGATTCATTTGAAAACTACAGAAAACCTAACGACAAATGGTTTTAAAAGATGTCTGATAGGTGCAGGACCAAAAGACATTCTCAAACTCCTTTTCCATTAGTGCTTATTTTAAGAGTGTTTCTGTCTTAAACACAATGGCCAAAGTATTGTTGTACTTGCCGTGTATGCTTCCACCAGAACTCGTGAAGCCTCAGGAATTTTGCACTTGTGTCTAACACAATTTGCCACAAGATGCTATGAATTATTAATTACTTCGTTCTAAAGCTTTACTTTTAAAACCTAAATGTTTAACTTAAAAGAATTTTATTCCCTCTGGAGACTAAGGTTTCCAAGTTTAGAAAGAACACAGAGAATATAGGCTATTACTACCCAGTTGCCATCTCCTTCCTGCTGAATGACATCGAATCAGCATTAAGATCTGACTTTAAAAATAGTTTCATGTTAGCAGACCACAATGGACAGAGCTTTCTTCCCTCTATACTTCATGAGCCATGAAATCAGAATATTTCAAGCCACTATCACTGTATCTGAATTTTCAGAAGCCAAGTGTAATATAAGTTCTTTGAAGACCCCTAATTTCTCCTCTTAATTGCTTCCTAAGCATTTACTGAGTGTATGATTCTGGGCTCAGTGTTGAATTCCAAAACCAAGTAAGAAACAGTCGCTTCCCTCAAGGAGCTTACCAACTAATAAGGGAACCAGAAAAATAACAGATCATTAATATATGGCTGAGCAATGATGGTGATATGCACAGGGTGCTGTGGGAGCCCAGAAGAGAGCAAGCAGTATTCAAGAGGGGCTTCTGGAAGCAAGTGCTATTTGAGTTGCCTTAAAAGGCAAGTAAAAATTAGCTCAGTAATTCTCAGTTTTCTCTCCTGGATGACCGAGTGAATGTTGGTAACATCAAAGAAAATGGAAACTATGTAAGGGTGATTTAGGACGAATGGCCATGAATTTAATCTTGAAATTGGTGGGCTGGGGGTGTTGGCCCAAAGAAGCAAAGATAGGTGGTAAACATTAGAATATATAAGAATAAAACTCAGAGGAAGTTTAGGCTAAAAATACAGGTTTTAGAGTCATCAACATTTAGCTGGTATTGAAATATTGAGACTGGAGAAAATCATGAAGTGAAAACATAGTACTTTTACGTTGTCTGGTTCATGGATCTTTTTGAGAATCTGATGAAAAGAATGGACTCTCTTCCAAGAAAAATGTACACAGAGATATTTTTGCATATGCTTACAGTGAGTGCATAGATTCCCTGACGCTATTGATGAGTAAGAAAACACAATGCGTAATAATAACAAGGGAAGTGAATTGATGACCGAAACTTCCTGAGCCGCAATCAAAGGCACTGATGTTCAAGACCACATGCAAGATAAAGCTATCCAGAAAAAGAAGATTTGAGAAGGTTGAGTTTCTAAATCTAAATATTTTCATTTTTATAACTATTTAACTATGGACTACCCGCCTTTGGAACCAGTTCAGTCTATAAAACGCATCACCACAAAAATCCAAAACCAGAGGCAATTTTGAAATATACATGTGAAATGGAGTTGGGTCTATTCATATCACAGCTCCAGAGAATATATCAAGCTAGAAGTAATGAGTTCCAGTTTAAAAGGACTTTTACAGCTCAAGAAAAATCGTCTTTTCTAAAGCTTTCCCTTCTCCCGGTTGCCAGAGCACTGTGCTTATGCTTCTACCATAAAACTCATTTCATTCCTTCTTGTTCACAGGTCAACCTCCTGCCTTCAAAACTTAGGGTCTTTGTAGAAAAGGACTAATTTTTGTTTATCTTTGCCCACAATGCTGTTCTCCCAACCCTTCCAACTGCACTCCCCTGACATACACCCCCAATACAAAGACTTGCACATACGTATGATGAATATTTGTGGAACCAACCAAAACTATCAACCCAATCACAGAATTTTCCAACTCTAAGGAAGCAGAAATCAAAAGTGTGGAAGATAATGGAAACCAGAGGCTCCAACTGCCTCTTCCCAGGTCAGGTCTGATGGCTCTCATTTCTGCTGTGGTTGACTAGAAGCATCACAGTAAATAATATAAATCAGCCCAGGGTCTCCACATCACATTTGTCATGGCTGTATGACACTGAATGGTGTGGAATTAGAGAAAACTGAGGGGGAAAAAGATGTAAGATCCTAGAGGTAAAAACATAGAGAGAATTCTCTTCTCGTACCATATAAAAATCACCCCCTAGACAAAAGGAGACTATCATTTATGCAAAGCAAAGGACCAAACAGGTGTTAGTACAAAAAATAGATAATTTCAGGAGTCATAAACCAAATGCTTTGCTCTACATAAATCAAGAGAGAAATCAAGAACACACTTCCATGAATTAAATCACAATTTAGCCTTGTTTGCTTTGAAACATTGTAACAAGATTAGTGCAAACTGACATCTTCAAACATTTCACATGAGCCCAAAGGGAAGCCATTTTCTGACCTTGGTAGATTTACAGTCCCACCTAGCATGAAATGGAGCAGAATGTCTTTGATGTTTTCAGAAGAATATTTGCCCTAGCCCCTAGCTGACGCCGTCATTACCTTACTCCAATAAATCTTCACTTTCTGTTTACAAACAGAGCACTTTTGGCATCCATTCCTATACACAAAAGGTCTGAGTTTGTTGCAATATCTGACAAGGTGCTTTTTTGCTTTTTGGTTTGTGCTTTTTGTTTGTTGGTTTGGTTTCGCTTTATCAGTCTGTCCATCTTCAACTATCTAAAGGGCACTTAAACCCCAATGCCTCGCAATTCAAAAACATGAAATAAAATTAAAAAGCAGATGGAGAACAATTTCAAACTAGCCTTGACTTCATGTGAGTCTCTTGAGGTAATACATAGCCCCACATAAGCTCTGGCTAGAACTATGGTTTGCCCAAACTATTTGTCTATTCTATGGGAATGTAGGGTTTGTTCCTTTTCCAGGGTGATTGTATAGAGGCTGTAGTAGCTCAGGAGAATGAAGTGTTATTTTTCCCTCTAACAACAATTCCGAATCAAGAAATCAGTTTGTCCTAGACAAGGAAGGCAGCTTAATAAACAGCACAGAATAGAGTTCCTCTTTGTTAGACTGGGTATCATATTTTTTATACTGAGTGAAGCGCTTGATTCAGAAGATTCTGAAAGAAAATCAGGTACAGGACAAGAGGGGAAATGGCAAGACTGGACTACTGAGTGAGAAAGGAGAAAAATGATAAATAGATCTCGAGGTGTGGCTGCTTACTCTGAGGATAGGAATTCAACAATTGGGTTTATTTTTATAAACTCAGACCTTTGCCTCGAATGATTCCCCACTCCCCCCAACTATACTCTGTCACATGACAAAGTCATACCCATTATTCAAGCTTCAGCTCATACATCATCTCTTCTGTAAAGCCTCCCCAACAACACAAAAGGAACTCCTTTCTCTCTCCTTTGTTCTCCTGTCTCACTTAATCAGTCCCCTTTTTAGAGGAAGTATCCCTTCAACTTTGAGAGCACCTTGAGGGCCCTGGGTTATTATTCATCATTTTCTCCCCAGGGCTTGTCATTACAGATGATGCAAAAATGTGCTTAATAAATGTATGCTGAATAAATCTAAGCGACTAATATTTTTAAAAAAAATCAAACTCCCAGATACTTAGACAGACAACTAATAAAGCTCCACTCACTGTATGTCACGAAGACCCAGTCTGAAATTAGGGAAACCTGCCAGAACATAGCAGTTATGAAATCAGCCTTGGATGTGACAACCCATAAGAAGAGTTAGCATAGAATACAGAGAAGAATTTTTACAGGAAAAGGAAATGAAAAATAATTATCTTTTATGTGGGTTTCATTTTCCAAAGAAATTTTAGCAATGGGCACATATTTTTCATCAGGAAAAAAATGAAAATATATACCCTGGAATATCCCCATGTGCTATATAATTATATCCTAGGCAGAAATGTTATACACCAACATCACGTTTATAGGGCACATGGGTGAGGATCCAAGGAATCTCCTCCCACTCAGAAATTTCTCAGTCCCATTTATGAGAAGACACTTAAATCTACACTTAAAAGTACCCTTACATTTAAAATGAATGCTGCATGGACCACTGCACAGATTACCATGGACATTGTCCAAATGTTGCCTCATAGTTATGGTAGGAACCTAAAGCTTATTGAAAAGGGCTGTTTCTTTTCCACAGCCCCTTTGCAAAAATATATTTAGGGATGCACTGACTTGCCAGAATTACTCAACTGCTGTATGATTTGAATAACTTCCTCCAGAAGAGTCTCTTAATTCTCTGCAGGGCATGAAGAGACGTATATAATGAATACACACATTCACACATGCAAACATACGTACTCACATGCACTCACACACGGACATTCACACCCAGGTGTGCAAACACTTTCACATGCATGTTCACCCACATATATATTCTCTCTCTCTCACACACACGCACACACACCCACACACACACATCCAATTATCCAGTGAAAGCGGCTCAGTAAACAGGTTATTTCTAGAACAGCTATTATCTGACTCTCATGTGATGAAAAGGGGGTACCTAGTAGGTTTCAGCCCAGTTGCCATTTGTATTTTATAGTAGCCATCAGTAGCAACCAAGTCTCAGAAATTGGAGTCTTGTTTATTATTAGCACATATTCCCACACACATTTCTGCTAAATATTAAGGATAGCGGCAGGTCTTGACACTATCAGAAATAAACTTGGTATTTTTAAATCTCAGGGAAGTGAGCTGTAATCACAAAATTAGGGCTAAGAAAAGCTGCATTCTTAGGCCTTAAAGTATCTTGTTGTTGCTTCTCAACTCCAGCTAGTGAGTAAATCCCTTCTGTTCTTCCTACAAGGTTCCCCTTAGCTAGACTGGAAACGCCACAGGAACAGGTCCTCGTGTGCCCTTCTCACCACTGGGACCCACAGCCATCACCGTAGTGAAGGAATGAGTGACCCGATGGATGCTGCAAAACTCTCTAATTAACATTGACATCAGCTAATTTGTGGGCATTCACCATGACATATTAGGCTCCTCTCCTCTAGAGAAGCAAAGGAGAAAATGGAAGCATGCCCAAGAAAACCCAGCCTTTCCCAGGTGTTTCCACAGGTCAGAAATGCACTTGTCAGCACCCTCTCTCTCCAGGTACTTGGCTTCCTTGTGGCAACTTCCTCCATTTAGAGAAGAGACTGAAGCCATGCATATGCTTTTCATATAAATTATCTTCATTCCTTCCCATAGTGACACTGGAGAGCAATGACTCAGCCTGTACCTATCAACAAAGGGGTAAGAGCTGAGTAATTGTCCAAAGACACTAATCAGAGCAGCAGTGAATACGTATTATTTATAGCACACCTTTCCCTTAGGTGAAATGTTTTGACCAGGAAATCAGATCATTATTGCAGATTTACACCTCATTTGTCTTATGTAAGCATCATTTCACAATACTAAAGGCTAAAGAGAGTTAGCCTAACGGTTTTTATCCAACCATTTGTACTAATAAATAAAGTCCTAGAGTAGATTCCCACCAAAAGTTTGAATAAATATATGCATAATTGTGTTACATGGAGGTCCCACATAGTACATTTATATTATACCTTTTAACCGTATTGCAATTGAGAGAGAGTGGAGAAATATTTACAGGGTTCAAACTAGGAATAAGTCTGATTGGTTTGTAAAACTGACTATATGCATTCTGCATCTATTGTGTATTACTTATATATATTTTTTACACGGATGAAAAGATACATACAAATCTATCTACACAGAGTTATCCCACCCAATCATGCTTCCTGCATTTTTAGGAATTATAGCATCTGCAAAGCTACAATAAAATTAAAAGAAAGAGAAAAGACAACAAATGTGTCTTTGAGAACTGTGCCAAGGAAGAGCCCCTTTAGCCTGAACTAAGCCCCAGTGTTCAATTTGTCTCTGCCCCAGACGAAACAGTACCCATTTGGAATGCTACATGAAGATGTTTTGCTTTTGTGGAGATAATTGGCTCTAAACGTAGTAATTAGCAGCATCAGGTAGCTCAGGCAGCATTTGGTCACCCATTGCCTATTTAGTTGTGAGCAAATGGGAGGGTGTAGGGGTGACAGGAACAGATGGTGAAGAGATACAGGCACTTCACTGGTGCCTTGCATGGATGCCTCATGCTGTCTTTCTCCCTCTGGCGCCATCGTTAGTGCCCTGGCTTCTGAGCCAGGTCTGAAGAGCCCTGGGCACGTGCAGATGCCACCAGCTGTCTGGCTGCCCTTCCCCACTGCCTGATCCTTGTTCTCCACTCACCTGGCACCAAGAGGGGATTTCTGTGCTGATATCTTCAATCTCTGCGCTCTTTGGTTTCACAGTTGAAGACTTTTTTTTTTTTTTTCCAACAAAAACAAGCCAGTAGGGCTGTAGTTAGGGGTTAATTGGGCATAAAGGCAAAATGTGAAAAGACTCAGCTGTTCCTCTCAGGGAGGATTGCAGAGAGTTATTATAGCTGATTGCTACCTTTCAACACGATTCTCTAGTCTGATGGCAGTACCAGGGACCAAGAAGTGACCAAAGTCATGGGGAAGAAATGCCATGTAGAAATGCCTGTAAAAGGGGGGCCAGGGGCACGGGGAGCCATAAAAATGAACAAATACAGAAAAGGAAATAACTATAAAAGAACCATAATGGAAATTTTTGGATAAAAATAGAATGGCTAGTGTTCATTGAACCATTACTACTGCTAGGCACCACAACAAGCAATTTGCATAGACAACACTATGAGCTTGGTAACAGTATTACCCCCATTTTACAAAAGAGAAAACATGGGCCTAAAATACAGGTTTTTAAAAGTGGTTGACTGCCACTCAGCTTATTAAGTACCGGACTGCAATTCAGACCAAGAAGTCCCTTTCTAAGGCTCTCCTGGGAGTCCAGGAGACTGGAGTTCTGCTTCCGGGCCAGTTTCTGTATAGTAGGGTAAGTGTCAGCAAGTCACTGAACTTCAGTATCTCTCTCTACAGACCAGAGTGGCAATTCCGAGTATGATGGACAGCCTCCTGCCTCAGAATCATCTGAAAAGCGTATGTAAAATGTAGATTTCAAAGTCTCTGCTTAAATCTAATAAATCAGACTCTAGCAAAGTGTCCAAAATTGCATTATTAATAATCCCCAAGGATTTTTAGGTTCAATAAAATTTAAGGACTTCTGGACCAGTTGATCTCTAAATCAAAAATGATATGGCTATGGTGGTTGATATGACACCCAAGTAATTGTTTGCATTATTTATACTTAAATTTTGCTTATTTGAAAGAAAACTCAAATTAGTTTTATTCAGTATAAATTATTTTACTCCAAGAGGTGATTTTGAATGACTTCTTTTAAATTTCCAAAAGTCAAGCTCATCTTCAAAAGGTAAAGATGGTTTTCCAAGCACTGAGGAAATGAAAACCCTGAGGTTTAGGACTATTCTAGAATTGCCCTAAGCCATGCAGCATTTTCGGAAACAGAACTCTATGAGATGATTTTTTTTTCAAGTTTAAATCATTTTTATTTAAGCACTGATTTTACAAAAGGTGAACTAAATTTACAACTTAATTTGTTCATGTATTGATAAATTGCCTTCAAAATACATTGGAGCTAGATGTGTATATAAGATTTTACATGCGTTTTGGAAAAAAATCATCCAGAAGCAGCTGCTTTTTCAATAAACTTGGCCAGTTTCACATCTCTTTTGGTCAGTCCTCTGCCGTCATGCGATGTGAGAGTTATCTGGACCTTGTTGTACACATTGAGCTACTCCGGGTGATGATTCATCTTCTCTGCTTGTAGGGCAACTCAGGACATAAAGCCAAATGCCTGATTAAAATGTTTGAAAGAGAACTCTTTGTAGATGGCATCTCTCTCACTTAATTCCGACCATCCTGCTGCTTTAAGATCAAGTATAACTTGGTTCCTCTCCTCTGCTGTCAACCAGTGAGCATCTGCTGACGTGGCCGTGAGGCTCTGGCTCCTGCCCCGAAGCCCCACGGACCAGCGCCACGTTGCCTCCTGCGCCCCCAGTGCCCCAAGAGCCCTATGGGGATGATTTTAAAGGAGTCAATACTCTTTTCAATGTATGAACTCTTTTTTTTTTTTAATAAAGCTTGATTACCTGTAATCATAGCTCCCAAACAGAAAACTGTGTTAGGTTGAACCATATGAAATTGCTTTTTTTACTTGCAAAAACAGTGATTTCATATGGCTCAACCTAATGTGTGTGCGTGCGTGCGCGCGCGCGCGCGCGCGTGTGTGTGTGTGTGTGTGTATGCACGTGTGCGCATGCTCATATGGGCCGGGCATAATTCCTGAGACTAGAATATTTACGTATCAACTTGCTGGGTCCTCGTAATGCAGTGCTGCCCTCTCAGTGCATTCTCAAGAGACATTAGATATTGATGGTGAAATTTTCCATTTGACTTCCCAGACTTTATCTTACATCTTAAGATCTTAATAAAAAGGCAAATATTCACAACTATAGCAGACCAATCAGTGATCAAACTAAAAGTCTAATAGCTTCTTTTTCCTATCCGTTCCCAAGCATACAAGCATGTGCATTCAACCCATAAGAGCCACACAATTTCCCACATGTTACTCTTGCATATGTGAATTTACTGTGTCTTTTGAAAGACAGCTTTAGAGTCTAACAGTTTTTGTCAGCTGCTTGTTTTCCCAGTATTCAGGCCATTTTCCTCAAACTAAATATTCATTCGTTGTCACTAAAAACATATCAATAGGAGAAAGACATCTAAAAGTTAAAAATTAGGTGAAATGACATGGATCTGCCTGGACTGGAGGCTTGGGGAAGAAATAAAAGCGATTGAGCTCACTCTGCTAAAAGAAGTATCTGTGCTTCTTTCCCCTCTGTGTCTCCTTCCTCTGTGCCCACCTCTGAGTGCCAGTGGGATTATTTGGCAGCACTGGGCTCTAACTAAAGCTTCTAGAAGCTCTCATTCAGCAGTGAAATTGTTATCTTCCTCTGATCCTCAGATTATGGAGATGAGGGGATGAATGTACAGCACTAAGATTCCCTACCGAGATAGCTTTTCACTCTATTCAGTGAGAAAAAGATCAAAAGGAAACTGGCTAATTAGCATACCAAAGGAGACAAAAACCCCTAGAGCTTTATCGTTGTTGCAATCCAATAATAAACACCCGAGTACAAAAAAGATTATTTGATAATGACACACAGAATTGAAAGCCTTTGAAACAGCAGCTTCTAGAAAAAAAAATATTTTTGGAAAGGAAAATATCCATAATTATACAGAATAATGCTTATCCATTGGGGAACAGCTCTTGGTTCCTGGAAGAGCTACTTGCAGAACTACTTTGCCTAAGAACGGTGGTGTGGATTGCCTTTATCTGAAAAACTCAAAAAGCCTACAAAAGGTTTCAAATCCCTTCCCAAGTAAACATTCAGTGCTTTCATATTCCCCAAAATTAAACACAGAATTCTTGTCTTAAAAATAAGTGTCCCCTTTTCCCATTCCAGGGCCCAGTCAAAGACTTGAACTCAAAACCAGAGGAATTTATAAAACTTTAGGACTCATTATTCTTCTCAACAGCATTTTCTGGTTTAGAAAGTCTGGAAGTCTCTGCAAATATGCACTTTTTTAAAAAAAAGAGGGGGGGGCGCTTGCCTGGTGGCGCAGTGGTTGAGAGAGTCCACCTGCCGATTCAGGGGACACGGGTTCGTGCCCCGGTCTGGGAAGATCCCACATGACGCGGAGCGGCTGGGCCCGTGAGCCATGGCCGCTGAGCCTGCGTGTCCGGAGCCTGTGCTCCGCAACAGGAGAGGCCACAGCAGTGAGAGGCCTGCGTAGCGCAAAAAAAAAAAAAAAAAGAGAGAGAGAGAGAGACAGAGAGAAAACAAAGCAATTGTTCAATTATAAACAAGTTACTCTGAGACACACGTATAGGAATCCACCAGGACCACAGAGAAAGACAGCCTTGAAAGAAAACCAGACCCTTACTCTTTGGGTTAATATTAATATTGTAGTGATTTTCTTCCGACATTGAGAGGATGATAACCAGCAGAATAGATTTTTCAGTAGTCACGGTGGGTTTGACTAAGTTGTAAGCATATCTGCCTCTTCCTCCAAGGCATCTGTAGACCATGTTGGTCAACATTGGGCATGTGGTCAAGCCTGGCTTCCCCATGAGAAGCTGACTCACATCCAAGTCAACTGCAGCACCTTTCTAGGACAGGAGACTGTGGGACTCTGAATTTGGGGAGCAGGAACTAATAGAGAACTTCTGCATAAAGGAACACAGTTGCCAAGCCCTAGTTCCCATTTAAAATGCCTACTGATCACAGAGAAAGCATTGATATTATTTTGCTTGGAGATTACCCAGGTAATTATACTGGACTTGCCTGCAACCCTGGCTCTAAGCCATTTGAATAAAAAAGCCCAGAGTCCTGGGTTATTAATACTTTATCCTGTTTCTAAGCAAAGAATCATTGTTAATGAGTCAAATGGTAATGACTCTATACAAATCTGAGTTTAAATGAATAATGCCTCTCCTGTTTTATACATTTTTTAAAAATAATAAATAGTTGAGAAATATATCTTTGACTGGCCATCAGGTAACCTACCTTTCTTTATCTCTGGGACCTCTAGTTCCTCTCTGATTTGACAAGGTCACTTAAGGACCTTATTTTGTTAGTTTCATACAGAATTATTTCTTTGTTCCTTTTTATAAATTGCCTGTTGGCAGTGAAACAAGCCCCAAATCAGAATTTTACTTAGAAAATGTGTCTGAAGGAATAAAATAAATGCCATTTACCCACTACTCCAAAGTATTAATTAGACTTAGCTGTTTGCCAGCTAAGTACCAGAGGAGCCCATGGTGATTAGCTGCACTAATTGGAATTTCAAGTGGCGCTGATAACCACACAAAGATAACAGGATTATACCTTCCCTCCCTAAAAAAAAAGTAGCTTTGTCATAACTGTTTAGATGATGGCTTTAAGCCATCACACCTAACTATCCCCAGAGAAAGGGAACATTTTTAGATTCTCTTTTTATTCCTACAGAGAGAGAGAAATGAAATTCTTTCAGATAGTAACAAAAGTACAAAGGAATGTCCCTCTCTGTCTCTCCATCTCAACTTGCTCTCCAAGAAGCACAGAAAAGCAAATTTATGTGACCACCAACAGCAATTCAAGCTCAGTCAGAAAGTCAGTTAGACCTGTCTGTCTCGGCAGGAATATTTTTGTTTTGGTTTGCAGAAACTGTCAGAAATTGATGAACACCTCCTTTCCCAGGATGACCAGAGCTATAAATACAACTCATATTTGAGAAAGCTGGGCAGATGTTCTTATTCACATTTTATACATTAAGAAACTATCATTTGAAGTGATTGAGTCTTTCCCAGTATTCTCTTCACTTGAGAACATTCCACATTTATAGAAATGTAGCAATTTCCAAACCTAACAGCTCCCACAGGTGTCAAGGGGCAAAGCAGGACTCCACAGCTTCTATCCTCCATCTGCTCACTGGGAGCCAGGCGCTGGACTATCTCTCTGGGCTGAACTGCCTCTTTGGGGTTCAGATACCTCTATTTAATCCCCACAGGTAAAACCCCAATGTGGTGGAGAGCTACAAACCCTATGAGTGGGTCATGTTCACTGTCTTACCTTCACCTTGGATGTCCAGGCCAGCTGATGCAGACAATGGCATAAACAATCATAAAAGAAAATTGCATGAGGAAAAAAAGAGGGTGGGGCTGGAAATCTTCTTTCTCAGGTGGTAAATATTCAAAAGAGATAAATTAACATAGATTTGTTTCAAGTAAATATGAAGAGCAAACGCTGGTCACAAAGTTACTTGCACTCGTAATCAGAGTTCTGGTGGCCATGAGGCAGAAATTTTACCCCTGGGCTGGTCAGGTCCCATCAGCAACTTGAGGGGCCATAAGGTGTTTTCCAATGTAGAAGCAAGACCTACATTGCAAACCTCTCTAGTGTGAAAAAAAATGTATAAATTTAATTGCACAGCCATTGGTTTTACCCACAGTTGAAAGCGTGCCTTCTCCAGCACATGGCCTGGCTCACACGGAGAATCTTAGGAGGTACAGAAGCCATGTGGAATTGCCATAGCAATCTAAGGTCGCCTGAAAGGCCGACTTACCCCTACATATCTCCATCACAGGCCCAGGCATAATTTTAGATACTCTTTAAGTTGAGGCATTACATTTTTAGGATACTCTTTTCTGTTATTATTTTATCCAAGAAAGCAATGATTACTCAATATCATATTACTGAAAATGAGTTTGGGGAACCTGAGTCAAAAGCAAGGCCTTGGTGGAATCAAAGAAGGTAGAGATATATGTATTAATGTAAAGAAAGACAGGAAAAATATGGGCAGATCCTGAAGCCTTTTCTGGGGGAAAACTAGCAGACAACAAAGTCTTCTTAGGAAAAATATTAGAATGGTGGGCTCCAGGGAGAGGAATTCCAAAGGTGGAAAAGAGTTCATCAACAGGTGAAGAGAAGTGAATCAAAGATGAACTTTTCTCACTCTGAAATTTTCACTTGGGTTATCAAATAACCAAAATAGGTTCTCTGGTTCACATGATTTTTAGGGTGACTAAGAATTAGTTCCTCCCTAGAATATAAGCTTCAGGCAAGCAAACAAATCGTTTTATTTATTTCTGTACCTTAATGACAAATACTATGTTCCTGGCTCATAAGAAGTACTCAGTAAATATTTTATGAATTAATGCATGAATGAGGAAAGAAGGAAGGAAAGAAGGAGGGAGGAAGAAGAGAGAGAAAGAGAGAAAGAAGAAAGAGAAAAAGTAGGAAAGAAAAGAGAACTATTGAATGCAATTTTTTCTAAGTTTAAGAAAACTGAATCTTCGGCAGTAAGAAATTTTCATAATGGCAATTATGGCTATTCATGCTATAACTTTTGATTTAGAAAATATAGGAGATCAAATTAAATGTGTACTTATTTTCCTAAGGAAATAACCTGCAAGAGATTTTTGTTTGTACTTCTGTGTTAGTAGAGAATGGAAGGGAAGTAAAGCAATAGCTATTGGAAGCTGGAGAAAAAGGGTCCTGAGTTATGTACTGGCAGAACAATTAGTAAAACAGCCCCTTAAGATAACTTGAAAATTTGAAATTGGTACCCAGAATTGAAGTAATGCTACAACAAAAACCTAAACTAGTGAAGTGAGCAGAGACCTGACAAACCTCAAGAAGACTCTTAGTAATCGTTAGAAAAGCAGTAGGAATTGCTTTTTGAAGCTGGAGAAAAGAAAACCCAAGTTCTGTATGTGCAGGTTAATTAGCAAAACTGTCATCTGCAGTAACATGGAAAACAGAAAGGACACCTAATTTGTAGATCCAGCTAAGGATGATACAGAACGCTGAAAGTAGTACTTGACGTCTTTTAATTGCTTAAGGTAAGTTATGGAAGGAGTAAGATAAGTTAAAATAGTAACTTTGTTTTCAAGCAGAATTTAAAGCAAATGTAAAGGAATTGGGGGTTTAAATATAAAACAAATTCTTATCCCCAGTGTAAGTTGGTGAAATATTTTCAAAGTAAGAAATTACCTCAGAAAAATATCAAATCCATGGCACTACCAGTAAAATGAGACCTCAAAGTAAAGATTGAATCAAAAATGTTGTTTATGAGAACTCAGAAAGATTTAGGGCACTGCCTCGTATACTCCCGGCTAGACAAATGGGCTTCTAATAATCCTCAGGACTCATAGCATCTCTCATCTAGGAGGAAAAAAAAAAAGGTCTTCTAAGTATATTAAGGGCACAGTCCTACAGCACCCTGACTTGCAGGCAAAATTAGAAAGGGCTCAGTCTTTATGGATATGATGAAACTAATGCCTAATGAAGTGAACCCATAATAAGATTTATAAGAAATCCACAAAGTTTTTAAGAGAATTATACAATATCAACATTGCCAGATTGGACTAAAAGAGACAGAAGTATTTCAAAATGAAACTTGAATTTCAAAATTAAAAGAAGACCTTATCCTCTCAACCTTCTTTGTGGAGGAAGAAAACTGAAAAAGTGACTCAGTTGCAGCCATGGAGAACCGCCACCAGCTATCAGAACTAGGCTCTAACCATGAAACTGGCATTATGTACCCAACTAGATTTCAGACTTGCTAAGGACTAGTGACTCATATTTCTCCCATTTCCCCTCTTTGAATAGGTGCTTTTGTTTTCTGCCCTTGCTCCATGATTTTAGGCTGTGGGTGGTAGGCAGAAGGGGTAAAGATAACTTATCTATTTACCTTAGAGGTATTCAGCTTGAAAGCCACCACACCTAAGAAGCCTTATCCTCCCTGGACCTGATTTAGACAATGAGATTCTAGACTTCAAGCCTGAGTCTGATGCTCTAATGGAATGAGACTATGGGAGACTCAGAAAGGGTAGAATGTAAAGTTGCCTCCTTGATTGACTCTGCACTTGACCATGGAACAAGCTTTGGTTTTAATTGAACGTTAGCAAGTGCAATGCCAGAAAAGGGTTAATAAGCAACTATGTATTGGGCTTATCCTTTTGGAATGCTCCATCTTGAAACCCAGCTGTCATACTGTGAGGAAGCCCAAGCTAGAAAGAGAGAGAGGAAAGGCCACAGAGAGATACAGAGATACCTAGATAGCCGCTGCAATTACAATCATCCACCTAAGTCATTAATGTGGAATGAAGACATCTTGGACATTCCAGCCCAGCAGACACGGAGCACAGATGAGCTTTCCCCACCAAGTCTGGGCCAAATTGAAGAATCATGAGTGAGTACATGATTGCTGCTGTTTTAAACCACTAAGTTTTGAGACGGTTTATTATATAGCAATAGATAACTAAAACAGCTTGTGTGTGCTTCTTTTAAAAAAATTTTTTTTCTTTTTATAAATATTCTGTGTGACTTAATTTTCTCATTACTTGACTTTAATACCTTAAAATGTGTTGGAGGGTTTCAAATTCCAGCAATTTAAAGGTTCTCTTCAATTGGGTTTCAGTTAGTATAATACAGTATAAGAATGATTATATTACATTTTGAATTATATGAGAAAGCAAAAATAAGCACTAACTTTTCAATAGAAGATGAAGAGCCTTAGGACATACTGGTGCTGAGATCACAGAGAAGTTATTCTCCACCATATTATCCTGTTCTATTTTCTTTATAGCATTTATTACGGTAGGCAGATATCTCACTTATTTATTTGGTCGCCCCTTTGTCATCCTTGCACCACACTGGAATGTAGCCTCTAGTCTGCCTTTTGTATGTTGGACCACCGGCATTTAGAACATTGCCTGGCACATAGTAAGGGCTCAATAAATGCCGTATGAAACACAGTGCTAATATAAAATATACCTTTTAGGGGAAAAACTGCCTAAGGTAGAAATTACTAGTGTTCAGCAGCATTTCTAGTCCTTCTCCCCTTCCTGACATGCGGAAGACAACATTTCTTAGCCCCCTTGCATTTGGGTCATGATGGTCATGACACTAGTTCTGGCCAACAGACTGGGAGCAGAGTGACATGTGTCACTTTTCAGCTGAAACATTTCAGATCCAGTGCTGGTTTCTCCACAATCTCTTCTCCTGCCACAGGAAACACTGAAGTTTCACGCTGGGTTTCCTGGGATGCCTTGCTCCCACAATTGAATATGAACTCCTTGGAGAATTCTCTGGACCTGCAGAAGATTTTGCCTGAGCAAGAAATAAACTTTGCTGTATTGAGTCACTGAGAGTTAGGGGTTGGTTGATCCTGCAGCACAACCTAACCTATCCTGACTGATACAGTGCTTGGCAATGAGTTTGTATACTCTTGGAACTCTGTAACTATAAAGCTTGCATGGATTTATAGATTCAGTGACAATTTATTGAGTATCTGTTATGTACAAGGCACTCTGCTAGGTCAAGGAATAAAAATAAATATGAATTAGATACTACTTTCAAGGAGTTTATAGTTTTATAGGAGAGATAATTTGGGTACGTAAGGAACTGTAATACAAGGTAGAAAATTGTGAGGGTCGTAAGTTAGGTACAGGTAAAGTGTTATGGAAATCTACCTGAGATAGACATGGTAAAGATTTCTTAGCCTAGATCCTTATAAGCATGGCAGTCTATGAAAGTGAGAGGAATGACTTCCTGTTCATACCTGCCATAGTACAAAAGATCAAGCTGTGATGCCTGCTGCTTCCCCACATTCTCATTTCTCTGTACACTCCTGCTCTAGGCTTGTCATGGGTTATATGTTGAAGTCCTAACCTTCTGGTACCTCGGAATGTGATCTTATTTAAGGATAGGTTCTTTACAGAGGTAATTAAGTTAAAATGAGGTCATTAGAGTGTACCCCAATCCGACTTGACTGGTATACTTATAAAAGGGGAAATGTGAAGACAGGCATGAACACAAGAAGAACGCCTGGTGAATATCATGGTAGAAGTCAGGGTAATGTGTCAACAAGACGAGGAACACCAAAAATTGCCAGCAAACCCACAGAAGCTAAGAGAAAGGCATGGAACAGATCCTTCTGCACAGCACTTACCACGAATCAGCCCTCTTGACACTTTGATCTGGACTTCTAGCCTCCAGAGCCATGAGACAATAAATTTCTGTGATTAAGCCACCCAGTTGGAGGTACTTTATTACAGAAGCCTTAGCAAACCAATGCAGCCTTAAACAGACATGGCAGATAGGGAAAGGAATAAAAGCCTGCAATGATTCAGCCAACTCCGTGTTCCAGCTGCGCATTATCTATTTCTCTTTCCTGGCAACAAATCAGATTGATGAGAGAAAGGAGGAAAGTAACCAAAAATTTCTGGCTATCATTGCCTGTGATGGAAAAAAGAAAGAAACCTGGTGGGAACTGAGTTGGTTTTTCAGAATATCTAATCAAGCTACTGGAAAAAGAGTGGGTAGGGTGTGTGTGTGTGTGTGTGTGTGCGTGTGCATGTGTGTGTGTGGTGTTGTTATTATGTTTGCTTTTTTTTCTTCTTTAGTGAATGTCTTTTAAGCACAGTTTTGATTTTTATCCCAAGCAACCAAGTTTAACAGAACATCTAAATTTGAAAACGCTCTAAAGTCTTTCAATGTTTGTGTTTGAAATTTTCTCAAGCCCATATGGGTGGGTAAAGCATTAGGATGGTTTGCTTTATATTATTACAATGAATTTCTAACTCATTAACTCTCCGAGCCTTACACACACCAATACAGAGAGGTCCCTTTGGGTACATTTCCCGCTTTTGATCTCTCATGCTCTTTTCATACATAAGATGTGACATGAAGTAATCACACTAGCTCTTAATATCGTTTGTAAAAGTGCTTCTGAAAGCAATTTCAAATGAGGAGAACCAAAATATTTAGAGTAATGTCAGCATCTCTGGTAGAATAGACCCTACAGTCTCCCCTGGTGACCACTTTAAAATGCAAATCTCTTTAGTTATTTAAGTTCTGATTCTTTTTTTTAATCTCAGTAGTTTGCAGTCACAGCTAGGATTCTAAACACTCATTTTGCTTCTCTTAAAGGTAAGCCAGACATTGCCAACACACTTCTAGAGTGACAAAATGAGTATTGCCTTGCTAGGCACCTTACAAAATAGATAAATGACACAATCTCTGCCTTCTAGGGAGGATAAAAAATAATAATGGAAGAAACGATATTTCCATAAATGCATATATTAACATTTGACTTCATTTAAAAAATGCTCGTCTAAAAAAATAATTTCCCTTGA
This sequence comes from Neophocaena asiaeorientalis asiaeorientalis, assembly GCF_003031525.2. Taxonomy (NCBI): domain Eukaryota; kingdom Metazoa; phylum Chordata; class Mammalia; order Artiodactyla; family Phocoenidae; genus Neophocaena; species Neophocaena asiaeorientalis. Next base: position 884,353 of record NW_020175318.1, read on the forward strand.
AGTTAAGAGGTTTTATGATAGATCTAACATTAAAGGGAAAAAGAAAAAGGTTGTAGGGCTAATAATAATAATTAGCAGTTATGTTGGTACTTTCTATCTTCAAAGCATTTTGTGAAATATTAACTTGCTAATCTTCCCAATGTTCTTGTCAATTTTATAAAGCTTTAGCCTGTTCTGATGTTCCCTCCAGTATAATTCCATATAATATGTGAACATTCATTTGATTTTAGCAAACAAATACTACTGGAGATCTGATCAGCCCACACAGTGTCTGATAAACCCAGTCAGCTCACAAACTTCAGTGTGAAGAAAAGATAGTACTTCCTGCCTCATTAGTCCAAAGACTCACTGAAAATTGAAGGTTCTGAACTTATTTACAAAACAGAAACAGACTCAGCCTTCTAAAACAAGCTTATTGTTACCAGAGGGGAAAGGTGAGGGAAGGGAGGATAAATTAGGAGGTTGGGATTAACATATACACACTATGAACTATATATAAAATAGATAATCAACAAGGACCTACTATATAGCAAAGGGAACTCTACTCAGTACTCTGTAATAACCTATATGGGAAAAGAATCTAAAAAAGAATGGATATATGTATAACTGAACCACTTTGCCATACACCTGAAATTAACACAACATTGTAAATCAACTATATCCCAATATAAAATAAAAATCAAATAAAAAAATTGAAGGGTCTGCCTAGGAAAAGGCTTATCACTTTAAGCACCTAACCATATTTTATGAAAATGGGCTTTTTCTGTGTTTTTCTCTCTTTAAATTATGAACTCTTCGAGGAAAAAATCTGTGTGTTTTTCATATCATTTCCAAGGATCATTTTACTTGTGTAGGGTCAGAATGATGCCTAATAAACATTAGTTGAGCAATACAAATGAAGTCTTTCTTGAGAACCTATTATTAAACTGTGAAGAATAAATAACACGTAGAATCTTTCCTGCTGTCTTGGAACTTAGCACAGAAGAGGAAGCAAGAGTTATGTACAGAAAATAATTAGACACAAAATACAGAATACAACTAAGTGCCATGATGTTTGGCACAAGAAATAAATGCTAGGGGAGGATTATATATTTTTTTGTCTTTTCAGTCCATTAACCCCACCTCCTTCCTTTGAGTTTATACATGTTTGTCTAACCAACTTTTGACCTGCAATAAATCATTACCATAGTAAAATATTACATTTCTTAGAGTGCTTCATACAGAAACTTCACTCATTTGGGAATTATATACATAGTAAAAAAGTTTCTTCCTGTATAAAACAACAAAAACATACAGAAATAAACACACACACACACTCACACACACACTGGACTCTGATGCTGACCCACAGTCTAAATTAAAGCCTTAGGGCGTTTTGAAGAAAAAGTAACATAGCTCCAAGCTTTAGTTGAAATTTGTATGACTTTTATGAATTTGAAGAAAGTTTTTGTTTTGTTTTGTTTTGTTTTCGTAAAAGAGAATTTACTTAAATTCTTATTAAGGTGGAACTTTATTTTTCATTCCTTTTTTTTTCCACATGGGAATTTTGTCACAGTTGTGGAAATCCATAGCCCCACTACACATGTGAATCCATAGTGTTTTTTCCAGGAAATTCTGAATCTTGTCAGGATATTCTACAGGTACCATAAATTGACATGTCCAAACAGAATTCATTATCTTCCCATCAAACCCAAATTTATTCTTTCTCCCAGCTAGGAAGTCCCCTAAACCTGGGGCCATCCTTCATGCTTCCCTCTCCCATGTCTCCATCTTATCCGCAATGAAGTCCTATCTATTCTACCTCATCAATACCACTCTAATCCCTCCCTCCCTGTATCCCCGCTCTCTCAGCCACGTTTCAGGACCAAGGTCAGTGCATCCTTCTAAGCAACTTCATCATACCTTACCCGCCACCCCATCCACTCCAGCCCCCAGACTCTCCCTTCTTCAAGCCAACCTTTTCTTCACCACCTGTACCAGTTACTTTATTGTCTCTGAGCACCAAATATACCCTTCTCTGCCTTGCTTGGAGGTACTGGAGCTGAACCTAATAAACATTTCTTTTGCGAGGGGGCACAGTGTCAGGTCTTGTCTGTAGAGGGCGCTGGAGTGAGACTGCAAGAGGAAGGGGCTTCTCTTCCTGGTTCCAGCGCTTCTGTTCCTACTGAGCGTTGAGCGTAATTTCTCGCCGTTCCACAGTTCCCTTGTCGGTGGTGTCCAGGAGACCCAGAGATGAAAACCCTACCACGAGTTCCTGCCACACTCCACCAGGTGGCTTCCTGCTCGCCAGCCCAGGCTGCAGCACCTCAGCGAACTTCTCTGCCCTCTACTGGACCACACTAATGAGTCATACCCTTGGCGGCAGAGAGGGGAACCTCTTCCAGTTTCATTCTTTCCTTGCGTGTTCTCTCTCAGTCCCATAAATAATGACTGCTTTCTACATCTTATGCCTGTATTCTTGAGGGTTCCCTTTAGAGTTCTTAGTGGTAATAACCTTTAGTTAAAAATTTGTATGCAGTATTTAGTTCTCCCTGTTTAAATTACTATTGTGTGTTCATTCTCCTGACTGGTTCACCACTTTTGTTCTAAATATACATCAAAACCTGCTAAAACCCTGCAGCAACTTCCCACCTTATACAACATTAAATCTGAATTATTTTGGGGTCCAAAACAAAAGCCTACTTGGGAACTATAATCATACAGTATGGCAGTCTCCACAGATCAGATGGATGACCCATGAGGATTAAACTACTACTTGCCTTGGTTGTTGGTGGACGTGGCATTTGACCACAGATACCAGGGGTTACTCAGACATACCCTACTTGCCCTTGTTCACTGAAGCCCACCTCCAGCTAGAGCTGTTGGACCACAGCACTCACTGCCCACAAAGCTTCATGGTACCCAGGGGTAAAACAAACCCAGCTAGATAGACTAGTACTCAGTTTTTCCCATCATCCCAGCTCAGCCCAAAGGCCTTCAATACATTCCCTGAAGGGAGAAAGTCCACTGAAAGAATTCAAAACATGTTTGAGACAAACTTTCTCCTTGCTGAAGTCACAGAAATGGCTGGTTCTACCTGTTTCCCTCTAAAAGGCCTGCAGTCACATGACAATGACTGCAGTCCTAGGCTGCCAGTATCTTTCATCCTTCCCACAGCCATCACCAGGAGCCCAATTCATCCCATCCTTAACAGCACTCTTCAGGTTTATCTGTCAGGGCAAAGGATCCAGATTAAAAATGAAACAACCATTTCTCTTGCTTGACAAGGGCAGACGGACTCTGCCAAATTTCCATCCCTGTCACTGGGGAACAGGACTTTAGGAAATAAAGAATAAATGCCTTCTGACCTAGGGCCACCTAGCTTGGAAGACTTAGGGACTCCTTATCTTAGTGCAACAATTATTTCAGTTAATAGGTTAAAGGTTATATATATATATATATATACTT